>NC_133390.1:15721536-16030400 GCF_047511655.1 Castor canadensis | reverse complement strand
AATGTTTTACCAAAGCCTTTCTCTTATTGGGAAATACATATGTGCTATGTAGTACTGGTAACTGCTTTAATTCTCTCCCTTTCTTTTAGCAAACAACAGAGTGATGAGTTCTCAACATCAAGAGAGGAAACATTTCTCTCTGTGCTTGCTATGTCCAGAGCCTACTCACTGTGTTGATGTATATTTTCTGCTCTCTAATGAATCATTCACTGGTTCATTGCAATACTATTGCAAGATGCTCCTCTCATACATGCTGAAGTTTAGAGGGTATTGGTAAGAAAATAGAATGGATTTTAAATGCTCAATGAAATAAATGAATAAACAAACAAACATGCTGTGCTTTCAAGCCCTACGTTCTGATGGATCACATGGAAATACTTAAAGATTTGTAATCACCTAATCATTCAAATAGACATGTTCTATACCACATACTTAGAAAAGTGTCTTCATATTTGCTGACATACTTCTAGTGACCAGTGGTCACCCCCAAATTCATTTATTTAAATAATTTAGTTAATACCTAATTCTCCATAATCACCCAGTTTAAGTGTTATTGGCCTACATAAACAAATCCTAATTCTCCTTTCTCATGAGACTCTTTTAAGGTCAATGCGCACTACATATAGCAAACACAGTGTTCTTCTCTGTCCGCATCCCTTCCTCAACCCGTCTTTGCTTCCTCATCCCTTATAGCCTTGGTGAGACTGTCTCGACAGTCGGGTAACCAGAAGTATATCTTATGTCACTAACATAGGCTCAGGAATAAAGCAAAGCTGTCCTTGGCCCTCTTAGCTAATTGAGCCAAGATCTTCCTTTTTTGGTTAAAGGTGAGACAGACTAGACTTAGGAAAAGTTTGGGACTCATGTATGACTTAATATTGCATTCAGATTAAACATTCTTCTTTTTCTCTGAGTCTTCTTTTCAATTGCAAATGTGTGTAGGTGCTTCACACCCAGACTAGGGGACAACTCAGACCACCCCACCTTAGCCCATAGAACACCCTGCCCCTCCCCACTCCTTGATTACTTGTGATTGGGAATCATCTTCACATAGGGTAGTGTAGGCTTTAAAAACAACTGGAAAGAGACTCTCTTTCTGCTTCCAGCTCTCACCTGGACCATGTGACCTCGTGTAATTCCCTCTCAGTAGTCTTTAATAGCTCCATTACCTCACTTACTGCAACCACGTGGTCTGTCTGGATGTTTCTACGTGGGACACAAAGAGTTTGGGAATCTTTTGATCAGAGACTGAACTAATCTTAGAGCAAAGGTAACCTGAGTGCTATTCTGTGCCTTCATTAGTAGTGAGTGACTTGTTAATATATTCTGCCTGTATCACACATTTGTTTTTCCTCTTAATAATTCCTTCTTCATCCTCAAGTTTCTTCTAGAATCTTTACCATCCACTTGCTCTTTCTTTCAAAGTGATATCCGCCCCCCCCCAATGGTTTTCTAGGGGAAAGGTTTTTTTTTTGTCTTTTCTTTTTTTGGTGCTGGGATCGAACCCAGGGCCTCACACATGCTAGGCAAGCGCTGTACCACTGAGCTACATCCCAGCCCCTCAATGGTTTTCTTAAAATGAGTTTCAGAGAAATGAGCAAAAATCTGGTATGTGACCAATGCAGAGTGAATGTGAACCAGCCCCTCTTTGTTCTGAATGCTGTTTTCCTACTAATGAAGCCTGAGTTGGCATTGCTTAGCTGACATTGCATCATCTAATTTGCTTGCATTAAATTTGTGATCAAGTAAGTTTTCTGGGCCTCCTAGCATACTGAGCATCAGAAGCAGAAAATTGGAGTGAAGATAGAAGATACGAACCCTTACATACCCTCCTGTGGGACTGCCTCTACACACAGGTCACTGCTATGATCAAAACATTCTTTCCTCAGCAGCACTTTCTCCTTCCAGGTTCTGGTAACCTCTTCCTGACTCCTTCTTTGAACCTAGGCTTGGTAACTGCTTCACTGCTCTCAATCCAGGTACCTTTCAGATTCCCCTGTATTTAGTCTGTGTCTTTGTTTAATATTTTTGCCAATAAAAATTCCTAAAATGGTCTTGAGAGTGTCATTTGTTTCCTATATCAAGAATGTTGAATAAGTTAAGAATAAATGCAAGACTTTTAGCTGACAAATAGATGTACCTCTTCAGGGTGACAACTCATCCCTTCCTCTAAAGAGGAAACACTTGAATCTTGTACTAAATGCTTTACTAAAGAATTATAGACACACTCCTTGATGTGTAATAGAAAAAACTTAGACTTTTATATAATCAAATACAATTTTCATAAAGTAATGTGTTTAGTACATTAAGTTTGGGAATTAAATCTGTCTCAGTTTTCTCATCTATGCTATAGGAAAGATAGTGTATCATTTTAAAGGTGAAAGCAAAGAAGATATAGGTTAAATATTTAAAGTGCTTTATATACAACAGAAAACCTAATCAATCTTCCATAATTTATTTTTCTTTGATACCTGTAGATTATACAACAGTCAGGTATATAAAGCAAGCATCTCTGATTGTTAGTTATAAGATTATACAACATTTGTTCTTAATTAAACACTTTCCAGAGTATAGTATAGCAAGGATTTTAACCTTTAGACATTCTCTGAATTGCACTTGTAGAGTTCTGTTTTCTGCTTTCTTATCTGGTATTTGTTATGTGACTGTGTACCCTCATTTGTAGAAAGAATATTTGGAATAGACGATTTTGATGCTATTTTCTAGAGCTAATATAAATGTGTGATTTATGTATGTGATTTATATGCATTCAGGGATAGAGTTCATTGAATATTACTTATATTGAATAGCAGAAGTTTAAAATGGATGCTATAATAATTACCAAAAGTTAAATGATTTTTTAAAATATTTTATGCATCATACTTTTACCTAAACTATTGTCCTCACCATTTTGATTCTGACACCCTAAGATGAACTTCCAGGCACAAGGAACAACTACAGACAAATATTTACATTTTTATCAAATTGATAACTAGAATAAGTTCTATGAATTAACTGACTTTTGACTTTAATAAGTATTTTTAACTTATTTTTTAAAGCATATAGTAATGCTATATACAACATATTATACAATATTACATATTCTATTATTAATATTTCATTGCTTGTCATAAGTAAAAATATTATTTAATATGCTGTCACAATTAAAAGAAAAGTATTTAATAAATGTTATTACATATATTACTTCACAAAGTACTACAGAACTAAATTAAAATATTAAAGATAAGAGGTAACTTGCAATATGAATAAAATATTTCCACAGTTGATATTCCATTAGTGGGGGAGTTACATTAGTAAGAAGGTCCTCATTTAAAGCAAGCATATTTAAAGATTAAAAAAATGGGACATGGCTTTACATGATACAGTAATGACAATGAGTGTTTGCTCCCAGTAGATGCAACACCACCACTCATCCTCTCAGGTCTCATTTCAAACAGTATTTGTATCATAATGGGAGGGAAAGAAAGATCTCAGACAGGGAAACAAGGCTGAGAGCTATCTCAAAGGACTTAAGAGCAGTGTGCACTTTTTTCAAAGTCACTTCTCCATTCAAAAAGGAAGTGCTTGATGTGGCTTCTTTAAATGGTTCTTGTCTTCTCACACACAGGAGATATGTGTTGATATGGGTGAATACTATATATATTAACATGACCCAAAATGTTTAGTGACGTAGACTAGCAAAACTATTCCAGGAATGGAAGGAGAGGGAATAAGAGAGAATGATGGAGGGGATGAATTCAACTATATATATTGTAAAAACTTTTATAAATGTTACAATGTACTCCTGATACTATTTTTAAAAAATGAATAGCAAAAGTAATAATGGAAGGAAAATCCTTATTGATATATCTGTTGAATAGCAAGCTGTGGAGGAAATATTGTACAATTTGAGTAATCATTCACAATTCCATCACCCAGAGATAAGTATTTTAATTTATTTCTTAATATTTCTTCCTTGAAAATATTTCGATTCACCTGAATAACACTTTACCAAGTTGAGAATTACAATGAGCAAGCTTTTGAGTCTGTGACCATTGTTGTTAAATTGCTCTCTGATAAGATTATACCAATTTAGATTATAAAGGACAGTATAAAGAGTGTAATCTTACACTGTCCTCACTCACATGGTTGAAAACTGCTGCTCAATTACAGCCCCTTTTAACTAGCTCAAAGTCAACATCCTGTGCGATGGACAGAGCAGCCAACTTGAAGGAAGGTCCCCTGTTTTGTTTAGAAATGCTCTTTATTTGCAGTGCTTGTTTGGTTAACTTGTTCTAGACATCACCATCATAGCTAGGTCCCTTATAAAACTTGAGAATCAACATGGAGCACTAACACTGATTAGCCTCAAAGGGACCCCTCGAATGGCAAGGAGACAAGGCAGTTTCTAATACAGGCTGTTTTTTTAGACAAACTGAAGGAAAGCAATGCATATTTAGAGACAGACAAGGATGGGGCAGAGGTCACTCGGGTTGTTTATGATTGCAATTGTGTTTACATGTCCAGTGAGTCATTTTTAGTTGGGGGCCCATTTGTCTTTAGATTATTTATTACAGAGAAACAAGAGAATCTTGCCTCTAGGACATTATTTCAAGTTTATTCAAAATTACATGCAAAAAGTAGTCCCCCAGATGGTTTCTCTGTAGCTTGCCCGAATTGAACAGATCGTTCCAGAACTGTTCTCAGCAGTGGATAAATGCCCACTTCACAAATCCCTGGCTCTCAGTCTTCAGGGAGCAAAGACAGGTGGAATGCAGATTGGAGGACACTCAGTCCTTCTCACCCCCCTGGAGGAGGCCTCTTCCCAAGGCAGTATTCAAAGCACATCTGCCTTGCTGCAAGACAAGTTCTCTGCCACGTGGGAGATTATCCCAGAAGACTTAAAAACCCTGCCTGGGGACTTTTAAGACTACATTTTACTGACACTTCCTATGTGGTTTTTATGCTGTTAATCTTTCACTGTACCTTTTTTCTTTTAAAGCTTTTTTAAAAAGTTTTTTTTTAAGTCTTTAAGACCAACACCCTAAGCCTTCAATGAACTCCTTTCTAGTGTTTATTATCTCTATTATTTATGGTCTCTTGTTCCTTTATTATTATTGCTGTTGTTTTTGTAAGAATGCCTTGAACTCTAAGAAGATTCTAAGTATCTTGGCATTAGTGGCCAGATATTTTATCTCAGTCTATTTCCTCAGGGTCTTGAACAAAGACTTGTCATTTACCGAGTACTTGTTAACAGCTCTCAAGATGGAGAACTGGTGGAGCACACCAGTTGAATAGTTTCTTGAAAAGGGAGTTTGACATGAGTATATAGAGTGTTTATGTTCTGATTAAAAAGTGAAATTTTTGTCTCATTTATTTTCAAATATCGAACACTTAAATTGTGAATAATATTCATTGAAGAGAAAGGAAAAGGAAAACTACATTGAATCTTACTGCTAGTCATTCAGGCTTTAATGTTAATGATTCCAGGAAGGGTTAACCTAATTTAATAAATAATCAAAAAGTAACAGACCTTAAATATTTTTTTAACTTTTTAAAGGAAAAATATTTTTTGCAAAGAGCTAATTAAGAGAATTGGAGGAGGATAAGACCCATTCAAGTTTTTAACAATGGAAAAAGTATGCAGTCTTTACAGTATTTATCATTACCTCTATAAACTGCCTGTTAAGAATAGACTGCTCATTCATTCCAGTTAGACCTGGACAGCTCTCCCTTGTACCCAATGTCCTGAGAAATTATGAATAGCTTCACTCCTGATTTTTGCACCCAATATTTCACCAATGGGATGATAAATTTTATATGTCAGGTACTATCCATCCTTTCAAAGAACAGAACCTGCTTAAACCAACTCAATAAAAGAGGTTATTCCAAGATTACATATTTGTATAATTTGCTAATTTTGAGCTGCAGGTCATATATTGGGGCTGTTTGAAATATTTAGTAGCATTATCAAATGGTAAAGTTGAATATATAAATATTTCTGGTCAGGTTCTGAGCTGGTTTGCCACGTGCAGAGTTTCAAAATAGGTTGGATTATTTCTGATATTTGCACTTTGTTCATGTGAAATAAATTAGAATCTTGTGTATTTTAAAGACTTTTTAAAAGAATGTTTGAATTCTTTCCTTCAGTTGAAAACAATTCTTTACAGAGAACACTTAGATCTGATTAATGCTACTCAAATTGAGTAGAAATAAATGACTTCATTGCAGAATGACAGAGCATGTACTCATGACCTGATGTCCCAAGGGTGATCAACTTATAAGCATATTTAAGAGTGTTATGAGCAAGTAAGTGGCTCTTTGGGACAAAAGCATGATTTATATTTTAATTTTAATTTTTTTTTTGCAGTACTGGAGTTTGAACTCAGGGCCTATACCTTGAGCCACTTCACCAGTCCTTTTTTGTGATGGATATTTTCAACTTAGGGTCTCACGAACTATTTGCCCAGGCCAGCTTCGAGTTTTTCTCCTTATGACCTCTGCTCTTGAGTAGTTAGATTACAGGCATGAGCCACCAGCACATGACTATGATTTCTAAATGTTATATCAAATTCATCACAGGGCCTGGGAGTGTAGCTCAGTGCAAGTGTTTTCCTGGAAGGTATCAGGAAATACAGCGAGGGCAATAAATTGATCATTCCCAAGAAAATCAATAAAATTTGATCTCTACATTGCTTGCGCGCGCACACACACACACACACACACACAAAATTGGATTCCTGGCAGGTTATAGACAGATGTAAAAGGCATATATTAATTCCTAGAAGAAAATAATAGGCAGATATATTTGATCTGAATGTAGGGAAATTTCTTGAGCAAGACATACCAAATGCTAAGAGTGAAAGAAAATGTTTATTAGTTTGTGTAAATGAAAATTAAGAACTTCTGCTCACGAAAACCTAGTGAAATAAAAATAAACACACATATCTACACATGAAATTAAGAAAGAATAATATTTCATTAAATGTAGTTAACTTTTATGAATCAGTAAGAATGAATTAAAAAACCCTAATCAAGGTAAAAGGCAGACATGGGCGTTATGCTAAAGAAGAAACATAAAATGTAAACAAGTAAAGAAAAAAAACGTATCAAGAACCCATGCTGCTGGCAGGAATGTTGGTGGACACAGACACTTAGAAGAAGCATCTGCATTATCCAGTGAATGTGAGGATGTGCCTGTCTATGACCCAGCAAGTCCTCTCTTGAGTATATGCTGAGCAAAACTCCTACTCACAATGTACCAGCAATGCTTTGGTAATGACTGTTACATAATGAAGCACCTGTAAGCTTATTGTTTTGAAACAGCATTCACTTTATTATGCACATACTTCTGTGGGTCAGGAATTCAGGCAGAGCTGATCAGTGAGTCTTCTGCTCAAAACAGCATCATTGAAATTATTCAGGGGTATTCCACTGGAGACCAGTCTCTTCTAGACTTTTCATAAAGGCTTCACTCCTATGTTTGTGTCTTAGTGAGGACAACTGAAGACTGGCTTCTGACCCACAGGCCTTCTGTTTGTCTCCATCCAATCTGTGAGCTCTCCACGAGGCCCCTTCATTGCAGTTAAGTCTTCAAGATACAAGACAGACCCTAAAAATACTCTTTAGCACTAGATCATGCTTGCTAGACAGGTGCTCTTACCACTTGAGCCACTCCACTAGTTTTAGCCTAGATTTGAAGTTGGTACAGCATCATTTTCTCCACATTCTGTTCGTTAACATAGTCACAGCTCAGTCTAGACTCAAGGAGAAGGAAAACAGTCCAAATCTTTCTGTGGAAGGATGTCAAAGAAATTGTAACCATTTTTAAGCCACAGAATATTTATAACAGCATTGTTTATAATGCTTATCATAGAAAAATGTCATAGTTCATATAATAGAGTGAATATAACTGAAAATTCAGTGAATGAAACTGAAAATTCTTTGCTGTCAAGCAGATGAATATTAGAACTAATTTTTTGTTGTTTTAATGTGAAGGATTTTTTTCAAGAATATAATGCATTATTAACTATAGTCACCATGTTGTACAATATTTCTCTTAAATTTAAGTGACATTTTAATCCTTTAACTAACATCTACCCAGCTCTCTCCATCATTAGCCCCTAGGACCACTATTCTGCTCTCTACATCTATCAGCTCAACTTTTCAAGTTTCCACATAAAAGCAAGATCATGCACTAATGTGGTGTCCTCTGGGTTCATCCATGTTGTTCATACTGTTTTCCATAATATCTGTATTAATTTTCATTTCTATAAGCATTATATAGGGTTCCTTTGCTCTACATCCTCATCACCTTTGTGAAAATAATCATAGTAATAGAGACAAAGTAATATCGTACCATGTAATGTTTCTTGACATCTCACATTTAGAAATTTGCATTTCTCTATTAGATTGGTGATATTAAGCATTTTTAATCTATATGCTTGGAAGTCATTTTTTGTTTTCTTTTAAGGCATATCAGATCCTTTGCCCATTTTTAATATTTTTATTTGCTTATTAATGAGTTCTTTCACTTCCTTATATATTTTCAATATTAACACCCAATCAGGTACATTCTATGAGTTAATTTCATATATTGCAAATATTTCTTCCATTCTGTTTGTTATATCTCCACTCTGCTGATTTTCCTTGATTGTGCCAAAGCTTTTGAGTTTGATGTAATTCAATTTATCTCTTTTGGTTTTTGTCCATAGGAAATATTGCTATTGCTTCTTATACAGTCTTTTAAATTAATCTTCGTGATTTCAGAACATTTTTTTAATCCTCTTCTTGAGTCTCTGAAAGGTTATTTCTAGAATCCTGGCTGCCTGTGTTCTATAGGTTTGTCCTGAGTTACTTGAATTCTTAGTTATTTCTGTTCAGCTTCTTGCACCCTATGGTCTCATTTCCATCATTATAGTGTTTCCTTCACATACTAACAATCCTTACCTACTTCGTGTGCTCTGCATTCATTTCACAGGGCTCTGTGGTGAATGTGTGTTCATACCTAGTCATTCTGTTCAACAGATTTTATAAATACATTTTCAGGATAATAGCCATGAGAATATTAAGCCAGTATAATGAGATAAAAACTTGATGTGTTTCAGTGTCCAATATTTTGAATTTCTTAGAAATAAAGGCTAGTGCTCTATGCTCTATTTATTTAAAACTAATATCAGTGCTGAATTACAGGGTATTCCAGTCAAAAACAGAAAGGGGAATATGATCTGTTTATTATTTTGATTTATTCCAATATATTTCACAAATAGAAACGTGAACATCCTAATGATAAAATATTTTGTCATCAGGGTGTTTTCTTGGAATTTTGCTGCACATAAAGTTTCTGGTAATTAAAAGAGCTCTTTCCTAACAAAGTTTTGATGACACTAACTGTAAGTGTAAATAAATGAAAAGCATAAGGATTAAATTTTCTTTGACTCACATGTGAAAATTTTGAGAAGAAACATGTTTGGCACACAGGCTCTGGACTCAGCAGAAGAAGAGCTGTGAAAAAAAATCTACAGCAGTTCATGAACCTCACAAAACTCACAAGAAAAAAGACTTCCAAACCAAAAAGGAAAAAAAGAAGAAAATCAGAAAAGAAGCAAAACATGCATATTATTATTAAAATTGAATCCACACAACTCATTTAACTAGAAGAGAGAATTTAATAGAGCCACTTACAAACCGAACCTCATTAAATCAGTTTTATTATCCTAGTTTAATTAAATATTGTTTGCTGCTAAACATTATTAGGTTCCAATATGATATCAACTAATCAATTGATAGCAATGTTTGTAAATATTTCTGTACACTCATCCCTCCCCCCCGCATATCCTCCCACACAACAGGGTTAAGTTGTATTTAAAGTCTTCCCATTTCAGTCATAACCAGTCCTTGGCAGGATGCTACCCATGTTTATATATTTTTATAACAGCTTCATATTCGTGATAGTACTGTCACATGTACTGTGATGTCTACTTTATAGACGCAGATGCTATGAGGACATAAGTTCTGAACTGTATAGAATTTAGAAAAACAAGAAATATTTAATATTAAACATGAACTTGATTGCAATTAAGTAAGTGAATTTAATTAAAGCCAAAAAAGTATTTCATTTCCTTATTTCCCAATACAAAATAGAAGAGGCAGATGGGTACTATCACATATAAACAAGGTCAACCAAAACGGTCCTAACCAGAAAGTTAATGATAATAAATTAAGTTCCATGAAAACAACAAAATGGAACTGAGTGTCCTGCCAGAAACAACAAAAATGTATCTCAGAGTAATAAACTATAATATCTTTAGGCAAGTTTCCAGAGAAATAATAATTATCTCAGCAAAGATATCTATATTATATTTTAAAAAGGATTTTCCTAGCCTGAAGTTCATAATTTGTAACTGCTAATGAATGTGGTACTTTTTTTTTTTTTTTTGCCAGATACATCAGTACATTTGAAACAGGAAATTTATGTAGGTCTGAAAGACTCCACAC
Source organism: Castor canadensis (assembly GCF_047511655.1). NCBI lineage: Eukaryota > Metazoa > Chordata > Mammalia > Rodentia > Castoridae > Castor > Castor canadensis. Next base: position 16,019,906 of record NC_133390.1, on the reverse strand, counting down.
AACCTAATGGCTTAAATGTTTTGTCAGAGGGAAAGTCAGCTTTCTGAGTTCTCATCTCATGAAACTGAGGAAAGTACTTCATAGTTTTTATTCACTAAGGTAGGGTGCTACCCAGTTTCATATGCTGACCAGATATTGTGCTAACGTAAATGTTGTTTGATCCTTTTATGACCATGTCCTGGATTTGGAGGCGGTTGATTCTTAAAACTCTGGGGAAAGACCTCAAACTGCTTCTTCTCCTACCCTTTGCCTCGCCTTCTCATAGGTCAGCTTTAGGTCATCCTTCTTTGCTGCACCATTCTAGAACACTTGGTTTATGCAGACACAGGCGTGAAAAACATTCTGTGAGTAACTTTCTTCTTTGTTTTATTTTGTGATCCTCAGTTAATGGACCCTTTCCCTACCTGCTCGTCTTGTTCCTGATTTCTAGTTTCTCACATTTCTGTTATTGTTGTTGGTTTTATTTTCTAAAGGTAGCAGTGGAAAGAGAAAATTAGAAAATGGATGCTGATAATTATGACATCTAGTTAGTTCAAGACAACACAATGGATTCAAAAATTCTCTCCAAAGTGAGAAATATATTCTCATAATTATTGCTAGTCTTCCAAAGCAAGGGCTATTAATCTCTGCAAAGATGAATCACAAAATTTAGACTGGACACAGTGTCATAGAGCAATGATGAACAAGTGTTGCTCATCTTAGAATCACTGAGAAACTGTGTCTTCTGAACACAGTTTCCTGAGCATCATCCCAGATAATTGGATCATAATCCAATTTGTAGGTCAAGTTGGGAAATTATCACATTTGGAGGAATACATAAGAAATATTTCTTTCGTTACTTTTTTCCTGAACCTTCTGTGGTAAGTGGAGATGATTGGGTAGGAGTGGTACAAAGGGTACATCATAGTGTAATCATTAGAGAAGCACATCTACCCAGCAGTGTCCCTTCTGGCCTTAATTTTACTTGATACCAACCCATAGCCACAATGCTTCTGACCAGATGTTTGTGAGCATAGGAACAATTAATAGAAATGGAGGAAAAGAATCAATGTACATGGAGAATGCATTGCATTCACACACTTATTTCTTTATATATACTTACATATGTATATATAAGCTATATAGATACACACATAACGTGAATAAAACTTGTCAACGCACCTACTAGAAGGCAGCACTAGTCATTCTTCACATTGTGCTGATGAGGATGTCAACAGAGAGACAAATGAGACTTTCAGACCAGGACAGAGCTGGCATTCAAACTCAGCTCCAACTCTTTTGGAAATAACCACGGAGACAAAAACTTCTTCATGACATTTATCCCCTTCTACCTAAAATATGACCATGTTGGTCCAATATAAAAAAATCCCTCATGTGTTATGTATTATAGGGGAGAAAGAGGAACATATTTTTGGATAAATTTAGAAATCTAAAATTTGTGATTATCAGGATGAAGTTTTAGCATACCACAGACTACCTAATTTCATGTGATAAAGCTTAACTTTTAAAGTGTAAGATTAATTTGTCAACTTTCTTGATTCCATTGCAATTACGTAACTGTGATTGAAGCCATGGTATTTCACTTAAAAATACTTCCTGCCCACATTGCCCTTCTACTTTTTTTTCCTATTTGTTCACTCAACAATATCTAATTTGGGCTTGGAATTTAACATTCAGCAAGTAAAACCTGGGTTATTTGGCATAAGATTAGAGGCCAACTTTAACCAATTGGACATTCTGCAAGCTCCCTGAAAAGAAAAGTCCAGTCTCATTAATTTTAGGTTCTGTGTCATCAGTTGCAGTGTCCAGCATAAAGCTAGATCTCTTTGAAAACATGGTGAATGAAAGCAAGTGCAATGGGAGAACTCTTCTCAGAATGGTGGTTGTATTTTTTTATTCCTTCTATACATTTCATTCTCTTCACCAATTCCCAAACAGGTGTATGCTGCTGCCCCATTGTGCATTAATCAACTCAATAAAAGTGTCACTTTGAAATACAGCTTAGAGTGTTCTTTCTTCTCCAATATCTAGGATATCTGAAAAAGTGGCAGTTTGGGATGTATTGGGCCCCTTTCTGTGGCTGTCAGACATTACGGAATACTGAACATCTTGCTTTCCCATGGGGAAACACATCATAAGATGCAGATGTGTTTTCAGTTGTCGTTTTGTTTTTTGACATGTGCACAGTACACACATGCACCAAATAAAATGAACATAAATGTGCTGCTCAAAGTAAGAACACCTGGATTCGGGGGAGTTAGAGGGCTACATGATACCTCAGTAGTAAATATGATACTGAAATCTCTGAATTTTGAAATCTAAATTATCACTTCAGTTAGCATGCAAGTAATAAATATATGTTTAGACTTTCCCAAAACCTATAATGCTGAAATAAGCAGTTCCACAATAGGCAAGTGTTGGGTTTATAGTTGAACTTCACTGAAGAGAAAACAAAAAGGAAAAAGGAAATAACATCTATTGAGTGCTTAATGCATCCTAGGTATTATGTGAAGTTCTTTATTTAGGTTGTCTCCTCTTTATACATGAAGGTAGAAATGATAAGGGAGAACAAATAATATTACAGATTTCAACAAACATATTTTATTTATTTTGGTTCACCACCAGTTTAAGATAATATGCAATAAAAATAACACAGTAGCAAAACATTTTTTTCTTTGACTTGCTTCTAGCAGGCTCATCATTGTAACCCTGAAGCAATTAAAAAGTCCTCTCTCATCAAAAGGTAGATTTGCTTTAATGGTCAAACTAACATCAGCCCATACCAATAGTGGAATGCACTGGGAAAAATATTTTTATGCTCACCTATGTTGTTCCTTAGTTGGGTCAAAATAAACATTAGGATGATACTATAGCCCTGTCTTTTGCCAGTTATAAAACTTAACTCAAAATGGATTAAAACCTAAATGTAATACCTAAAACTATGAAACTCCTGGAAAAAAAAATAAGAATGCTTCACAACATTTGGAGATGGAAAGAAAGTTTTGATTAAGACCCTAAAAGTATAGGAAAGAAAGGCAAAAAATAAGAAATGGGATCACATCAAAGTATAAAGCTTCTACACAGCAAAGGGAACAATCAATAGAATGAAAAGACAAGCTACTGAATGGGAGAAACAATTTTCCAACAGTATATATATATTTTTTTTCACAATTTTTTTTCATTTTTCTTTTATTATTCATATGTGCATACAAGGCTTGGTTTATTTCTCCCCCCTGCCCCCACCCCCTCCCTTACCACCCACTCCGCCCCCTCCCTCTCCCCCCACCCCCTCAATACCCAGCAGAAACTATTTTGCCCTTATCTCTAATTTTGTTGTAGAGAGAGTATAAGCAATAATAGGAAGGAACAAGGGGTTTTGCTGGTTGAGATAAGGATAGCTATACAGGGCATTGACTCACATTGATTTCCTGTGCTTGGGTGTTACCTTCTAGGTTAATTCTTTTTAATCTAACCTTTTCTCTAGTTCCTGGTCCCCTTTTCCTATTGGCCTCAGTTGCTTTAAGGTATCTGCTTTAGTTTCTCTGCATTAAGGGCAACAAATGCTAGCTAGTTTTTTAGGTGTCTTACCTATCCTCACCCCTCCCTTGTGTGCTCTCGCTTTTATCATGTGCTCATAGTCCAATCCCCTTGTCCAACAGTATATATGACAAGAGGTTAATATCCAAAATACATAAGGAAGTCAATCATCTCAAGAAAAAAATAGAACAAATAATCCAATTAAAAGTGAAGAATAGATCTAAATATTTCTCAAAAGAAGGCACACAAATGGCCAACAAGTAATGGTCACCCTCACTAATTATCAGTGAAATGCAAATTAAAACCAGAATGAGATATTTCTATACTCTAGTTGAAATGACAATTTTCAACAAAGCAATCTTTATGCACTCAATATTTGTAAGAATGTAAATTAGTGCAGCCAGTATGGAAACAATAACAAGGTACTGTAAAACATTTAAAACACAACTATTAAATGATCCATCAATCCCACTGCTAGGTATACATCAAAAGGAAATTAAATCAATATATTGAAGAGATCCTGCACTCCCGGATTCATTGCAGCACTATTCACAATAGCCAAGAAATGGGAAAAACAACATCAACCAATAAATGAATGAACAAAATGTGATAAATATGCACAATGGAATACTCTTCGACCTTTAAAGAGAATGAAACCCTATCATTTGTGATAACATGGATAAAACCGGAGAACATTTTGTTAGTGTAATAAACCAGATGTAGGAAAAATGCTGGATGTTCTGACTCATGTATAAACTAAAAAAACTGTTCTTAAAGAGGTTCAAAGTAGAATAGTGGTTTCCAGGAGCTGGGGGATAATAAGTGGGAGGGAGAGATTAGTCAAGTAGTAAATTACAGTTATGAGAAATAAATTCTATGCTCTATTGTTTACCAGTGTGTCTTTAGATAATGATAATTTTTATTTGAAAAAAGTCAAAAGAAATGGTAAATATTTGATGAGCTAGATCTTTTACCCTGATTTAAACATGTCATAGGCTATGCATATATCAAAATATTACATATCACCTAATAAATATGCATAACTATTATGTCAATTAATATTAAAAGCATTATCTTGTGTTCTATCAATTTGTGTTTGACAATTATAGAAGATAATGTGCCTTGGAGCATGCCTGCATCTTGAAATAAGACTGAAGTCCTTTTTAACTTTGTCTTCCTCTGGAAAAAAAATATTTATTCTAATGAAACATTGCTAAAAGTGACTAGATTGTTATAAATCATGGAAGACAAATCAATCTTATCTGACCTGCCACTGGTGATTAATTAGGAATGCACATCTGCCTCTTAGGGTACCATACCCCATGTCTGCAACAAACCCAGAAGGCAGAAAGCTCAAAAGTTGTGTGTTTGCTATCCCGGCTTATCCTTGATATATATATATATATATATATCCTTATATATATATATATATCCTTATATATATATCAACTTACTGAATTTATAGATGAAATACAATTGAAGCTTAATTTTAAAATGTACAATTAGAGTGTTTTACAGAAGCATCCTGAGCAGTTTACTTGTTTGATGACCTGGTATCATTTTGATGTTTCCTTCTGAAATGGTTAGTGATTTGAATGATTATGTCTTTGTGATTTCAACATTTGAGATGATAAAAATAATGAATGGTAGTGAGACAGTTGGTGACAGTTAGTGACACTCTGTTGTATTTCATACATGTGTCCTCAAGCAAACCATGTGGCATTTCAAATACTCATTTTTATCATTTATTAAATGAAAAACAGATTTATATTACCTAATGTTTGGATAGACCTGTAGAAAGAATTTTTGTGTGGCATTTTTTCTTCACAGATTACTATGAAGAGAGAGGAAGAGGGAGAGGAATTTCAAGTTATTATTTATAATGTTTTTCTTAATGAAGTTCTATCACTAGGTAGAAAGATTACAGATTCAAGTTTTAATCAGCATCCTTTCTGCTTAAAATACAAATAACATATGACATACATCTAAATAATATTTATAACTTCTACATTTAATGGATGGATGCACACATTCCATAGACTTCTTCACAATAAGATTAAGGAGGTTGCTGACACAAACAAATGGTTTCATTGCCTCAGACCCTCATTTTCAAAACAGTTTTAATTTAAATGTAATTTTACCTTAAATTTGGACCTAGGTATCTCCTATAACAAGGTTAAGTGCTTGTTATTCTCACTAAACATTTAATTATCTATAATTTGAGAATCTTAGACTCTCATTCATCTCTCTTTTCCTCATTCATAATTCCCTAACAGATATAATGATCTGTACCATTAGGTAACTACCAGGTCATCATCACTTAGGTGGTCCTCTTTAGGATGTCTTCCTATGAAGACATTTTTTTATGTCTTATTGAAGGAATTAATTTGATGTGTCCATTTGGCTGGACCACAAACTGCCCAGATATTTGATCAAACATTATTCTGGGCATTTCTGTGATGAAGACTGAGTATCAGAAGACTGAGTATTGCACATTGCTCTCCTTGTATGGGTGGGCCTCATCAATTAGTTAAGGGTCTGAAGAGAATAAAAGCACTAGTTAGTCCTAGTTTACAGGTGAGTGCTTTCAAATTAAAACTATACTATTGCCTCTCTTGGGTCTACAGACTGTTGGCCCACCCTGCAGATTTGGGAGTTCCAGTACTCAATGATGAAATGAACCAATTCCCTAAAACAGCTATGTTCTTCTTCTATGGAGAACCGTAATACACCTACCATACTCAGCTTACATACTGTGGAGAGCTAGTTGTTTCAGTCACTTAACAACTGATTAATGTTGCCAACTATGAATTTAGTGGATTAAAACTCTCTTATATTAAGTGTGGAAAGTGTAAGAGCTTTGAATATGAAATAGTTTTGCTAAGAATGTAAAGCAAATATGAATGGTCACTCTCTAATATATTTTATGACACAAAAATTGTGTAAAAATGGTCAATATCCTATTAGTGAATTAAAAAGGGAGGAAACTGAGTTGGCTTTGAGTTGGCAGCATGGGGAGCCTGACTTGTTTTAAGAGGCTCTTAGGACTGGTTAATTGGAAGAATGATGATGCCATCACTGGGGATGGAGAGAGGTTTTAGGCACATGGGCATTTGTAGTGATGGTGAGAAATCTGAGGAAGTTATCCAACAGTTCTTTAAAAGAATTGAAACTAGAACTTCCTGCAGATATCAAGTTGATAAAAGTCAGAAGAAAATATGAGCAATAAAGACAGCATTGAAACCATGAGACTGGAAGAAATTTGGGCAGGATAAATATAGAGAAGAAGAAAGCTGGGAGAATTCTTCCAATCCAGAATGAGAGAAGAAAGAGAAAATAATAATTTTTAAAACCTTAAATAAGCATTTGGGAAACAAGAGCTTCAGGAATGTTCTAGTGTACCTGAGAGTGTATATTCTAGATCTCAGAAAATGATTTTCACATTTTTCCTCTTCTTATTTAAATTTTATTATTATGGACTGGCCACACTGATTTGAAATAATTCCGATATAAATCACATTGAAAATTCTAATGAAAAATGATTTTATTGTTAGACATCCAAGAAACAGATCCTCTGAGCAGAAGTCTGCCAATACACATGGTACCAACAGGGTTATTTAAAATAAGACCAGCAATGATAAATTGACTAATATAGGAATCTGTTCATTATATGTATTTCTTACTAGGAAAATTCATTTTTAACTGAAAATAATTTACCTGAATTGTGAAAGTAGCAACATTATCATATACAATTTATACTTGCTCTATTTACTCAATAGGGATGATTTCCAAGGCTATTTTTGGCTTGAAGCCTTCTCTACTGTACATCCCATTTATACGTATATAATTATTTCTATAAATATGAAATAAAACCTATCTTTGAATTTAATCATTATAAATATAACTTAAGTATGTGACATTTATTTACATCTCATTTGGGAAAATTATGCACAACAGAAGTTTATTGGAAATAACGTGGAATGGATTTTGATTCACATTACATGAACAAATTCAAAATGAAATCACTCCTGACATCTTCTCCCATTTAAAATCTTCATTCAATAACAAAAGTTACATTTTTAAAAACACATTTCACATCCACTGTGATCTGAAGTTGGCAAACTGGAATGCTGGTGAAATCCTGATTCAAATTCCCTCTGACCTGAAGCCTTTCTATCAGACTAGGCTTTTAGTATAAGTCATCATCACCTAAAGCTCCTGCTAAATTTGGCTTCTTAGCAAACCATTCATTCATCCTCTCTACAAAAACATGTCAATACATTTTTATGTCTCGTAAGCATGCTTGGAGCTTCATATCTGATCCTTTACTGCAGATTTACTACTGGAAACTCATAGTTCCTACTGACCAGTAAGATAAGCACTCAGATTTGCAAGTGTTCTAGATGTTTGCTACCTTATTGTTGTAGAATATGGGACATGTCTATTCCACAGAATGTGTTTTAATGTATGTCAGTATGTATATACAGGTGCACGCTTGCATTTTACATCCTTGACTTTCATCTTCATAATTATTCTTATTGCAAATGGAATGATTTGTTCAAAGGCTAAACTTTATTTTATTTTTGAAAGTTTTAATTAATATATAATTGTACATTTTTATGGACATAGTGTGATGATTTTCACAAATATATGCATTGTATAATGGTTAAATCAGGGTAATTTGCATTTCCATTTCATTAAATATTTATAATTTCTTTGGACTGGGAGCCTTCAAACTCCTCCTTTCTCATTCTTTATAAAATATACAATAAATTATTACAAAATACAGTCACCTTACTGTTGCATAAAGTACTAGAATGTTTTATTTTGTTACTCATTGTTCAACTTTGGTCTCAGCATCAGAATAGGCAGTGTTGTTTTTTTATAAGACCCTAAAAGCACAAGTAACAAAAGCAAAAATAGATAAATGAGATTATAACAACCTGTGAAGCTTCAATACAGCAAAAATAAAAATAAGAATTAATAGAGACATCCTGCAGAATGACAGAAAATATTTGAAAACTACTCATCCCATAGGGATTAATACCCAGAATATATAAACAATGAAAATTCAGTTAAAAAGTGGACAAAGTAACATTCTTTCAAAGAAGATATACTAATGGACAACAATTATATGAAAAAATGCTTAACATCACTAATCATCAAAGAAATGCCAATGAAAACCTCAATGTACATTTCACCCCAGTTAGAATGGCTGTAATCAAAATGACAAAATAATAGCAAATGTTGGCAAGGATGCAGAGGAAAGGGAACTCTTATACAATGTTAAATGGAATGCATATTAGTATAGGCATTATAAAAAACAGTATGGAAGTTCTTCAAAAAGCTAAAAATAAAAATGTCATATGATCCAGCTATCTCACCACTGGGTATATATCCAAAGGGTATTAAATCAGTATATCAAAGAGATCTCTGCACTCCCATTTTTATTGTAGTAATAGTCACAATAGCCAAGATATGCAGTGAGCCAAGGTATACACTAAGGCAGGAATAGATAAAAGAAAACGTGGTATATATAAATAATGAAATATTATTCTGCCATAAATGAGAATGAAAGCCTACCTTTAGTGACAACATAAATGGAACTGGAAGACATCATGTTAAGTGAAATAAACCAGGCACAAAATGAAAAATACCACATGTCCTCAGATATATAGAAACTTTAAAATGTTGGTCTCACAGAAAAAAATGTTAGGATAGTGATCTATGGTTTATTTTCTCTGCTTTTCCTATAGTTTCACTTCATATCTCAAGGTATAAACAGATTTAGAATCTGAGAAAAATGGAGAACTGATGAAGAAATATTAACATATCACAACTATTTAATAAACAGTGTACCATTTTATAGATGTTTAAATATAAGTATTAGGAATATGTGTCCTAATATGAAAATAGATCTCATAATAACTATTAGACAGCAACTAAAGGTAAAAATACTTCCTGTTTATTATTTTCATACATTATACATTCATGATTTAGGTTTTATATGCTAGATACATCTAGAAAGAACTTAAACCACTTTATAATACATAAACACATTTAAAGTGAGTTCCTAAAAGGTAAAATTTATTATAATTCAATTAATAATACAAAACCAAAATATAAATAGTGTAACAGTTGGGTTGGTGGAATGCTTACTACTGAATTTCAAATGATATTAAAAATCCAGACTTCTACATTTTTAGAAAATATGGTAGCAATGAAATATCACATTTATGCATTTGCAACTTTCTCTGTTTTTGCTGCATATAGAACAATATAGTATAAGTTAAAAATAAATCAGAATGGATTCAAAGGAAGCATCAAAATCAAGTTTTCCCTACGAAAATAAGTGAACATACAATGCAGACATATCTCATTCAGACCTCTGTTAATATTAGATGTAAGAACAAACTAAGATATGCATTAATTTCTATAAACATTGAAGGGATTAGATTTGAAAATAGTCATATAACACTGTACATAACTATTGGGTTATCACAATAAAGTTACCTTGTACTGTGAATGTATGCTAGTCATAAAAATCTCAAATGTGAAGGCTGGTGAGGTGCACGGCTGTGATCCCAGTTATGCTGGAAGTAGAAGTAAGAGGATCCCTGTCCCACGTTGGCACTGAGGAAAAGCACAAGACCCTATGTGAAAAATAAATAAAGCAGAATGTACTGGGTGTGGCTCACATGGTAGAACACTTGCCTAGCAAGCTTGAGATCCTGAGTTCAATCCTCAGTATTGCCAAAAAATAATAAAAAAAACAAACAATTTTCTCACTAAAAGTATATTATACTGAGACTCAAAACATGATTTTACCACTGTGAAGGTATTTCATTGACACTGTCTCAAATTTAACTTGGACACTATTTACTGGGAATGGAAAAGAGAAACAAACAAAAGATAGTGAATTTGGAAGTCCATTAAAGTCTACTATTACTGGAAGCAACTTGTGTCATGTCATAAACACAGTATATCACATTTGGAATATGATACTTCTTTTAATTCACTTATTAAAAGTTTCTTAAAATACTAAGTTTTCAGTATTGCTCACAACAAAATGGCAACACATTTCAGTTTTATTTGTAAGAATGCTATTACAGAACTGACCAAGGAGAACATTTCTATAATTTCTGGAAAATATTTTCCCCGTATGTCTCATTCTCTGATAATTCCCACAGAATTTTTTAACTGAGCCTTGACTTGATCAGCATTGAAAAATTGTACTCTAGGATATACTTTGATATACACCAAATCATGCTGCACATACAAGCAGAATCATCTATTTCTCCTTAACACTTTGCTTAGTATGAAGATCCCTTGGATCTTTGGTTCAAATCATTTATTAGTGCTGTAATTTGGAAGAAGTTGTTTAAGCTCTCTGCTTTAACATCAGAGATCTCATAATAATGAAAGCAATTAATCTAAATAAAACTCTTAGAAAAATACTTGACATATAATTATATGACACACCTAATTTGCTTGATTGTAATAATTACAACTTTTTTCCTTTATCTCATTACATGCTCTGGGAAGCCACTAAGTATTTAGGCATCCTTCTATTTGCTTGTTCAATATGTTTTAATTAGTTTTCACTGTCAATATCTGTCAGAATCCTGTTGTCTGTGACCAGTCTCATTATCCTGACTTGTCTTTTCGGCTATTGCAATAACCAACTGCCTTTTCACTAAGCCTGCGGTGCTCTTCTCCAAGCTAACAAAATATACAACTGCTGTTATAGTTTTCTAAAATCATTTTGGAATTGTAACCCTCTTCTTTAAACAGCCTCTTCTTCAACTTACTGAATTAAGTTCTCAGTGTAGGCAAGTATTTAGAATATCCTAATAACTGAAACAAAACTCTTGACTTCAACATATTGATAGGACCTATATAAACTGGTGTAGCTCAGGAATGGAAATGCTATTGAATCTCTCAGAAAACTCTCATCTAGGTCAAATAGCACACTTCCAAGATCTTCCTGATTCCCAGTTACTGCCATTGCCCATGAGCTGTCTGAGTGCTTTTGCTAGCAAGTATCTTATGCTTTTTTGTGCTGATGTTTGCAAACTTCCTTATATTGACATGCATATTGATTATTTTACATTTTGACATGCATATTGCCTTAAATATGCATATTGAATACGTATATGGAGATGCATAATGAATGAATGAGTGAAAAATGCATTTTAAAGCTTGCAAAATAACTCTACAACTAAACATTCCTTTTTTTTTAATATGCTGCCAAAATACTGGATAAGAAGTGTAGAAAGTCAATTGGATACATATTTTACATGCACAAAATCAAATAAAATACATGTGTGAAAATAAGGGCATATTTGATATCATATATACAAAACTTAAGCCATAACTTAAAGCAGATTTTCTTTCATAGCAATTCTTCTCACTCTATATAACTTAACTGAAGAAAATGTACATTAGGCATTTGAGTTTATTTTCCCCATTACAGGGGAAGCAAGCAAGAAACAGATTCAGTTCCTGTGAAAGACTTAATGAAGGAAAAAAGCAGAGGATGGAAAGCCCTATTCTGACCTTCAAACAAAAAAGTCCTTTGAAAATAATGAAGTAAGTAGTTTCCTTCCTTTTCTTGGCAATAGCATCTCAATCTCTAAGAATTTCCTATTCACTTCTTGACCTTTCAAATGAGGTCATAACCAAAGGAAATGTATTATTTCAAGAAGAATTGTGACAGTAGAGGTTTTAGAGAGTTTCAGAGGCTCGACCTTATTAGAGCCTGTTCCCCTGAAGAGGAAGAGTAAGCAAGAGATATTTGCTGAAGAAATCACTTTCCAAAGACTTTCAAAGTACTTGGGAATATTGTGTAAATTTATAGCTGTGTCCTATACAACTGTACTAGATTTAAGTCTAGCATGCCAGCATACCTCTCAGTTGCTTATATCCTGAAAGAACACTACAGCGATTGAAGATTTTCATATTGAAAAGGTTATATCAATTTTAGGTTAGCTTATAAAAGTAAAATAATTATTGATTTGAAAGAAAAAAACTGTTAAATAAAATATGTTAATTCCATTCATTGCATGACTTCACCAAATTTAAAAAGAGACTGGTTTTCTATAAACCTCTATGTAAAATAATTTATTTAAAAGTTTTAGAAAAATACTTTATAATATAATTTATAATGTTCTTATAAAAGTAACTATAATGCTGTAATTTTTTGCTAAATTACTTTACCACTTTTATAATTTATATCTGATTTTTGGTGTCCAAATTTCAGCCAATGTCCCCTTCCCTAGTTCTTCATCTATTTAAACCTATTACTCCTGTCTGCACCCCAATGATGGCTGAAGATGGGGTGGGTGCTTAACTCTGACTCTTTCCACAGCAGGTGCTGAGCCATATAGTAATCCTCTTTTCTCTGCCTTCACCATGCCTCTTTATTTGGTGTTAGGGACAAGTGACCAACCTGACATATAGAAACTCAGAAGTTTGGGCCTTGGGCCCAACACTTTGGTTTCAGAAATGTTGTAAACAGTCAATGCTGTCTCTCTCTCTATATATATTTTTTCTGGTACTGAGGATTGAACTGATGGCCTTGTACTTGCTAGGCAAGCATGCTACAACTTGAGCCATGGGCCCAGTCTTGATTATCTAATATTTTTAAATGATGAATAGTAAGTGTGTTAATAAGTATTTCTAGAGCCATCTTAGTTCATGATGTCTCAGAAGTAGACTCTCAGCCCAAGATTTGAAAGCAAGTGAGTTAATAAGAGATTTCTTCTAAAAGAAACTAGTTGGGGAATGTAGGAAGAAGGACAGAAAGAGCTAAGTCAAGAAAGACTCTGATTTCAGGTGAAGTAACATCCTCAGTCTGAACCAATGGGGATCTTTGGAGAGTAAATTATACCTTATAGCTGTTGCACTCCATTAATCACTCATTATCTATGGATCATTCCTATGGACGTAAATTGTCCATATAGACATTTTACCTCAGGTCTAATAAAACCGATGCCATGTTCCTAAGTTTGTCACTGCTAGTCTTTGGCAGCAAAGCACATAGGATTTAAGTGATTGGCTCACAACTTCAGGACAAGGTTCAATATTGTCTGTTCTAGGAGTCATACTGAATTTTAAATCCAAAAATACTAAGAATTTCTAATAGTATTATGACAGACACTCTGAACCGTCTACCTGAAAGCCATCCAGCATTACTGCAACCTTAATCAAAACCACGACCACCTCTAGTTTTCTTACTTCTTATCTACAAAGCCTTATCTTCACTTTTATGTTATTCACTTCCAAACCTCATTTGAATCATGACTGGCTTTAGCCAACTAAATATAAAGCATTTTCATTTATAGTGGTTAGCTTAGACCTTGGCAAGGACCCTAATCCTGTCCAATTATACTCTGATGAAAAAATGTTTAGATGTTCCACACTAATGCAAAAAGCTACACAAAAGAAATGTTCTTCATACGAAATGCCATTATGTCTGTTCTGTATGCAAGGACAGATAGGAAATACTAAGGCCATGGTGCCATCATGAGTAGCAACAAAAACATAGTCTGAGGATGAGAAAGGGTGGGAATTCATTAAGGTTTGGATGGGACTGCAGAGCCAATGTAATCTCCTTCTGTCCAGATCTGGTTTTCTAAATAAAGAGATGACAAAATTAAATAACTTTAAACTGAGCCTTTTGTTAATTTGTTAACCTTTAAAGAGAGTTTACAATCTGAAACCTATATTTCTTTCTCTCTCTCTCTCTCTCTCTATCTCTCCCTCTCATTTAGCAATGTAACTACTGGTTAAAAAAAAAACAAAAACACCAGACCTCATGCAAACAACGAATAACATGATTTTCAAATATAATGAATGTCTTTGAACCTTACTGAAAGGATTAAGTTCACATTGTGTTACTCACTGAAATTACCACTGCGCCTACCAACTATTTCCACCACCAAAACTATAGTGGAGAAATAATGGACTTTTTTTTCTTGATATTTATTTAAACAATATAAATAGTCATCTTAATAAAATTACCAAGTAATATTTCCTCAAAATTTACTTAATAGTAGTGATTTAAAATATAATTTCATGATTTGTAAGAATGATAAGTTAGATCTTGAGAGCGTTTGTATCCCATTTTTTATTTCCTTTGTTTTTCCAAATAATTTTTGCCGAACACTACCCAGGTTTTCTAAGCCATATCAAGCACAGTAAAAGTGAAATAAAAGCCTAAAAAGGGAACTTCTTAAATTAATGCAGGTATAAAATTTTTATTTTGGTAGGTTCTACATGCATCTTTCTCTGTATTTGCACAATTGCATAGCATATTTTAAGTAATTTATTATAATATTTCATTGAAAAATAAGATCTTTTTCAGAGCAGGTTCAGTGAGAGTTGTAGCTTGGATTAGCTTTGTTGGCAAATGAAAGTCTTTAAGCAGTCTTTGTTGGTAGATTACAATGAACTATTGATATGCCTTTATCCTTCCTATTTCTCTTTATTAATACTCCAAATTTATTAAGCATAAAACAGACTAGAGGTGAAATATGAGACTTCCTGGGGAAAACTTCCTGTTCAGTTATCTAACTACTTCTTTGTGCCTTTTATGTGATATTTCATATGGGAGATAAAAAGAACAGAGTTGCATACTTTAATCATATAGAAGAGTGGGAGAATAAGGAACTCTTGGGAAATCAAAGAGTTTTGCACTCTAATTTTCTTTACCCACATGGCCTTAATGAAACAAGTTAGTCTTTGGAGATTAAAAGCTAATATTTCTATAAATTTTGATAGACAATACTATTTATTTCTTTGACTTTAAGATTGTAAGAACTTTTGTAAATGACACAACACTAAGAAAACACACACACACAAAAAAAGAGTTAAAAAGATGAATATGAATGTACGGGATTGCCTCACAGTGTGACTCTTCATATGGTAAGGACACTCTCATAAGTGTACTTGATTTTGTTTTGCCTTGCTTTCCTTTGCAATCCAGAAGACACATCAGGTAGAAATATCACATTTCCTCAAGAAGACTATTATTTCTTAAAGATATGAACTTCAACCTCACGTAACAGCTAAAATTTTTAATTTACACCAAAATGGATTTTATCCCACAAATGTATTTGAATTTTAAAGGAGAACTTGTTAAGATGAATGTTTACTGAAGACAGTAGAGGACCAATTAAGAATTATCCAAGAAGAGGACTATAAAGGTAGTGAAGGACAGTCATATATGCAGAGTGGACTGTAGTAGGAGGGAATATGAAGTGGTGAAAGAGGCCAGCATCCTGCTGTATCTGAGACATGAATAGTGAATAGGATGTGAGCCAACACAGGCAAAGATCAGGGTTTAAATATTAGTGAGGTAGGATAAAATTAGGGAAAGTTCAGAACTCATAGAAAAATATTACATCTTAGATTAACCATGCTTTGGCTCAGGAACTGCCCTCACCTGGCCGGGAACAGCCCATGATCCTCCCCACTCATTGACTACGGGATGGGAATCACTCCCCTTCCCCTAGGTTATCATAGGTTTTAAAAGCACCTGAAGAGCAGAAGCAAGCTCTCTTGGCCTCCAGATTTCACTGGGCCCCTCCATGCTCCCCTTTGTATTTTCCTTTCCTAACTTTTAATAAACACCATTTCCACCCACATGTCCTGTGATAGAGTCTTCCCATGGGACACAAAGAATTTGGAAATCTTCTGATCATAGGCTGCACCATCACCATTAGCATTAGGGCCAAATATTGAACAATTTTGTGTGGAATAAAAGATTAATGATAATGGTTGATGTAGACAAATTTCACATAAAGTGAATGGGTGCCCTTTCCTAGACTATCAATTTCAGTCTAGGATTTGAGGGTGAGGATTTGGGAGCAGCAAATAAAGAGTGCACAGACACATTGAAGAGTAGAATGAGAATTTAATTTAAAAATTAAGATAAGACTTCAGATATGTGTAATATGATGCTAAGCATTTTAGAGGCCTGTCACTGAGAATAATCAGCTATTTTTTCCCTCTGTCTTCATCTGTACTTACATAGAAACCTTGAAGAGACATTTGTCTGAGCCAGGTTTCTAGAATGTATTGCTATCTAATCTGATTACCACAGCAATTATGGAAGGTAAGCAGATCATGAGTCATCCCTATTTGATAAATGAAGAAAATAAAGTTTAGGTGGTCCAAATAACTTTCCCAAATAAGTGCTAGAGGGAGGCACACCAACACAGAGGAGAGAATAGGTATTTGGCTGTTTGCAATTGTCCTGGTATGAAATTGTATGTCTAGACAAGGGTAGAATTGTTTCCCTTCTGTTTGAAGCTTAAGGGTCTTAGAAATACTACTTTTTAATATGAGGAAGCATTGCTATTTTTAAGTGCTTCTAAAAGTATATGTGAGTAAATCACATGGGTATATCTGAAGATAACTCATGCTCATGAAAAAATGTGGTGAGACAAATAACCCAACAATTTCAAGTTTTAATATATTTTTAAATGTACGGAGCAGCTAATTTATTTTGATATAATCAGTGGTGAAAGTAATGCCATCAAGCATCAGTGGAGGTTTTTAATTAGAATCATGTGCTATGTAAAGCTGTTGGACACAGTTTAAAGGATCAAAATGTTGGAAAATATACAAAAAAATGGCAAATGCCCAGCTGCTTTGGTAAGGGATTTTAAATTAAAGCAGCAAGCCCTTTAAACCATCATACAATGGGTAGAATGAAATGAAAGCTAATTAACGTGAATTCTTTTCTAGTTGTTCAGCTTTGCATTAATCTTCCATGGAGTTCATGACCAGCAGATTACCAGACTTTGACAATTATTTGGAGAAGTGGTTGAGGTAGGAGCCAAAGCAGCCATCTGAACCAACTGGCTTGCCTGGGCATGTCTAAACCAGATGTCCTCTTCTGGACTGGAGTTAGAATTAATGCTGTACACATAGCTACATTTAAAAAGATGTGCATGTCTGAATATATATATTTGTATGTGTGTATATGTTGTTAGCACATGAAATAATGTTTTCTAATCATAATAAAGTATCATTTGACAGCGTATTTCAAAAGCCTAAAAATATTCACATTAAATGTAATGTTTCCATTCCCTATTTATAATAAGGACTCTGGATCTGGGGTTATAAATTTGCTTAGAATGTGCAGGATCTTGGATTAGACCTCTAGCACTCTAAAAAATAAAGAAATTATCAGAGATTAATTTATTTATTAATATACTATTTATTGTTATTATTTACAGTAGCAAAATACTCCAACAATCTCAATTTAAATTTTATTAGCATACAATGATTATACAAAAATGGATTTCATTTTGTAATATACTTTCATATCATTTATCTTAATTTTCTATCATAGGTGAATGGGCAAAAATGGCAAGTTAATAATATTATATTCATAGAGAGTGTGCTGTCATATAATGACATGCACCAGAAGCATACTCAGTGACATAGGTGTGGAATGATGGAGTAATTATAAGCAATCTCATGTTCTAATTTGTACTATATGAATACACTGAAAAAGCATGCATGTTACATATGTATTGTAGGAATTTATAGATATAAGTATGTAATACACTAAAATATTTATGTCATATTATTTAAGTGGTGGAGTTAAATGTAATTTTTAATTTACTTTATGCTGTTAGAATTTTATCTGCTTCTTCTAAAATAGGATCTTTTTTCCTATTTTAACAATAAAATATTGTTTTAAAATACTAACATTTGGAGAAATAGTTATTTTAACAGTAAGTTCAAAAATAACATAAACAAAGGATACATATAATTATAAAACTAAGCCCTTAATAAATGTTAGCTAAGGGATATCAGCTTAATAAATTTCCTTAGGTTATAAAATGTGCAAGCCGGAGTCCCATTTCCTACTGTGCTTTGATTAAAATATTCTCTTTGATGTTTTGATGTTTTGAATATCAATTTCCTTTAGTAAAGCTGTATATTCACAACACAGTTTTCATAAGCTGGCACATGTAATCTTTCTCTCTAAAGCCAACGTGTGTATAGTCCAGGACTTGTACTAGTAATTGAGTCATGTGTGGTGACCACAGCCTCTCATTCCTACATAGGGAATTTTTGGAATGATTCCCACCAGCAATGTATGATTAGGTATATTTTATCATACTCTCACCAACACTGGAAATGACCTTTGATAAGCTTTTAAAATTTTAATATAGATACTTACTGAATTAAGCAACTGAAAAATATAAAGCTTTTTAAAATAACAAATATCTAACCCATGAAATATAAATCCTGTCATTCTTATGTAGAAGCAAGGCATAATAGCATACCAAAAGAGTTGATGACAGCAGTGAATCTAATTTAAGCATGTGTGGGTCTGTGTGTGAAGGAAATAGGGGAAAAAGAGAGAGAAGGGGAGAGAGAGAGAGAGAAGGAAAATTGAATGATGGATAACACTATGGTTGGTTGATAATTCAAGAAATGGCCTCTTCTAGGAATACATCATGTTCTTGATAGAAGTAATGTTAGGCACTAAAAAAATCCAGCAGAACACTTAGCCAACACACTCTTACATAACTTCTGGGTCTGACAGTCTTGATTCCTTGGAAGTCTGCTGACAAAATTAATAATTTTGATTTGATTAATGGTGTTATTTATATATAACATACATATGTATGTAAAATATATCAATAGACATGAATAATATTTACATTATAGCTATGCATATGAAATAGAAATCAAGTTATGATTTAAATTTGAATATTTGACATGAAAATTTGACTAAATGAGAATGAACTTTGAAAGTTGAAATTATTTAAACTAAAGCTTCACAAAGGCTTGGACCAAGAGCATATAATGATAAAGAAAATAAGATTACCATTTCAGTATATTTTCTTGAACATTCAAACTTGACTCTTAAAAGTGATGTCTTAAGAGATTATCACATGCACATACAAGCAGGTACAAATTGAAAAGTAACTGACTATGATTTTAAGGGAAAAAGTGAATACCCAAAATAGCAATAGTTAGGTGAATCAATATACATAAGATCTCCATTTTACTATCTACTAAAATAAACGTAAAAGTAATCACCTTTGATAAAGGATGGCATCAATTTAATGACTGGATAAAAACATATTTTATATTATTCAATGCATTGATGAATAAAATGCACAGTTTTGCAGTCATTGACATAAGATTTCTACCAGCCATGCCACATGAGCTAAGTAAGCAAATATCATAATGTAAAGTAGGCAAACCTAGGCTTTAATAAGACAACTTCCAAATCTCTCACTGACAAAAGTGAAAAGCTTCAGAATACAAAAATAGTAAGACGTTCATATTAATTTTTATGCCTAAGGAAGCATGATAGCATTATACAAATTTATCATTAAGAAATTTAGACTTATTGACTATTTTCTACAGATACATGCTACATGAAAACTGCATTCAGATACTTTTCATTGATATCCATTGTATTTCAAATCACTCTTTCTGTAGAGTTCTTATATATACCAGGTTATTCAGGTCAGTGTTCTTTGAACTGGGTTATGGTGTGACTCACTCTAAAGGGCCCCAGAGGATGAGCATCCAGATCCCCACTTTCACATGACTTCTTCACAACAGCCTTTGCTCCACAGGTACATATCTCCTTTCCTAGTTTCTCCCATTTAAAGAGGAAAGACATTCTTCCAACTGTTCTGGGACAATACAGTGCACAAATTCTGGGCTGACCAACTAAAGGGACAATGTGCACATCTGGTGGAGGAATTGAGAAGGTGAATGGCTCAGATGATGCAGAAACATGTTTACTAGCTCAAGTTCTAATGACTTTCAAATTTTTGTGATAAATGAAGATTAAAAAGTTCAAAATAATTTGGTAAATAATGGCAAGCAGCTTATAAGAAAATCAAATAAGCTGTGTGCAGTGGCTACTGCCTATAATCTCAGCTACTCAGGAGGTAAAGATTGAGAAGATTGAGGTTTGAGGCCAGGCTGGGTAAAAAGTTAGTGAGGTTCCATCTCAAATAATGTCACCAGACATGGTGATGCACATCTGTGATCCCAGCTACATAGAAGACAGAAGTAGGAGGATAGAGGACTGAAGCCAAAAACACAAGACTTTATTTGAATAATAACTAAAGTAAAAAGGAAAGGGAGCATGGCTCAAGTGGCAAAGTCCCTGCCTAGCAAGCACAATCACAGTGATTCCAATCACAGTACTGCCAAATGCAAAAAGAAGACAGAGTGAAATGATATATCCCTTCTATTCCAACTTGTTTATGTGAACAGTGTTAAGTACTATAATTGCAAAATTTAAAAATAGGAATATAATTGATCCCAAACCAGGCTTTCATTCTAGTGATAAATATTTATTCAAGAATTTGTGACAAAACACAATCCCATCAATCTTACTAAATTATATTTTTCATGATACTTACTTTTTTAAAAAATTATATATAGTACAAAATTTTAAATGGTTAGCTTTTTGGGGTTTATTACATTCCACTGAATAGCCTATTGAAAATGGAATCCAGAAGAAATTTGGTTTCAGAAAATAATTGATATTTGTACATATTCTTACGTTTGTAACAGAAAATGATAAAATGTGCAATAAAATAATCACACTAATTAGAATAAATCCTTTATTATAATGAAATGGAATTTTGTTCTCAAAAGCAAAAAGAAACAATGAAAGATTTCCAGCTGCTAAGGAAAAAAATGTATTGATGAATATATAGATGATGATAGGATAAAATTGCCATCCTATTTTTGACTTCACAGAATACATTTTAAGATTAATGAAGCAATTTAATTTCAAAATAGCTGCATTAATAATTTACCAAAGATTATACACTATTCATAACTATTATTATGAAGATATTTAAATGTCAGCTTAACATAATTGCAAGCTAGTTTCCACATTTTCAAAATCTTTTACAGACAGTTAAGGAAAAATATATGGAGAATCCAGTTATAAAACACTGACATAGTTCTGCTACTGTCTGCCTAAAGCTTGATGAATCCATAAAGAAAGTCTTCCCAGGTTCCACATTTGCAGGTCTATTTTTCAGCTGCGTGGTGGAATAGTGTCCTCAAATTTCTGTGTGTAGAATAAACAGTTTCAAGAGAAAAGATGCTACCCTAGAGCCACTAAAATAGAGTGAAGATCATAGGATTTACACTCAGAAAAATCTAGATATTATATAACATCTATAGCAAGACTTGGGTAGGTTTCTTCACTTCTCCAACTTCTTGTTCCTTGTAAAATTAGATGCAATGGCATTGCCTACCTCAGAGTATCAGGTTGTCAACAGAAACCAAAAAAATAGGGCCTCATGTTTCATGCTAACAACTGATGTAGGTTTTATACAAAAGAAAGTATCAATCTAAATAGTGACACAATCATTTTTAGAGTCTTTAAGAGCTCAGTATTATCTGGTTGAAGTATGCAGGCAGGAGTGAGTTGAAATGTTAGTTGTAGGCTTAATTAATAGGCTATCACATCAATGTGGAGAAGAGGATTGTTATAGCTTACACTAGGATGGTGACAATAGAGAAGATAATAAATGCATTTGAGAATAATTGACAGGTAAAATTGTCAGAATATGTCAATGAGTACAAATGAGAATGAAGTTTGGACAGCCAAAATTCTGGCCCACCCAATTGCATGGGTGAGGATACCATATAGCAAGAGAAGAATCATGGGGGGATATAAGAAAATCAAATTTAAGACTAAAGATCCTAATTATGGTTTTGGACATGCTAAGTTAAACCAGCCTTTGGGTCATGGGATTGAATGTATGATAGCAACTGTTTTGATGATTTGACCAGATGTTTTGAAGCTATAGATGCTAATGGGAAGTCATTTTTAGTAGTGTGCTCTGATGCTTTCTATTTCCTCCAAGACAAAATTCAAGTCATATGGCATGGATATTGTGGACAATGAAGGGAGAGAGCCAAAGGTACAGAGAATGAGGAAAACATATAAGTTTAGAAGTAGTTATTGTGTAGAGTGGGGAGCACATTGTCTGGAGAAACAGCAAGGTAAGCATAATTGGCAACTCTGACCTCCATTCAGTGGAAGGCTATAAACCAAAATATGTTAATGGAGGCTGACATCTCTTCTTGGAAAACATAAAGAACTCACATTAATGGCCAGTGGAACATTTTTGAGATTCTAGGAGTTCCTCTTGTTTGAGCAGCCAAAACTAGAAAAATCTCCTCATTATTAGGAAAGCCTGCTAGTAGAAGATTTAGGTCTGAATTTTCTCAATATGTATTTATAGCTGAATTCTACCTTCTCCCTACATATAATCATCTTTGTATTTATGGGTGAAAGTAAAGGATCAATTTCTGAATTTAAGTAAAACAAGTAAAAATCAGTAGTACCTGAGAAATCAAAATTATCAGAAACTGATGTGGATGTGTGGGGATACTATGTGTTGGAGGCAGTGGAGAATGTTAGCAGTCTGGATTAGGGGCTTGTAATCATAACAGTTAAAGGAAAAGATGGAAGAGAGTTTTGGATTTATATTCCTATCTCTTTATCTTAATAAGTTTTCTCCCATTTATTATAGAATTCCTCAGCAAGACTGTCAAATGTACCTCAATAAAATTAGGACAGCATATGACACTAATGTTGTACACTGTTACAAACCATGGAATGACTGGATTCCTGCTGTGAGTCTTCCTCACCATCCTGAAACCTTTTAATCTCAATTTACTGAGGAAAAAAGTAAGAAGACTTAACCCCCTTCAGGCTGGTCTTTTTATTTTTTAATTTTTTTTATTTTTTAATTATTCATATGTGCATACAGTGCTTGGGTCATTTCTCCCCCCTGCCCCCACCCCAGACCCTCCCTCTCCCCCCCACCCCCTCACTACCCAGCAGAAACTATTTTTCCCTTATCTCTAATTTTGTTGAAGAGAGAGTATAAGCAATAATAGGAAGGAACAAGGATTTTTGCTGGTTGAGATAAGGATAGTTAAACAGGGAGTTGACTCACATTGATTTTCTTAGAAGTAGAAAAGACTGTGAGACCTGTATGTTGGGAGTGCTCTCTGGAACACTTGGTAGAAAAAGGAAAGGAGAAAAGGGATAGGCAGAGAATAAAATGAAGCACACTACAGTGGCCACAGCAATGTTGCCCACAGGGGATTCTAGAGCTGGGCTGGCCATGCAGACATAGCTTTAAATGAGTCCTGAGAGACCTTTGAATGTTACAAGTGCCCATCATTGGATGCCAGTCTCTGGGAACTGATGGAGGCATCAGGCAGCTCCCTTAGGATGAGTGCAATTTCTGGAAAGTGATTTGGGCAACAGTGCTAGTATCCGGGAAAATAAGGAATGAGTGACCCTCTCCTTTATGACTCTAACCTTAAGGGGGTCATAAAAAGCTTCACTTAATATCCATAGTATTTCCTTCTAGGTCACTCCTTCTTTTATGGAAATTAAAGGTGACTATTTGGCTAGAATAGTTGCCTCATGATGAGAGAGAGTTCTTAATAGTTGAAGTCTTCACCCTAAGTTTAGTAAGTCTAATCTCTCTCTGTCTCTGCTGATTTCTCTCTCTCTGTTTCTGTCTCTCTGTGTCTGTCTGTCTCTCTAATTTTTTCTTTAACCTTAGGAATGCACATTCTAATTTTATCCCATATGCACTAACAGACAGGGGACCTAATGATCCATAGATATATGAGCTCAAAGATGAAACTAATTAGACTGATGATCAACAAATGTTTATAAAGTGGTGTTAATAAAGATTTAGACCTTCCTCCCCATATGGTCTCTTTCCCAACTACTGAACTCTGCCATTGCTTGTGACATCAGCCAAAACCAATATATAAACAAAGAGTTGTCTCTGTGTTACAATAAAACTTTATTTACACATACAGGTTTTGGGCCAGATTTGGCCTGCTAATTATAATTTGTCAACTTCTGAATTAGACATTTGAGAAAGGAATTCTGAATGAAGTAAAAAATAATTATACAATTATATCATCTCAAGCAGATGTATTGGAGTAGACAAAGTTTCTCTATAAAATATAAAGTACTCTCAAGAGAAAATGAAAAATGATTGAAATAGAAATTAAAACCTTAAAATAAGTTCAGATATTTGAATAAATTAAGTGAAAATTTACATAAAGAATTAATAGAGGAATAAATATCAAGATGAATGTAGCTAAAGAAAAAAACTAGTGCTTTGGAATATAAGAATTGAGATTCTCCCTGAAAGATGCAGAGAAGAGATAGAGAAAGAGAAAGAAATTTTACACACACACAAAAAAACCCTAACAGGTATTACAGATGCTAGTAGATATACTGATGTCTTGGTAACAAAGTATCAGTAAGAAAGAAAGAGGAATTAATAATCAATAAAGAGAAGAAAATATTTGAAGAAATAATACAACATTCCCTGGAAATGAAGGAAAAAAGAAATAACTCAGGTTGAAAGCCATCATTGAATACAATGGAGTTACATAAGCTGACACTTAGACATATGAAAATATTTAAGATCATAAATTAAAAGGAGAAAATTTACATCTTCATAAGTTATAAATCACCAGTGAAAGTCTAAGAATCAGATAACACAATTCTTAAAAGCAAACCCAATGTGCAGGACTGGGGATCTAGCTCAGTGATAGGGAGCATGCTGAGCTTGTACACACCCTTGAGTTTGGTGTCAGAACCACAAAAAGGAAACCAAAATGCATAATGACATCTTGTAACTTTTTTCCACATGTGGGAGGTAAAGAACATCTAATAAAAAATTTATGTGCAGACAAATCATCACTTAAAGTCAGTGTGAAATAAAAATGAGATACACGTTCAAATTAAAATTTTTAGCTAACAAAGCCAGGGGTGTGTTTTTACTTTAAAAAGAGAAGAAATAATAATAAAAGGGACAGAAATAAAAAATGTAGTAACAATTGAAAAAACAAAAATCTTAAAATAAATTAATAAGATAGTTCCGGCAGCCTAAGAAAAAAGATAGATGATTCAACTGAAAATATAGAATGAAAGAGACATTAAAATGCAATAAAAATTCACTATGCCAAACCGCTTACTAATATATTTGAAAACCTAAAACAAATAAGTGTATTTATAAATATGTATAAGAATGTTTATATTTCTAGAGTATGAAATGACAAAATGACAAGACAAAATGAAAACTTGAATAAGTGAGTAAGAACTAAGGAATTTTAAAATATTAATTATAAAATGAATTTCTCCTTCACCTGTGCCATTATTAAATGGTTTTATACCTCAGTTCTATAAAAGCTAAAATAATGACAAAT
The DNA here is from genome assembly GCF_047511655.1 of Castor canadensis. NCBI lineage: Eukaryota > Metazoa > Chordata > Mammalia > Rodentia > Castoridae > Castor > Castor canadensis. The sequence goes on along the minus strand of NC_133390.1, from coordinate 15,994,088 downwards.
CCTACATTATACATATCATAAATTTTGTCCAGTTTCATTATTTTTAATGATAATGGAACAACCTTGTCTCTACAGCTGGGAAAGGACTTATGAAATAAGAAAATTCATGTAAAAATGTCAACACTATTAACATCCTACTAACAAAAAAATGCCAGTATGGACCATGGCAATGTTCTTTATAACAGAATTAAGAGGAAACAGTTAAGAGGAAAGACAAACACTATTCCCCAATCACAGGCAACTATAATATAAAATGTAATTTAGTCAGTTCAATAAGAAAATAAACAAAAAAAGAAGTGTAAGACTTGTAAAATTTGTCACTTTTGAAAAAGATGACATCATTTAAATGGAAAGCCAGTGGAATCTATGGACAGACTATTAAACAGAAAAAGAGATTTAAAAAAAGAGGTTTAATTCAAGAAAAACTTGTGAAAATAAAGTTTACATACCACTGTATACAGGAAGATGTTACATCCTACTACAATAAAAACTAGAGACAAAATAATATTTAGCAAATGAAAAGCTCTTTCATGCTATTGATACTACTTAATGATTTAATGTAGGAATTATCATCAAATTAATTTAAAAATCATTTAATGACAATCATTTCCATATAATTGTACACATTTACTCTAAAACTCAGAAATAATAAAAATAAAATAGAGCTGGGAATATAGCTCAGTGTAGAGCATTTGCTTAGTGTGCACTGGGCTTTGGATTCAGTTCCCAGGGTCAAATTAATCAATACATTAAAAAAATTAAATTCCCACAAATTATTGGAAAATCCAAGAAAGGAAGGATACCCTGAATACTTTTTAAGCATAAAAACAGCATTAACATACAAGAAGAGCTAAAGAATCCTATTAACAGACTGAACTCAAACCAAACCTGTGATATATGTGATCTTATTACACATGATTTTGATTAAGTATAGTCTAAATAAATAAGCAAACAAATAAATAAAAGAAATTTTGAAAGCAAACATTTTAAATTTCCATGTATATGTTATGCAGCTCAGTTGATGCAGAAAAGCTCTCAGTGAGTTCCACATTACCCTCGTTTGTGTTTAAATGATTGTGTAATCTGCTGTTTCCCAGTCCTCATTTTTGTGAACATATGCCTTCTCAAAAGCTAGCTGTGCCTCAAAAGCAAGGGCAATGTCAATGTACATTAAGTGATAGAGTGAAAGTTGATGATGGTGTAAAGGTGGCATTTCTTTAGTGGAACTTGGGTGGCATTATGGGAAATGTCATTTAAGTACAGCTTGAACTCTATGCATTTCCCTCAACTGCGGCCTCGTTAGAACCATGCACCAGAAGGTACCAAGGGTCTGCTGTATGGTATAATATCACCACAATAAAGGATATATTGTTTCATAGATTATAGATTACATGTGCAAAAATTCTCCCTATATAAGGAAATATATAACTGGACAATAACTTGGATTGATTTTAAAAATTTATCACCAAGTGAAACAGGTGAGACATGCAGTGAAATATTTTGCACAATGCTATGTACACAAAATAATAAATGTACATTAAAAAACAAAATACTTCTGAAAAAGAACACAAAATATAAACAATACCCATGAAAAATATTACAATATAAATAGAATAAGACATGGGAAGGGCAGAGAAGAATTGAGTAAATAAATTTACAATAGTGGTCCTTTGTAAAACCAAATGACATCCTGCAATCTGACCAACCTGACCATGCCAGGAACAGTAGTGTATTCTGCTGAGACTCAGATTTTTATGAGTAAGCTTGCAAACTTTGAGGAGTCCTTCACAATAAGAATTACTATCTTATTATCTTGATTATCATTTAATCTAGGTTACACGCAATCCATAAAACATGACTAATCACCACATGGGATAGGAAGGTTGTCTCTCTGAAATAAACCAAAGGTATCTGCTGAGCTCTTACATACCTCAGTGACAGAGGAATCAATTAAATGACTTTCTCAACTCCTTTCCCTGGCTGTGAGAAATCTAGACACTTAAAAAATTTTCTCTTAAACAGCAATGAGCCACTCATGATCTTTAAGTAAAATAACAATTTTCTCAGACATTCCTACCCCTGACATTTGTAGGGTTCAAGACAAAAATTCGGATAAATGTTCCCATACCATATGTTTAAATATTTAAAACTTGAAAGCAATGTAAAAACCTGTTAAATATGCCTATCCTTCTACATCGACAAATATATCTTTATAATGACCATGTGTAAATATGTGCAAAGCTATTATTTCTAGTCTAAGAACATCTGCAAAATATCAAATATGACTGAATTTTATTATTACTGCTAATGTCAAGCATCTTAGAGAAGACGGTGCTGTCTGGAGTCCATGGTTTTCAAATTAGCCAGTTTTTCTGATTAAAATGCAAAAGTGGTTTTGCCATTTAGAAATAATTATATTAGAGCTTATAGAAATGCGTATTATTTTAACATTTACCCAAACTGTCACTTTCAAGATTTTGAAATTATTAGGAAATACACCACTGTATGTCAAAGAAATTACTCTTAGTTTTTCTCATTATTTTTACTTGAGTGTAAATAATGACGTCAGTGCAAAAGTGACAAAAGGATAATGTCAAACAGGGCCAACACAACAGGAGGAGGTATAAGATGTTAAAATCCTCTATGATTACTCCCTGCTTCCATATCTGTAATAGAAATACTCTTTTTTAGCATATTTTTCCCTTAGCTTAACCTAATTTTCCTGTATGCCTTTTGTGTGTTTTTATCATCACCATGAAACAAGTAATACCAAATTATAAGCCCAAACCTTACGGATTGCAATTTGAGGATCATTCTTTGCCAGAAAACTTGAAGAATCTTCAGAAGAGCCTTAAAAGCCACAGGTAAAAATCTAAATCATAGGGTCAATTAGCACATTTAAATTCTAGTGTGCCACATTGGCTTTCTTTGAAGGAAAACTTGATGAAGAAAAACAAGATAAAAAAAAAACAGAAATGATGTCAAAATTCCCAGTGTCTAATAGAGTATGTTCAATTGTTACTGTAGCAAATACCAGTAAAGTGGCTTTTAAGAGTGTTTTATTTCTTTTTCGTTTTAGATAATCACTTTGTACTCATCTTTTCCAAAGGATTTCCCTCTGTAATATACAGAAATGTAAGCGCATGTAGAGAAAAGTTAAAAACTGAAAGTACAGAATCAGTTACAGCTGGAGATAATTAGTTAAAAACAAACAAAACAATTTTGCCAGAAATAAAAGGAAGTTGGGTAGACATAGTTTTCTTTAGCCAGGTTTTGGAGGATCCATGGAGAGAGAAAATATTTACAAACATCCCTTTCTCTTCCATTTCATAGAATTTAGCAAGACAAACTCCACTGAACAGACACATTAACATCACCTAGTTGTAATTTTCACTAATCAACTAAAATTTTCTCAATAGAACAGTTGATTCTAATAATGTTTGAGAAATTAATCAATTTCTTTGTATGTCTTTTCAAGCCAATCCCGAAGCTTAAACATGACATTTGATAGTCCAAGGGCAGTTGTTACAAATGATTGTATTCTTTTAATTCTATTTTCTGTTCCTAAATGCTAATGTCACATAGTGCAAGATCACTATTCACTTATTTTCTTTTTGAAGCAAATATTCTCCCAGGTTATGAAATTAAATATATAATAATGCTTCAGTAGAACTGAACTCCTTGTGAAGATTTTATTAAGCACAATAAATGTTGATGAGCAACTGCCCTGTGTCAGACAGATGGATATCTAGGGGTTTGAATCTTACTAAGACTCAGTTCCTAGCCTGGAGTCCCTTGCCATCAACTATGACACAGGCTGTTTCTTCTTGACTATTAAAATGTTCCATGGGTTGGGAATACATGCATTGCATGTTGTGTGGACTTCATCATCCTACAAGATATCTCACCAATCGTTGAACTGAAAAAACCTCTAATTGTATATTTCTTGTCATTACATTTGTAAGTGCATGATGATTGAGGAAATTAGTCACAGTGAGGGACACTAACTGAACATAATTGTGTACATGCCAACCAAAAAGTTTTTACAACATTTAGGTGATTCAAAAGAAATTCACAGTGTTTTCATGTAACAGAGAAAACTGGATTTGTTCTTCTGAAGTCAATGTAGGTTTATGCTGGCTACAAAGTGCTTTTCACTTAATTAATTTTCTGCTCATTAAACCATCAACTCATATTAACTTAAAAGAATAAGATTACATTAACTTATAATATCTGGGTGAAAACTTTGGTTTTTCCTTTTTTGTTAAAGTTGGAACTGTACCTAGATACTCTTAAAATTCACAAAAGAGCATTCTCACAGAGGTTTACTAGAGGTTATTGCATACCTAATACACTGGCCACCTAAGTAAGGTCTAAGGAAAGGTGAGCTTATGTAATGTTTCCTTTTTGGATTTTACTCTTTCCTTTTTGATCTCCTTTCCTTTTTTCCTCCTTATCTCTTTTATTACTAAACACGTTCTCTTCCTTTTTGATATATTGTTCCTGCTTTTTTTTGTTTTTGTTAACCATAAGACTGGGTATGATGTATGTTCTTTGTTTAATCTTTAAGAATCAGATGAAGAACAAATAATGATTTATAAAATGTTGATTTAGTAAGCTGCTTAGATATGACCTCAGGGACTTTTTAAGTACTTAAATACTTTAATGTGGAAGGAGCTGGAATAATTAATTCTGTACCTTCAATGTTTTAGAATATTTGAAGAATTTCAATATCCAGCATCATTTTTATGATTTTCTTAAGCATTTTTGTATAGAACACTATTGATTATAATCATAATTGCCTAAGTAATAAAAAAAAGTCATCATTATTTCTAACTCAAACAGTGTAACTGAAGTAGACTCTATTATATTCCACTGTCCTGTAAATATTTGAAAAGAAAAAGTGTATATTAATGTTCCCTTAAAATAAAATTATAGCATTACTCAGAAATGATATAAGGTTTCATTTAAGATAATTGTTCTTCTCTTCAAAAAATATTTAGAAAGAATCAAATTTATGTGAAAAAAATCTGGAAGTTCTAAAACCAAGATGGTAAATTCTAAACATGCTTTAAAAAGACAAGTCAAAATTATAATTTTAGAGTGTTTATTCTTTGAAACATCACTATTATATCCTGTAATCAAACTCTAGAACACAATCAAGTGTCTTTCATCTTAGTTTCCAAACAGAATGACAAGTGACAATTGACATGTATTCTATTTAAAGTTCTCTCACAGGACATTCTAACAGTTAACACTGCTTACTGTTGGGAAAATTCCTTCCTGTCTAAAGCAGGAAGTGTTCAGCCCTGACACATGCATGGCAAAGTCTCCAGGTTGCACAATAGTACAAAACCCCGCTAATTTCTTGGCCCAGGACTCCTGAAAACTTTAAGTGCTCCACGGAACTTGGCTTTTGCTGAGCTCTTTAAAACCACATAGCCCTGACTAGCTGCATTCTATTACTACCCAATAACTTTGACTTCAGGTAATAACTAGTCACCCAGGATTTTCCCTTATTATCACCATTTGTTCAAAACAAGGGCCCTGTGTATGTCCTTTTGGCTCCTCCTTCTGTTAGGGGCAAGTTCATGATTAACATTACTGTTAACACTTCAGTCTCTTAGACCTTTAAACTTTTTGGATGTTTCTGCCTTTACCTTGGATAGCTACATCTATTAATCATGTTAAAATGACTAACAGAATGTTCAAATGTCTTGTAAGTGACAGTTTTCCTATATCACTTGTTAATAGTTAACCACTTTTCCTTCTAGTGAGAGGAAGTAATCAGGCTATGTAGGAAAAGAAATCTGGTTATTCCATTAGAAGTAGCCTAAGTCAGTTACTAGTCCAAAGCTTAAAAGGAATAAATGATTTGTAGTTTTGTTATGATTGATGAATTTTATTATCTATTAAGGTTGGCAATGGCAAATTATTCTCTTAGGAGAAAGAGTTAAATATGAACAGAAGTACCCTAATGAAATGCTGTTCTCCGTGGTAGGTTAGAGATGGCCAAAAATCCTTCTCTACCTTTTTTAGAGAGAGGTGGGGTCTAATTCCCCTTCCTTTGAATGTGGACAGGGAAAAAAATCAGTTGACTAAGAGAATACAAAAGAGATATTCTTAAACTTCAGAGACTAGATCAGAAGAAATCTCATATCTTCTACTTGAGTTCTTAGGACATTGATTCCCAAATTATTGAGATGTCTTATAAGAAGTTAGACTCTCCTGAGGGGTCACTATTGAAAAAAAAAAAGGAGGATTCTCTGATCACCTGTTGAGAGAAGAGACAGAGAGAGGGAAAGACAAGGAGAGATCCAACCAGCTTCAACTGTTCTATGCCTTAGCGATTTGAGCTATGCTAGCTTAAGTCCCAAATTTTGGGTATCACATATGAGTCATCTATACGGAGCCTAAGGTATATTCATAGCAAAAACCAATGATTACTGTTATTTTGATTCATTAAGACCTTATCTGAGGGGAAGTAGTGTTAATGTAGTAGTAGATAGCTAAAATATCTTTTCTTGGAACTTTTGGTTCTAGGGGTTTGAAATCATAAATTTTTGTCAATGTCTTCCCTATGAAGTAAAATAGTTTGGAAGCATCATAAAGTCGAATTTTAAAGCAAGTAAATCTTGTCTTTTGTGCCTCATGTCATCTGTCCGTGTATATATATTCTGTTCCTATGGTGTTTTCTACTTGCTCCTCTGCTTACCAGGGATATGATGCTCCCCTTGAAGTGCTTCTTTCTGCTTTTACAAAATAATACTGCACTCTTAAATATATCATGTTTTGTTTATCATTTTTGGTTGTGATTGATAATTTCTACTTGGTTATTTCTTTTTAGGGAAAATTCCTCCATTCTACAAATACCATTTTCTGTTCTCACCATCTTCATATCAGTTCTGAACTAGACAACTTTTATATTATTTTTTCTTGTCCTACACTCATGCCATTCTCTGCACTGCTTCCAGTATTCTTTCCAAAATGTAAATATTAACATTAACTTTCCCTTCATATATCATATTCCTCCACATACATGTATGTAAACACACAGTGTTTTTCAGAAAATAGACTAAACCCTTTAAAATATTCTACATAGTCTTAAAAATTAGTTCTTGATTCCCTCTCTACTCCTTTCCTTTCACCAATCCCTATACTCTACAAGTGTCCTTATTGTCACATGAAACACTTGCAGCTTCTTGAACCTGGATGTGCGTTCTCCTCTCCAAGTCTAGGAAAAGCTTTCATGGTTTTCCTTGGTCTATGGAATGCTCATTACTATTCCTCATATTCTTCAAACTTCTACTTTTCCCCTCACCCCTCAGAAAAAGTGGTGCTAAAGCTTCCTGGAGTCCTCTCAATATTTACTATTTGCTCTTTTTCTTTAATCCAGTAGACACTGTAGACAATAACTCCGTATTATGTTACATTCTTGTGGTCTGTGTAGCATTAAAAACATAAGTGTTAGCAATGTGACGTATTCATGATCTTTTGTATTCCCAATGCCCTGGATATAAAGAAGCAATGAAAAGTCTACTGAATGGATAAATATCAGTGAGTGTTTATAATTTGTGCACCATATTGAATTGTGTATTTAACACAAAAATCATACTTTTAATATCAAAACTATTATTTTCATTAGATTAATAATATAGTAGCTATTTTATCATAAAATGAGAGCTTTCATAATGAAATTTGTAGGATTATATGAATTTCTATATTTTTCTCTCTTTGTGAAGTGTGCAAAATCCTTCCCATAAGGCTGTACATGTTGTTTTCTTTTGACTCTTCTATAAAGGATTCCTCTAGCCACACTACTTTTTTATATAGTAGTTCCCCCTTATGGAAGGATAATTGCATACAGCTGTTAAAATTTAGTAAGTTTTTTTGTATTGTTAGCATTGATAGAGCCTCACTGATCATTGCTGAATTACTTCATATAATAGTCTAAGATATTCTTCAGTAAAGTGAGCTCCCCATTGGTGGTAATAAAATAAGTCACTGTTTATAAGTGATACCAAATTCTTTTCACTTAATTTAATTACTTTATTGTTAGAAACAACTTGTCAAAACATAACAGTCTCTGCTGATATAATATTTTTTATTGTAGAGTCATAAAATTGTACAAACTGGTTCATCTGTTTTATAATTTTAGATTAAAACATCTATACTATTGGTTTCTTTCTAAAACAATGATGCTTACTGTTTTTAAAATACTAATATTTATAATTTCTAAAAATAATGTTTATTAGTCCTCATACAATCTATTGAACATTTTTAAAGTTTAAAAATTAGTTTTCTAAAAATATATTAATCTAAGTGAAACTGATTGGAGGAAGATGGATAGAGAACAGGAAAAGCAGGAGGAGGTGTGAACTTGAACTAGTAAAGACTGAATTTTATCTATCTGAGAATGACCGGAAAATTGCAATTGTTCCTCAGTTAGGAAACAGGATCTTGATTGAGCATCCTATCAAGATGGAAGAGGAAACCAAAGTTTCTGGCATAGCTGTTGACAAAGGTTTGGGTGACATAGGTCTATTCTACAACCAGATGGTATCAGCCTTCATGGCTGGCCCAAAATATGAGTATAGGTATTAGCTTAGAAAATCAAAGTCAAATGTCAACCATATTAATAACTCTATCTAAATGTGGTTATTGAATATGCTTCTAACAAGTGAAAGGGAATATCCAGTATAAAAAGGAGACCAGGAACTAGAGAAAAGGTGAGATCAAAAAGAATTAACCTAGAAGGTAACACACACGCACAGGAAATTAATGTGAGTCAACTCCCTGTGTAGCTATCCTTATCTCAACCAGCAAAAACCCTTGTTCCTTCCTATTATGGCTGATATTCTCTCTACAACAAAATTAGAAATAAGGGTAAAATAGTTTCTGCTGGGTATTGAGGGGGTAGGGGGGAGAGGGAGGGAGTGGAGTGGGTGGTAAGGGAGGGGGTGGGGACAAGGGGGAGAAGTGACCCAAGCCTTGTATACACATATGAATAATAAAATTTAAAAAAAGGAAAATAAAATGATTCAACATTTCTCTAAGACTTGATCTTTAGCTATGGAGCAGTCTGAGAATCAGATTCTAGCAGAAACTGAAATCCCTCTAAAGCCAAAGAGGTGAATCTGAGCAATGAGCTAGAATGACATTATCAAGCATCCAACAGGAAATATAGGATGAGAAAAATGAAGAGATGAAATGCTTATTCCTCAACATCTCTCAATATAATTAGATTGTGATTAAACTATAATAATGAAATGTACTACATTAATTTGTATTCTTTTTCATTTTCTCATGTCCTTAATAGGAATTGTACAACTTAAGGAGTCAGTTTGGTCAGAAGTTATAGGGGCCAAAGTCATTCTCATTGTACATGCCAGAAAAGTCTATACAACTGGGCAAGTTATACATGTACACAACATAAAAGAATCAGATATAGGAGTGGATGGTAACCCCTTTCTATTTGTTACTCAGCTACTAAAATATATTTCAATCAGATAGTATAGTGTATGCTATTCAGTCCTATTAGGTAGGACTGATTATATAAATAATTGTAATAAGTGAAATAAGCAGTGTCACTGATTATATAAATATATCTTGATAACTCTTCTAATTATATCTTTAATAATGATTTTTACAAATGGAATTAGAGTCAAGGCTTATAAATATTTAGATTGCTCTTGAGATATACACTGTGCTAACCATGGTGTTGAGCACATGGTAACCCTTCAACAAATACTTGTATAAATAAATGAGTAGTATAAAGTAGTTACAATTTGAGAGCAGATAAACATTAATGAACATCAAAGTCATATTCATTAGTACTAGTAAACTAACAAGAGGTATTTTAAACTTCACATGTCCAAAACTGATTCTTCTTTTTAAACTATAATATAATGTTTGCCAGCAGCCCTATCCTTTTCTATCATTGACAACTTTATCTTTCTAAATATATAATATGGATCTAAGCCGCTCTCACCATCTCTACTGTTACCTTTTGGTTGAAGCCTCCATTATCACTCACCTAGATTATTGCCATACTCCTTTATTGACTTTTGTTTCCACTCTTCGCCACCTACTCTTTGAAGAGTCATACAGCTCGAGCTTCAAGAAAACTAAATCAGATCATTGCTTTTCTCTGTCCTAAGCATCACTGGCTGCCTCAATACCCTAGATTATCTCATGAGTCTGAAGCCTCAATGGATATTTGTTAGAGGAAAGAACAAATGTCCAAAAAGTGTAATTATCACCACTCATTCCATTGCTACATATAAGGTAATGGTAGGGGCTAGAGGTGTGGCTTGTGTGATAGACAGCCTGCCCAGCAAGCACAAGACCCTGAGTTCAGACCCCAGTATTGGAAAAAAAAAACAAAAACAGGCATAAGGTAAGGATATTTCTTTTGGTTCACCCTAAAAGATTCACCAAGACAGGTATCACATCTCAGGGACTCTGCACAGCACAAGGTATTTTTTTCCTTAGCCTTTTCCCTCCTCCTTCTTGTTCTTTATCTTTCCCTTTACTCCTCTCTATACTTCCCACTAATAAAATTTCTTTCTTGAATTCTATCCAATGTAAAGCCCAGAAAAGTAAGTCAAATAAATCTTCCAGGTTACTAGAGTCTTCTACTTTGCTTGAACTTCACCCTACGATCTTATCTTTCCTTCACATTATCTGTTAATGAAATTTTTAGCTAGAACAACTGAAAGTCATCTTCAAGAACATTTTCTGAATGTTTTGAAGTATTTCTGAATAATTAGCCACTCTATTAAAAAAAAGAAAGGAGAAACAAATACAATAGGCACTCAGAAAAGCTTACTTGTTAGCTACATAATTTCTAACACATACTGTGTCTATATCTTCTCTTAGTGTGAAATAAATGTGAAAACAATAATACATTATAAGTTCTTTCAGTATTTTATTACCACATGGACCTAGCTAAACTACTTACAGTATCATATTATATTCTCGGGGCACTATGTACCTTAAAGTATAATGTAATTCTTCGAGGATAAAAAGTATTTCCCTAATCTAGACTCATATATTGGGTATGCCACTACATTCCACCAACAGTAGTTCTTCTCAGCTGTAGGGATACAGTGCATGTACACTGATAATTTATTGATACTGCTCTTATTTTTACAGTCTATCATCATACACCCTCAGTGTGGAAACACAAGAGAATAGAGGTAACATGGGATACTCTTGGCTTTGGGGTACTTTTGGAGGAGAATGGTCCATTGAAGTACATATTGTCAAGAACTGTGAATTATTTCAAGAGATTCCACTACAAAGTAAGCAAAGTTAAGATTGAACTATTTGTTCACTGCAGTTTCAAAAGTTGTAATGGTATGCCCCTCAAAGAATAATATTAGTATTCATGATGATAAAAACATTAATAGTAATAACAATAACTATAATAATAAATGATGCTAAGTAAGCACTACCATGTGTCATTGACCCAAATATTTTACTTGCAACAATTCATTAAAAGAATAAAACTTTGAAGGAATTGAATCATGAGAAATACATCAAATCCAAATATTTCTACAGAGTCATTATGTCTGCATCATAGAAGACATTCATTGCAGTCCTTATCTTAACCTTCAACTGAGCAAATGATGGACAATGGTAAATCAGGACACAAAATAATTGATTTAATTTGGTAAAATGCAAACAGAGGACTGAAAACAGAAGAGAAAAATGACAAGGGAGAGAATATAGACATAAAGATAGGTACCCTTTAAAGTAACTAATGAGTATTGAATCACTGTACCTCAGGCATGAGATTAGGACTTTTCCAGTCATGTTTCAATTAATCTATATAGTGTTATGTGTAGTGGGAATTAACTGTGCTCTTTGTAATGAAAAGAAAATCTTCACCAAGGTCATATAGCTAATATTAAGTAGCAATCTGATGTCAAAACTGTTCATAAGTCTCAGGATATACATTATGAGGACATTTAACTTTTTTATTTGAAATAGTTTTGCTCTTTATGTGTTTTCCCATGATGCAGAGCAGTAAAACTTTACAATGCAGAGACTAGGTAGTTTTCCTTGGGGGAAACCAGTAAGTGAAAAATAGAGGACCTCCATTCCATTCCACACCCAATTGTGGAGAGGGGATGGAAATAAAAAATAGCCAAGAAACAGTACAAAGAATAAGAGGAACTCAGTGATACAAATAAGGAGGAAAACAAAAAGCAAAAAAGTACAAATTTTCCTAGGCCTGAAGGTTTTCTCCACCATTAAAAAAAAAAGTTCCACACTTTGTTTTTTATTTTTATTTGTTTTTTTTTTTTTCATTTTTCTTTTATTATTCATATGTGCATACAAGGCTTGGTTTATTTCTCCCCCCTGCCCCCACCCCCTCCCTTACCACCCACTCCACCCCCTCCCGCTCCCCCCCTCAATACCCAGCAGAAACTATTTTGCCCTTATCTCTAATTTTGTTGTAGAGAGAGTATAAGCAATAATAGGAAGGAACAAGGGGTTTTGCTGGTTGAGATAAGGATAGCTATACAGGGCATTGACTCACATTGATTTCCTGTGCATGGGTGTTACCTTCTAGGTTAATTCTTTTTAATCTAACCTTTTCTCTAGTTCCTGGTCCCCTTTTCCTATTGGCCTCAGTTGCTTTAAGGTATCTGCTTTAGTTTCTCTGCATTAAGGGCAACAAAATACCAAAATGTATTGTATTTTTAGTATTATTTATTACTTAAACTTGAAAATATGGCTTAGGAGATCTGTTGTTAAGGTTAAGAATATGAGAACATACCTACATAACATGAATTCAATCCTTTCACTTGTAGTCATGGAGGAACCTGTATGTTTTTATTTTCTTAATTGTCACCAACCTAAAAATGTACTCACGTAGTTAATTAAATTTAATTTCAAAGAAAGAAAGGTAAGAATGATTGTACTTCAAACATTTGCAAGTTTCTTCTGAACTTAAATAATTTATGAACCCAAATTCTGCCACTACTTGGTTACATTCCAGAAGAATTATCTGAAAAAATGTATGTTAACATTTATAAGAGTATTTACTAGCAATCATGTTAAGGTGAAAATAAATGAATCTGTTGTAAATTAGAATTTTATTCTATTAAACCATAGATAATATGTTTTCCCTTGAAACGATATAATATGCTGTGTTTGAATAAGTCTTGAAATCACATTAATATTGGAATTATAAGTGAAATATTTAACATACAAATAATTTACTCAAAGAGGACTATATTCTACAGTGTATTCTACTGAGTGACAAATTGCTAAGTTAATGATATAATTTATAATAAAAGCACAATTTTTTCTGTGATTGAATCAACTATTAGTACTGACCTAATTGGGATTTTTACATTTGTAGATCATGAGATGAAGGAATGAATTTTTACCTTTGCTGTTACACTGTTGACTTTTGCCAATCTAGAATTATTGAGAAATTGTAAGGCAATTAAGGATATTAGATGGAGTTCTCTGGCTCAACACTGGAATTTTAAAACACTTTTAAAGGTGATTTTTGATGAGTAATATACTGTAATGTGCTTTTTAAATGCTACATTTACTTTAATATCTTTTATGGAAAAATCCCAAGTTACCACAATAGGTAAAGCTCTGTTTTCTTTGGGAAATATTTTTGGGGAAAGTAACTTTTTTTATTTTCATAGAAAAAATACCTACATAATAATATTGCTGTTCAAACTTTGTCACATTTCTTTTTGTGGGCATTTTGAAGTAAATGAACAAATTTATGTAAACATTAGAATTTGGCTGCTTCTGGAAATGAGAAAGAAGCAGTGTGTAACTAGTGATGTACATGCACTTCACCTAAAAAGATTTTGCCATTTTTCAAGCCAGATATAGCTTTTGTATCAACAAACAGAAAAACAATCTATAGTCTAAACCTTAGAAGAAAACTAACAATGCATTCTTTATATTTTAGCTTCATTGGCTGGGGTGTTTTATATATTTGATCTTGCTAAATTTTTAATGTCACATGTATTTAAGTTAGTTAAATGGCTGAAATATATCCATAGTAATCATTAAAGAATTAAATGGGGGATGTGCTGGGAGAGGTGTTTTTAAGTGAGAGCGGAGGTAAATACCTGAGGGGGATTCTGCCTTCCTGTGAAGTAAAACAAAGTCTAAGGATGATTTTCATTTAGAGCTTTGAACACTGTTACAAATAGTTTAATGGAGCTTTTTATTACAGGCATCACTTTTTAATCAATGATGTGATTTTAATTTCCCAGCTGACTTCCACTACACCATTCTCTTCTTGACCATCTGTATAATTCCTTGTCTTCCAGTATATTATCATGGGTCATATTAATCTGCCATTTATATCTGTTTGCTAAGACAATTTCAGTTACCTTTTGGTCATATGGAGTACCTTTTGATCGACCCCTGAAATATTTTCCTAGTTGTTTTCACAGTTGGTTATCTTGAGTCAGCTATACAAGAAAGAATCATTGTAAGTAATATATCCCCTTTCTAACCAGGATCTGTTTGATAGTCCCTTTTTGTGCATTCACATCCAAACTCTTAAGCAGTGATTTTAGTATTACTATAGAGATAAATAAAGAAAAGGGTATGAAGAAAACCTAGATAGTGTTTATCACATGAGATTGTCAGGCATTCTTAAATCAGGGTAGTGTCTGATAGAGTAGTCAGCAAAGTGGAACTCCAAAATCCATCACGTAACATTCTATCTAAGACTTTCAAACCAGACATTACATACAATGTGTTGAAAGTCCCCAGATTATTTAAAACACGCAATGGGAGAAAAGGTGTGTAGCCAGGACGAAAGAAAACTTTCTATGCAGACTGGTTATCTCATTCTATATGCTCTTTTGTTTTTATCTGAAAAGTAATTCTGGCATCCTTGCTTGAAGAAGGTCTGAGTGTGAATGAGAAGGACCATTTCACACCAGTATCTCCAACTGGTCTGTCATCTGGCAAGCAACTAGGAATGCTTCTTGACATCTTCCTTTGCAGAACAGCAGTAACCACTCACCACCTGTCAGTCCCAGACATCTCATCATCTGCTGCTGTGATTCTCAGCAGTCAACAGCCAGTGCCTGTATGATAACATGTCTGTCTTAAGTGCAATCTATCGTGTTGTCTTGTGGCTTAGATAGTGGGTAGGTTGCTTAAAATTAAGTTCCAAAGATACTATTCACATGCTGCCTGTAGACAAAAGAATCTCACAGATTGAAAATAAAGAAGTAAGGGTCATCTTCACCCCAGGTCTTGCAGGCATGTTCTACTGCCACATGCGATCCTGCATAAAAGAGAAAAGGGGCTTTGTAAATTATTAATGATGTCATTGACTTAGACAAAGAGAAGCTGAAATCAAGAAACTTCAAATGATACATTGTAAATTTTGCCAAATGTGTTTTTACTACTAAAAATTAAACAAATATAGGCAAAAATCAAATTCATTCAATATTTTCCTCTAGAAAGGAATGATTAATAAATAATTGAGCTTTGAACACGTGCACAGTTACAGACAGTGTTTCTGTTTGTTGGAGTAGAGATGCTGGGTAAAGACCATTTCATCCACTATTTAGATAATTAGAAAGGAAGGAAGTTATAAATACACACATATGTATGTAATGTACACATATGCACAGACTCATACACACTTGTATACACATACACATGTGTGTCCAAACAGCATTTTCAAGTAGGAATTTTTTTTGTATTAATGACTTGTTAAGCATTCCGTAGGACTCATGCATGACACTTGACAAATTTAAATTAAAAAAGTAAGTAGCTTCGATTTTTAAAATTTTTACATGCTTTATTCATCATAAAAAATCAATTGAAAAAATAGGCTGAAACTTTAAAGCCACAGGCTCTATTCTTCCACTCTTGCCTTGAACGTCTCAAAAGTACACATCAGTAATGAAAACAGAAAGGAATTAAGTCTGACTGGAAAAGAGAAAAGTTTCCCATGGCCAAGTCTGAAGTCATTTTCAGTTAATTAAGCACAAGCTATTGCTAAAGAAGTAGAAGACTTGTTTAGTCTTTAAAAATAATAATTCTGATTTTTCTACATTTTATTTCTATTGCTTGTTTCCTCACTCATGACTAAAATAATTAGACGTGTCAAATACAGAGACACTTGGAAAAAGAATTCCAGGCAACTGCTCCAGGAAGTGACCATCTTCCTCTGCCTCTGTATGTTTCCAATGAGCTGAGTTATTCTTATTGTCACATGAAGGACACATAAGCCGGCAGTTTCATTCCTGCTGTTTGCCTTTCCCCTCTTATTTTCCAGCCTGTTTCATACAGCAGCTATTGAAACATTTTTTGTATATTTTAATTAACTATAGCATCCAAAAGTTAGATTAAAATAGTAAGCTAAGCTGAGCAAGCAACATTTTGACCTTTTCATTTTATTGAGCACAGAGGTCATTCATTGCCCCTCTCCCACATTATTCCTGTAGTGCCAGAACAGAGCATTCCCTGGATGGAGATTTGGCTGTATGGCTGATGGCCATTTCACTGCATGCCACATATCTTTGCTTTTGGAATCTGAAGCTTTCTTTTCATTTTAAGGCACCAAACCTATTTCTACCAAAACCTCAAAAGTTGTTTCTTTCTTTTCTGTCCTTTGCATTTTTTATTGTATCATTAATTCCTGAATTAATATGAGCTACATATATCTGAGTGTTGATAGCTGATACTTCTGGACAACACATCAGCATAGATTTGAATGTGCTTAATTTATCTCTAAGCTCCATCACTGACTGACTCAGTGATATTGGAAAAAAAATTGCTTAATATACCAGCCATTGTAGTTTTATCTGCAAAATGAGCCCTGTTGTAGGATGGTTTGAGGAAAAAATAGTCAATATATGTGAAAGAGCTTGGAAAATTCTGTGGTTTTGAACTTGCAATGTGCTAATATTACTGTTATATCAGATGACTCCTTATCTACGATTGATCGAGATGCATGGTGTGTTTGTTAGACTTTTGTTGCTGTGTCAAATAACTGAGAGCAACAATTTAAAGGAATAAAGAAGGCTTATTTTAACTCAGTTTCAGAAACTTCAGTTCATGGTCAGCTGGCTTGTTTCTGGGCTGTGGTGAGGCAGATAATCATGGCGTAAGGGTGTATCAGAGCAAAGGGGCTCTCCTAATGGGGGGCACAAAACAGAAAAACCCAGGGTTATCTTACCAGGATATGCTATAAGTGACTTACTTCCTCCAACTGGCCCCATCTCCCAATAATGCCATGCTATGAATCCATCAAGGGATTAACCCATTGATTAGATCAGATCCAATCACCTCTCAGCAGTGTCACCAGCTGGGACCAAACCTTTACACAGGAGGCCTGTAGGAGACTTTTCCTATTCAACCACAGCACATGGTATGTGACCCAAAGAGATTCAATTCACTATGCCAAGACTACAATACAATAGGCTTTTTGAAGACCAAGTAAAACAATGCTGCCTTTTAAGTTTCCATCTCTTGATTAAAACAGCAACTAAAATGTTACATATCTGTAACAATAACCTGAGTTAATATTTTATCCTATAAATCAACATTTTAGACCTCTTAACATTCTAAGAGATAAGAGATTGAATCTAGCTATCTTTGTAGGCTTAGTATTTAATAACTTCTAATCTATGCTCACAGCCTGGAAAATGTTATAATTTTAAAGGTCCATGTGGAAAGGTACATTTAGGACATGCCAATGCCAGTTTATACTCAAAGTCCGTCCCTTTTCAAATGTCATTTCCATTAGTATCTTATATCAGAATTACAAGTGAAATGAACACAATGTAACTTAGTATTTTAAAAGGTTATGTTGCAGGAGTAGAAGGGCTTAAATTAATTTTCCCTGTTCTCATCCAATAGGCCTTTATTCAATAGGATTTCCTATAATTCTATCTTAATCCGTGTCTGTGTGGCTGAACCAAACAGACCACAACATGGGAGAGCCAGCCAAAGTGGTTCCTGGCCAGCAGCCCTCTCTGGCCTTTTAGGTAGACCAGCATAATGATGGTACAGTGATCCAAATCACGAACAAAGTGCAGTGCAGGCGCACCTCTCATTATGGTCTGCAAAGATCTATTTGTTTAGCCATGTGCAAATATTGCCCTCAAATAGTCACTTAGTTAGCACTTGTTAATCATTTACTGATGTTTTCAAGTCTGACAATTACTGTTGAGAATAAATCATTTCAAAGCAAAATTCATCTCCTTAGAACTTCTATTGCTATTTTTTCTTGCTAAAGACTTGATATAGGCAGAGAAAAAGTAGGAAATTATCTTGTCAAATGAAATCCATCAATATATTTCTGAGTTTATGAATTAACCAAAGACAGTAAAAAGCATTTTCTAAATACTTGTTAAATGAGTTATAAAAGTTAAGAAAGGACTAAAAGCCCAAACAATGGCATTGTGCTCTATGTATTGCTTAAAATTATTAGAATTATGTGATAGATGGGTTGGTTTTTTGAAAGTTATCTTTTTAACAATTAATTACATAAGATTGCCATAAAAAGGGACTAAGGTAGAAAGGAGAAAAATAGAGGAGATGAACCAATTTGGGTTATAATACGTATATATACAAGAAAATCCCCTGTGTAGCTATCTTAAACAAACAAAATGCCCTTTTTGTTTTATAAGATCAGAGAATAGAAAGGTAGAACAGGTCCTGTCTAGGGGATTGCTACCAGTGGGAAGGGGAAGGATATGGGGAAAGAGTGTAGGGGGTAAATATGGTACAAATACTATGTGTACATGTGAGTAAATGGAAAAATGAGAGTTGTTGAAACTATTCCAGG
This sequence comes from Castor canadensis, assembly GCF_047511655.1. Taxonomy (NCBI): domain Eukaryota; kingdom Metazoa; phylum Chordata; class Mammalia; order Rodentia; family Castoridae; genus Castor; species Castor canadensis. Next base: position 15,975,274 of record NC_133390.1, on the reverse strand, counting down.
AGAGGGAGGAGGGGGATAAAGGAGAATGATGGAGGGGGTGAATTCAACTATGATATATTTGATACATTGCAAATGAGAAAGTCAGTAACATAGATCTACTTTAATCTCCACATGGACTTTTATTAGGGTTTGAATCAATAAAAGAAATGAAAAAAGTTTAGTTCTATATCTCATCTAGGCATTATTATCATTAAGCTAAGAATAAATCCATTGTTTTACTTGACCCTCAAGAGTCCATATAGCCACTGCATCCAGTCACTTAAATATGCTCCAAGAAAACAAAAAATGTGTACTTTGTCTATGAGAGTTTTATAGTAAGACAATCATTTTGTAATTCAGTTACCAAACTAAACTAAATTGTAGAAAAATAAATTAGTTGACTTTATGGTATTATCCAAAGTGAAATGTCTCCTACTTCAGAATCTGTGAAGTATAGTTTCTCTATAAAGAACTCTCTCAGATCCTTGAGGACTTAACTTCAAATAAAATATCTTTGCTTTGTCCCTACCACATAACATGCACATCTCCTCTAGAAGTTTTCCTCCTCACACTCTTCTCCTACTAACATAAAATAATTTTTCCCTATGTTCTAAAACTTTTATCCAGAAAACAGTTTAAGATGCATAAATGAACACAGAATAGTATAATAAATATTTTATAGTCCAATTTAACAAATGTCAGCCTTTTCATATAAGCTATAGAGTATGTTTTATAAAATATACATCTAAAAACAAGGTCCTCTCTGAACTCTCCCCAGCTCCAACCCCTTCCACAACAAAGTTCCCTCAGTAGAATAGGTAGTCTTTACCCGTCTTCTTCCCAGGTACCACATGCACAGGAGGTTCTCTTCTTCACAACCTAGTCACTTAGTGGCAGCTAAACCATTCCTCCACTTTGAACCAAAGTGATATGACAAATTAATTCATACTAAGCAGCTCATGAGTACAAAAGGATTAGTATATCACTCCTTTGGATAATATATAGGAATTGAGTGCTTCTATAAGGAACTGAGAGACAGTAAAGCCACTACGGAATGATAATTTTATCTAGCTGCACCATTTAGAGCTATTTATAATTTTAGAACAGCTAACTTTTTTTTTTTGGTGGCACTGAGTTTGAACTCAGGGCTTCATGCCTGCTAGGCAGGCACTCTACTACCTGAGCCACTCTCCCAGCAATAGGACAGCTAACTTTTTTGACTGGTGTATTACTCAGGGTTTTCCAAAGAAACAGGATCAATTGATGGGTAAATAGATGGATGATAGACTGAGTATATAAATGTATACATACATTTATAATCCAACTTAACAAATATATGTGCATACATATGTATTTTCACAGAAAGGGAGAGAAAGAGAGACTGAAAGAAAGATTTATAGAGACATGTGTAAGGAGACACAGACAGAAAGAGAGAGAAAGAGAGAGAGATTTTAGGGAATTTGTTCACATAATTGTGGGGGCTGTCAGGTCCAAATTCTGCAAGGTAGTCTGACACATTGGAGACACAAAAAAGAGTGGTGCTACCATTTGACTGTGAAGGCAGTTCACTGGCAGAAGTCTCTTGCTCAGGAAAATCTAGTCCTTTAAATACTTCAACTAATCAGATAAGGCTCACCCACATTACAGGGGATAATTAACTTAACTAAAACTGTATAGATATAACCGTTAGTTCCATATAAAAATTACCTTCATGAAACATTCAGAAAAATGTATGACCAAGCATCTAGATTCTGTAGACTAGGTAAGTTCACACATAAAACTAATAAGCACACCTGGTAATACAAAAGAATAATTTAATTTTCAAAATAATTTTGTATTATTGCTAAGGCAATATGTCCTTGAGTGTTACTGTATCTCATAATCCAGCTTGACATGGAGTGACACTCCTGGGACAGGTCTGAGGACAACAGTGTAGAGGGGAGAACTGTGCTCACTGTGGAAGGGAAGGAACATTGTTCCTTTTGTGAAATAGCTTTATAATCCAGCAATTCAGGGTTCCGTTGGATCAGTAATCGAGTATATCATGTTGGTTATGGTTTGGTCAGATTTGAAAGACAATATTATAATTTATTACTAGGGAACTATGCATTTGAATTTCAGAGGCAAATGTGTAGCAGCAAACATGCTGGTAAGAAACCAGATAAAATGCAGGTGATTTTGCCTGTTAGTCCTGACATCCAGTTCCCACACCAAGACATGACGTTGTTCTTGTCTTATTTTTCTTCTTCACACAAACACATACACATGCACACATGTGCTTTGAAAACATTTTACTATACTCTAGGGTCTTGGTCGCTTGCTTAATTAAGTAAAAGCTATGATAGGTAGACTTAATTGGTCTTGAACAAGTGGAATCTAAGTGAGGGTGAGGGAGTTATCCAAATACTATTTTTGGCTTGATTTTTTTAGTGTCTAAAGCAATTATAACTACTTAATTGCTTTATGTGTGATAGTAAGTATATCTCTTCAAACAAAAGTCTCACATTACTTCTCTTAAAGTGTCTTTGGGAAATGGAACTCTGATCCTCTAGAAATAGTGAATGAAGTATCACTACTACTGAGAACAGTGCCCCACCTCATTCTTACTCTTTTCTTTGGTGTGTTAAATAGGAAGAAACAGACCTTCAGCTGATGAATTTGAAATGTAATTATAAAATGCTGCTCTTCATAGTATTTGAGGACTTAGAGAGGATGGGCAAACTACGTATTATTTTCTTGAAGCAATGAAAAAAGCAAAGTGACCCAGAGTTTGCATTTGGTACAAAAATAGAGAACTTTACTGCTATCAAGCTTAGACAGCAACTAGAATCTGAAGAATTACCTATCAACCTCCCCTAGACTTCAGTGACAAACTCTTTATCCACTTAATCATGGTCTGTCTACAAGTAGTTGAGGCTCATATGTGGATAGGGACTTTCCACAGAACCCAAGGTGTTGTTTGCCTCACTTGAGCAAGCTGTCTGAGTATCCAGTGATACACTATTGAAGTCTTGTTAGAGGAAGACAAAATGATTTGAGCTGAATGACTTGAGGCAAAACAAAACAAACAAAAAACCTAAAACAAAGTAATCTAGCATAGTTCAGCAAGTCATGCATTTTTAACAGCAGTTACTTCAACTTCTTTTTAAATTATTATTATTTATTTATTCACATGTGCATACATTGTTTGGGTCATTTTCCCTCCTGCTCCCCACTCTCATGGACTTTCTTCTTCTTTAAGCCCTTCATATAACTCCCACCTAAAACTTCAAAACAGAGTCCATTATCTCTTTATTTGGCTAGATTTCTTCAAAAAAAATGTGACAATGAATGACATATAAATGTATTCAAGCATAAGCTACTAGGAATAAAGATAAATTTTTCCTGAATCTTCTATCACTTGAAAAAGTGACAGTAAAATCTGTAACAAGGAATTAATTATAGTTTTACCACGTTTACTTACTGTCATATGTTAATTTATTTCAGGAACATCCCAGGATTGAATATTAGTTTGAAAAGTGGTATTTTTATGTTTCACAATTTAGGAAAAAATGTGATTGTTGGAAAATTAATCAGAAAAACAAAAGCCCTAAAAAATAGTAATATCCAAAATATCCAGTAAGAATAAGTATTTTACAACAGGCAGAAAATGATATAAGAAGAAAATAGGACAGAGGCTGCAAAACAGATGAGGTACAATTTCAGTCATGTGTCCTAAGAGCAGAGAGTTAGTTCTAATCAATACCATAGATGGAGATCCAGAGCTCAGTTTCAAGTAGGAGAACTGATGGAAGAGAGATGAGTCAAAATGTCAAGTCAAAAGAAACCAGGCAGAAGTGTGGACTCTTCCTGAAAATAATTGACTGATAGAGGCCATATTACAAAAACCAAGCATAAGGTCAAATATAAACTATTTGCAGGGTTTTATGACACTAACAAAAAAAAGAAAAAAAATTATTCAGGGTACAGTTGCAAACATTTTTCATCCCAGTTTCATTCCAGCCTGGTCTGTATAGTAAGGCTCTGTCTAAAAAAAAACAAAAAAGAAAGGAAGGAAGGGAGGGAGGAAAGGAAGAGGAATGAAGGAAAGAAGAGAAAGGAAGGAAGGAAGAGAGGGAGGGAGGGAGAAAGGAAGGGGAGTGAGAGGAAAGGAAGGAAGGAAGGAAGAAGGAAGGGAAAAAGAAAAAGAATGAATGAAGGAAGGAAGGAAGAGAAAGAAAGAGAAAGGAAGAAAGAAAGAAAGAAAGAAAGAAAGAAAGAAAAAGAAAGAAAGAAAGAAAGAAAGAAGAAAGAAAGAAAAAGAAAAAGTAGTAGTAGAAGAAGAAACAAAGAAACAAGGTCATGGCAACAAGGACATGAGTTAGGTTTGGGATACTAAACAGTTCACTAAGTTACATTGATAACTGCACAGGTTATGTTGAAAATTTTGACTTACACTTGTTATTTAAATTTCATCTGGAAAGTGTACTTAAATATAAAGTAATTCAATCCTGAATATTTTATATTGGTCAAAATGATTATCATCCCTAGAAGTGTATGATTCTCATTTGTTTCTTAGTTCTTTTAGTTACAATCATTTATAATATATTGTTATTCTAAGCACAAGAACTATTAATACAGCATTTGTTGTGAAAAATAGAAAACAGTGAATGTTTTGTTTTTTAATTCCAACAAAGATTGTGCGAATGAAGCTTGATGAAACTTCTGTATTGCCGCATCTATTTAATAAAGAGGTAAGTCCACACTATGGATGTTATCTAATATATAGTTGTACACAACAAAGACACATATATACATTGTTTTTTAACTGTCTTTCTGTACACTCATCCTCTTGCAAAAAGTGCTTTGTAACATATACTCTCAGTGCTACATTTTCTACTAACTATTAACTATATCACCATTTGTAAAATTACCCAGAATATCAAAACCTATAATAAAGTAGGCTTTGGGCATTCAGGAGGAATCTAGAGACCTTTATAAAATCTCAAATTCACAGAGCATGTAATTTTCTTTATAAAATATAGACAAGACATAACAGACTACCACAAAATCAGGTCAAGATGTAGAAGCTTGGCAGTTAGCATGCATAAGCTTTGAGCTAATTCCCAGAATCTCTTACAAAAGCATCATAGTTCAAATTTCAAATGAGCAATTTGGCAAAATTAAAATAAAATTTTAGGGACTTTAATAACTAATTATAAACAATGAATGTTATATATCTGCTCTATAAATTTTTAATGGTTGTTTGTATTTCTTAGAACTCTAGCTGTAGACACTACCATTCTTTTAAAATAATGTCATTATCTATATCCAAAATATCCTTTTCTCAGAAAACCACTGCATGGCTTGTTGATAGGAATGCAAATTTGTGCAGCCATATGGAAAATTGTGTAAAGGTTTCTCAAAAACTTTAAAATTAATCTACCATATGATTCAGCAATTCCTCTTTGGGGTATAAACACAAAGGAAATAAAATCAGCACTTTGTAGAGGTATCTGTATTCCTCTCTATTATGAATATGGCTATATTTATAATAGCTAAGACATGAAAACAATCTGTGTCCAATAATGTATGACAAGAAAAAGAGATAAAGAATGGAATATTATTCAGTTTTAAGAAGGAAAGTAACCTAGCCATTTGTTACATGGATGATTTATGCTAAGAGAAATAAGCTAGGTTCAGAAAGAAATGTACTTCATGCTTTTTCTTGTGTGTGGAGCCTAAAACAGAGTCAAACACATAGAAACAGAATTAGACCAACGGTTACCATAAGTGGAGGTGGGGAATGAGGAGAATTTGGTCAAAGGTGCAAAGTTGCAGTTATGTTAGATGCCTAAATCTGGAGATATAATGTCTAGTATGAGAACTGTGGTTTATACTACTGGATTGTATACTAGAAATTTGCTAAGCAGTTTTTAGGTGCTCTTAACAAACAAACAAACACACACACACACACATGCACAAGGTAACTGAGATGATTACATATAGACTGGCTTGACTGTTATCAACACTTAAATATGTATATGCACATCCAAAGATCATGTTGAATACTTTAAATACACACAATAAAAAGTCCTTTTCTCCAACAAATTAAAAAATACATATGACGTCTTGAGACAAGGTAAAGGGAATTTTCATTGAGCACTGGCGTAATCATAAATGCATTTCCTTCAATAAAAATTGTGTTCCAGCTTGAGGAAATCCTGAGAAATTCTCTCACAACCAATGTCAGTTTTTAACAAAGTACTAAAAATTTAACTAGCATTTTGTAATTTGTATAACATACTCAGTTTTTGTACTTCTCAACTTCTTTAAAATTCTTTAACTATTATGCACTGAAAATTTTATTATTAAATTCACATAATTTCCCAAATTCTAATTTTGTTTGGAGATAGATAAGTCATCTTCATTTGATATACTGAATTTTCTCTAAGATAGAAAGATAACTTGATATTACCAATGTACAATTATTAGTGCATAATATCAATTTGAAAGTGGTTCCAATTTGTAAGTTAAAGTAATTTGTATTTTCAGAAGAAATATCAGTGTGACTCCTAATTATGTAAGTCAGATCCACATTAATAACCTGATTTTCTTCATTTAAAAAGAAATAGTAAATATATATCCTTACAAATGTTATCTATTTATGAAAATGTATGTTCTGTGATGAATTCCAAAAGTGACAGTGCATTTCTTTGTGTTGGATGAATTTGCAAACTTAACTGAGGAGATAAAAGCAAAATATGAAAAGAGTACATAGGACCCTTCTATATATAACACTCTATAACTATACATGTACTTTATCTGTTTATGTAAAACAATTACTCACATTGTTTAAAACATAATTTTTATTACTGTTCCAATTATAATCATGATGATAAAATGTGACAAATATTAAACATTTATAATAAAAAATTCCACTATACAAAACTACTTTCATGATTTACTATATTTTCTTTTTAACAATTACTCTATCCTAGATTACTGGCTTACTTAGAATAATGAGTACAATAAATACTGTTAGTATTGAAAGTTTTCCTAATAAATCATTAACATGCTGTCCTCTTTGTAATTTCTAGCTAATGTAATATTAAGCAGAAGTGATACGCACTGAGCTTACTTATAAAAACATCCCACAATTGCTCCTCCATAATTTCCTCCTGTCTGGCTTGCAGGTTCCAAGATAACTGCAGTGGCCTCGTGACCCAGGAGGCTACATGTTAAAGACTTGAGAACCTGGTAAGTCTGGAAGACTAGAGGAAGGTTGGTCAGTCACATTGACACTATCTTTCTGTCCCTAAGCATGAGCCTTTTCTCTTCATAATAAGTCACCATATTTATTTTGATGAATTTATTCCATTATTTAGAATGTTGATGACCATAAATATTCTTGATAACAGCATATACCCTGACAAATTATTTTGTTATAAGTTAAGAATTGTAAATAAAATGCATACTGACATTTTCATATCAACATATGTAAATGATAATTTGAGTATTTTTCTTAAAAAGTATACTTGAGGTGGCTTCCTCAATTGGGGACTACTAAAATTTCATACCTGCTAACAAAGAAAGTGAAGAAAAATTGCCAATTCTATCGTCTGCTGCAGCACGGCTGAGATATGCCTCTTCCTTGCATTTGTCTTTAAAGGCTCTGTGGATGAAAATTATAAGAAAGTGAGGCAAGAACAAGGACCACTAATGGAATGATCTCAGCCTTACTCTTGAGGGAAGAAAATACTTGTGCATCTTCTTAACTGATTTTATCTGATAAAGATAAGTCCTACATTTTTCTGCATTGTCCTCCCATACACACACCTAGAACATAGTGTATGTCACTGACTAAGCTGTAGGCTTTCATTTTACCCTTTTACAAATACAAAAATATGTTCACATACATACATACACCTAGGTTAGCCTTTGAATGTCACAATCATCCAGACCTGTCATACACATGTAAACATTCTTAGATGAACTCTAGTAATCTATTCATATTCTTGTAACCACTGCAGAATAGTCACATTGGAAAGACTATTGGAGAACTTCAAGATTAACTTCTAATTTAAAGCATAAGGAAATAAAACTCCATTGTGTTAACTGTAGAAATATAATAAAGACCTAAATCCCATGTCTCATAATTTGTTTTTCCAAGTCACTGTAAAATTTTCATACTTTCTTAGCCTTAGAACTTATGCATTCCTTGTTTATGTAAACATCTGTGTTCACTAGTTAGTGGACTTGAAAAAAGAAACCAAGGCACTATTGAAAACTATTGTAAATGGCTAGGAATTAGAGCGAGCAAGTCTGACTCACCTTAACTTAGCAATTCAATGCATAAACTTAACTCACTTGCAATCAAGAACCAGACGTCAAATATAAACACACCAAAAAGAATCCAAATACTCAGGAAAAACAACCTCTAGCATTCTACCTACCTTAAACACTAAGTATAAAGCCATTCCCATTGCTTCTGTTACTGATTCATGACTTCAAATAACACAGGTCAAGAAAAAAGCCACATGTATGAAAAGATGAATTCTGTATTTTGTACAAGTCTTTCTTTGAGTAACCCCACTACCTGAAATCATAGAATGAGACAGGAACTTGCTCTTTTTTTCCCAAAACTACCCACTAATCTTTTAATTAAAAGCGAATGATGGAGAGATAACAATGAGCAGGAGAAGCTGAAGAACACTGCTCCCTTATGTATTTGCACATCTCACAGAGATCTGTATTCATTACCTGGAATCTAAGCCATTTTACTAATGCCGATGCTGTCATCCGCCATGGTTAACTAAAATTCTCAATGCTTCTTGACACAGTTTGATCAAATATCTAACCTACAAGAGAAATTTCAAGGAAAGTTTTATATACACTAGGATGCTAATAGTTTGGGTTGCATGTTTCTGGAAATCCTTAATAAATCCAATTCAATACGCTGTCTTTATTTTAGTAATAAAAGCACTCCCTTGGTGATAATATAAAGAGGTATATATGATACCAACAAGTTTTTATTTAAAGCCAAAGAATTAAAGTGAAAATAATGCGTACCTGTTTCTTCATAATGACAGCAAAGAATAGGTAGTAACTGCCTTCTACATGCTAGGTACTGTACTAAATATACTTCATAGGTTATTGCAACAGTTCCACATGATTACATACTACAATTTTACCACTGAAGGAAATAAGCCTCCAAAATGATAAATACCCATTACACACTATTTCACAATAGCTGGTTATATATTTTATGAAGAACTTGAAGAAAGGAGCTCAAAGGCTCCAAACTCAAAGAAATGATAAAGAGATAATAACACTTATTACCCTGATTTGATCAATATATGCCACAACATGTGATGAGATATCACACTGTAGCCCAAAATTGTGTATAATTATTACAAGTTATAAAGATAAGTCGCTCTCCCACATTTAAATGTCTCCTAAATCTGATACATAGGATTCACGAATTCCACCATTCTCAACCTCATCCTATTTTCATATTCCTCTCAGCCCACATGATATTCATAGCATCATAGATTTCTTTCATTCAGCAAATGTGTACTGCATGCCTACAGGTGCTTGTCAGTTTCCTGGGTGCCTGTGTCACATCAAAACAGTGAACAAGCAGGATGCTCTTCATTAAGCTTATAAACCTTTGCTAAATGTAATCCAATTCTCTTGCCTTAGTCTTCCTTTATCATACATGTCTGGGAAAACCTCTACTCTGGTTAAATCTAATTCTGTACCTACTGTCTCTTTGCCATCTACACATGGTAGCATGCACAACGAGATGCCAGATGTCACTTAAATCTCTAAACACACACTTCAAGTCACCTATTAGCAATCACCATTAATATGTATTTTCTTGTTTCTGTGACCCTTTTACTTCCTTAGGTGATTTTCAGTCTTTCCCATACCTGTTTCCCTATCCAGAAATCTTCATGCCATATTCTTGTCTTGCCAAATGATCTTGATTCTTATTTTACAAAAACAGTAGTAAAAATCAAAGAAAACTCTACAAAATCCCACTATAAATTGGGCACAGTTTCACGTGTATGCATTCCAGCACTCAGAATGCTGAGGAAGTAGTATTGTGAGTTCAAGGCCTGCCTAGGCTACATAGAAAGAACTTGTGTCAACAAACAAAATGAAATGAAAACAAATATATAAACAAGTAAACAAAATCCCATCATAAAAACTACCACTCTGTCAATATTTATCCCCACACTTGGCTATCCTTCCTGCCACTGTGGAACACTGTCCCATGACTCCATCCAAGGATGTATTCCCCTCACTAGATCACACTTACATTCTTACAGAATTTGTACTAATTTTAGTATCTATTATGAACTTCTCCCATTCTTAAAGGCAATTCCTGCTATTATGCAGGCATAATAGCTCACAGGAAAACAAACAAACAACAACCTTCTCTTGATGATGGACTCTCCATTTTCTGTCCCATTAATTTCCTTTTCTTTATATCAGAGCTTCTAAAATATTCCCCAGTTCTTCCTCCACAATTATCTTTCTAATCTGGTCCTGTAAGTCTCTCAGTCTTGCTACATTACCTCGTACTTGTGGGTGATGGGCCACAAGCCAAAGAATCCTAGCAGCTCCCAGAAGCCAGAAGAGATGAGGAATAGATTTTCCTTTAGGGTATTTTCAGTGATCCCAACTCTCCAGAACACTTGATTTTTTTGGTCTAGTGATATTGATTTTGGATGCTAGCATTCAGAACTTTGAGAGAATAAATTTCTGTTGCTTAAGCCACCCAGTTTTGGTAATTTGTTAAACAGGAAGCAGGAAACAAAAACACGGGGAATAGTGAATTAACACCAGTTCTAATTCCAAGATTATGCTAAAAATGATTATAGAAATACTGATTCTTATGTCAAGATAATTCTATGTAAATGTTCTTCAAATTGTTTATCTCTAAGTCTCACAGGGAAAAAGTATTTTGGCATTCCTTTGTTAAGCATTAATTCATAGCAAATACTTCATAATCGTACTTTCTACACTTCATGAATGAAATTAGACATATTTTGAAAGATTATCTTTATATTAGCACTTCATAAATTAGTTTCTGGACCAATCTGGTTTGAACTATTATATATTCAAGGCAGGAATAATTTTGATATTTTCTTTAACATATTTTAGTCATTTCCTTCACTGCATATTTTGTGCTCATAAATTATTTTCAAACAAGCAAAAATTGTTGCTATTGAAAAGTAAGAACTGTGAATGTCTTCAGGGTAAGAACCAAACACATAAAGAGATTTTCTTCTTTAACAAAATGGGATTCAAGGTAGGAAGAGCCCTTCTGAAGATGTGGTCATGATCATGACTTCCTGCACATCACGATCATGCCTGTGTTTTGGAAATATGGACTTAAAGATGGCTGATAGACTGAGTCCGACAGAGTGCAAAGATGAACAACACCTAGCAAAGTCACGGATTGTACCTTTCAGCTGCAAAACCAACCATGAGCCATCTGGAACCTGTACTCTATATTCTCTAAATGTCTGCCTTGACACATTTATTCAATAATGCCAAGAAGAAGATCTCCCCATTTAGCAGTGATCACTATAATAATGACATTTATATTCATTGCTTCTAAGTAATGTATTAATTCAATGAGAAAATATTTGACAACTAACTGGGGCCTGGCAAAATTAACTTTACAATCCAGGAAAATATCATGTGAACTAAGTTATCAAATGGTCCATCAGCTGATGGGGAGTTTTTTTCCACATAAGGAATCAATTTGCATAGCCATGGTGATGATTTCACTTGTTGCCTTTATTGGGCACTGGCAGTGCTCTTTAAATAATACACTGAAATAGACAAATGGACAGAGTACTCCACAAACATCAAATATACTCCTGATTAACTCTGTTGCTTTCATGTCTTTAGTAGAATAAATTTTTGGTAAGATTACTCTGAAAATGGAAACTACGCAAACATTTTAGCATGCATCCATGAATGTATTATACTGATTTTTAATATAGAATCAATAAGGTTCTTTGAATTTATGAAATACATGCGCTTTACCCAGAAATACTGCCACATTGACTCACTCTATATTTACTAATCTAACAAATGTCCAATTTTTTTGGAATTTTGCCATAAGCAAAGATCTAAACATGAGAACAGGTAATATTTCTAAATAGCTCTTTAAATAAAGCTGACATTAATTTTATTCCTCTGTCTCTTCCTCCTGCTATACTGTTCTTACGCTACAGGTATACTGAGGTTCATATATGAAAACTAGAGATTCAACAGAAGTTGATTTCCTGTTTTTGGAGGGGGTAGTGGGGCTTGAACTCACTCAATTTTTGGTGATAGGGTTTTTCAAGATAGGTTTTTGAAAACTATTTGCTGGCTTCGAACTTTGACCCACCTGATCTCTGTCCCCTAAGGAACCTAGGATTACAGGCATGAACCATGGGCAGAAGTTAATTTCTAAGTAATCTGGTGATTTATCTTCAGGGATGTTTACTCTCACTGTTTTGCAACACATATTAAAACCTTCAGTGAAATCAGCCACTTTTTTCTGTTTTATGTTGTTTTCGGGACTCCTTTTGTGTGCCAAAGACACAAAACTTTTATAATCCAGCCTCAGATTCACAATTTATTAGTTATGTAGCTGTTTCAATCTCTGTCTTTACGTGCATTTGGTGATAACCATAATAGTGATACTTTACCTTAAGGGTTTTGTGAATGAAGTGGCAAAATATGTGAAAACTGTTTTCTTGTATTTCTAGTATACAAGCTTTATATGCATTTTAGTGTTCTTCAGTTTTGCTAAGATTGTAATAATCACAATAATATAAATGTGGTGAGAATTAATGTCTTATGTATGGTGAGACATTGACTAATCAAACTTTGTTTTCTAATATCAGAACAACATCCAAATTGTTTTCGATTATTTCAGTATGTGCCCCCCAAAATTCATTTGTTGAAACTTAATGGCCAATGTGACAGTGTTAAAAGGTAGGGCACTGAGGAGGTGATCTAGTTATAAAGGCAAAGCCCTAATAGGTGGGATTAGAACTCATTAAAAAATGCTTGAGTAAATGGGTTTGCTTCCTTCTGTCCCTTCTGTCATGTGAGGGCATAGTGCCGTCCAGCCACCAGAAGATTTAGCAATAAGGCTTCATCTTGGGAACAGAGAGGTCCTCATCAGATACCAGTTCTGCTGGTCACTTACCCTGGGACTTCTCAGCAGCCAGAACTGTGAAAAACAAGGTTTTTTAATTCATAAATTATCCAGTTTCAGATACTTTTTTTTACAGTAGCACTAGTTGACTAAGATACATTTTACTTGGGAATATAAAAATATGTGTAGGAATCCTTATGTTCTTTATAAAATAAAATTTTCCTTTTTTAGTAAGAATCACTGAAATCCATAAATGGATATTCTTCCACAAAAGTTTCAAAGATAATTAAAAAGCCCTTTGCCTTTGAGGAGATAACATTGTAGTGGTTCAGACAGGTAAACAGACACTGTTAGTGGGACAGAATAAGTAAGGACAATGACTATGATGTTACATAGAATCTCTCCTCAAAGACAGAAGGTTCAGGCCCCATTTCCTGAAGAAAGTTAGGCTTTCATATTTGTTCATGACTGAGGCTAAATGAAAATAATGTCTCCAACTTTTATTAGTAGTAAGATTAAGTTTTTGCTATGGCAGGGATCATGTTATATAAAACTTCAAGAAAAAGAAAACAAGTCACAACACATACTTCTTTTTTAGTTTTGTTAACCAGCATGACAAGCATTCCTAAACACTTAAATGGCTCCTCAAAATTATGCTTACTTCACTAAAATGGACACGCTTATATTCCTGAGAAATAATGAAAAGCACCTCTTTACTTATATTAAAGTGCATGCAGTCAGCACATTTTTTTCACATTTTTACTAGTGCATACTAATTATACAATGCGAGAGGTCTCATTGTGATATTTCTATACATGCATGTAATATAGTTAGCTCACATTCATCCACACTATTATTCTTTCTTATCTTCCTTCCCCCAGCCTTTCTTTTTATCTTTCTTGCAATTTTAAGTGGGTTTCATTATAATCTTTTCATATCTCTACTCATTTATTCATTAAAATATTTACTCAGTAGCTACCATGTACCAGGAATATAGCATACGTGTCACAGTGGCTGATGATGTTATGAAGAAGATAACCTCTATCTTCAAAAGTCAGAATTGTGCCTCTCATGTTTGTTTCCTCAAACATGAGACATTTTTAAATGTGTATTTTACTTCTGTTGGCTGGCCTATGGATTAAAACTGGCTTTCTTTGTAATCACCCAGAAGATGTTATTTTTACTAGGAGTAGAAAGGTATTTAAGTATATAAGAAAGTAAGCCAGAAATTATAGTTCATACATAGTGGTGTTTAAAAACCAAATTTTAATGATTTAGGTTAGTTTGGAGATCTACTTTTAGTAATTAATGTGCCAAACATCATGTCATCTAAAGATTTAGAAAATTTGCTCCCTTCATAAGGAAATTTGAACAAGAACAAGGAAACAATAAGATTAAAAAGTGGTTTAGTTGACAACAGGTTACTTCAGGATACTTTCCTTATAAGGGATAAACCCCAGGGAACTTACTAATCACACTGATAAAACTGACTTCTTTGGGCATTTAGCTATCATCTTTCTCCTGATTTCTCAGAAAGTCAGATAAATAACTTAGCTTCAGTTTGGAGACATTGACTGTTAGCACGAGTGACTTACTCAAGTAGAGGAGCTCAGACCAAATCAATGGTGTCTCATAAATTTCTATTTTATCCTGAGGGAAAAGTTAGTAACACAGACAAGTTAGCAAATCTATGGTAAGAAATCTATCTTCTAGAAATAAATTCTCTTATATAAATCATACAATAAATAAAAAAGATCACAAGTATATGAGGAACGTAGGAAAATTCACTAGGTATGTTATAATTGCTATAAAAATGTGTTCTTTAAACCATGTAACAAAATATATTCCTGACAGGTTAAATAGTAAACATAACTAAAAATCATTGGAAAAGTACAAAAAAGTAAAACTGAATACTCATCAAATCTAGAGATGAAAAAGAAGTTTTGAGGTAAGAGTGGGAAAATATCAGGAAAAAAGAAATACTCTACTTGTAAACAATAAATTAAGAGTTAGATAATAAAATGAAAATTAAATAGTAAAGGTCAAACATTTATAAACTTAAAAAAAAATGAAAACACAAGTCTCTGCTTCTTTCACAAGAACTTAATATATTGTGGGAGACAACTTTCTCTTCAGAGAAACAGCACGTTCAGTCTCAGAATTTTCCCTTAATCCTTGATCTTCCCTTAATCCTAATGTTCCCACAATCCACAATGACCTTACTTACTGCCAGCACTCAAAAGTACAAAATGTTCAACAGGTTCTCAGAGCTCTTTATGATTGGACTCCATTTCATCTACTTTCCACTATTCTTCTATTTTATGAACCACTCTCCCTAGCAGTTGAATGGGCCTAGGTTTTCTTCCATGTGCTGTTACTCCAAATTTTTAATGCCCTTCATGGTCACCTCTGTGTCT
Source organism: Castor canadensis (assembly GCF_047511655.1). NCBI lineage: Eukaryota > Metazoa > Chordata > Mammalia > Rodentia > Castoridae > Castor > Castor canadensis. The sequence goes on along the minus strand of NC_133390.1, from coordinate 15,959,722 downwards.
CCAAATCCCAATAATGCATCCAAATGCAATGTAAGTCCCCTCTTCTGTGATGTTTAGCCAAACCACTACACCAAAATGAGATCTGAGACTTCACAGGAATTTAACAGTACATGACAGCTATGCAACCTTTAGAAACTGAATGAGCTGCCTTAAGTTGAAGCTATTTATGTGAAAGTCCAATGTGAGTTTCAGGCTTTTAGAGTACAGAGTGGCTAATGCATGACCTTAAATTTCTGAACTGCAAATAAATCCTTCAGAATTAATGGCTAGCTTTGTGGGTAGGATACTCACCACACCACTTTAATCATTTTAAAGTGGTTCATTTGGTTCTTTCTTTTTTCTAAATCATTTGAGAATTTTAGAACCATCATGTCAGAGTATTTCTACATAAGCAGATTTTTCCTAAAAAACTCAAGATTCTCAATGAACTTCACTAATTTTGTGTATTTCACAAAATAAACTAACACATATCAATAAATTATAAAGAAGTATAAAGACTTACCAGAGTTTTTACAAAAATAAAATTATTCTAAAATTGTGCCATAATAGGAAATATGTGTTAGGAAACTTTTAAGTCTATAGTGCAGAGTATTAATCTAAACTTTAATAACTGAATTTATTATTTTTTAATATATTGCCTTTGTATTGATGGATTGATTGACTTACCTTGTATAAAATGCTCAAAGTTCACCATGAATTTGCTTTACAACTGTTTCATCATTCTAAGGAAGTATGAGCTTTGATCTGTTGCTTGAGTTTTTGCATAATTAAGTACGCCAGTATTGCCATTTTTACTTGGATAACAACTTGTGTAGTGATAATATTCTTGAGACATACTTTCCCCTCAGAATTTTGTAAACATTATTCTATTGTCTTCTGGCACTTCATTTTTCCATGGAGGCATTTGTTCCCAGCCAGATTTATCCCCTTTATAAATTCTTGGATACCTGATGGATTCTTCCTTTATCCTTGAAATTCAATCACTTTACCAGAATGTCATGAAATTGGTTATTGTAACAAATTTCTGAGAACAGTATGCCTTTAGATTTCTAGATACTATTTTTAATTTCGCAAATACTTTCTACTGTTACTTTATTTAAAAAATTCCACTTGTTGGGTTTCCTCTTCAGTTATCTTTATTTTTATTTTGGATCAATATTTTATGTATAATATGAACATTAACCTAGTTGTGATTACATGATTTATTTTTATTTTCTCCTTCTTTTAACTAAGACTAACTCATGCTGTCTCTGATATAATTTTATTTTATGTATTATCTACTCTGTTTCTTATACTTTCTATTTAATTAGCTTGGCAATGGTGTCACCCCCATTCTCTGTTCACTTATTTTTTGCAACCTCTGTCTTTCATTCATTCACTCTTCTAATTACCTTATATTTGATTTTTTCTCTTATTTTTCTCCTATTCTCTTACATTTTTCTCTTATTAAAAAACATGCTTATAGGTTTTTTATAATATTAAACATTTTTGGAAACTTTCTTCTTTTGGTTTTTATTACATTTTCTTTTAGAATGACTTCTGTCCTTTGATGCTTTATGTCTGCCTTTTTTTTTTTGCTGTAGTATTTTCAAATTCTTTCCATAACATGACAATCATTCCAAGTTTAACTTGATCTTTCTTGAGGCTCTTAACTTGCTCTGTTATAAGGTGGGGAAATTTTTATGGATACTCTTCCTGGTTTACCTGAGATCAGTTAGCTTCCTCCTTAATATTTCATTGAAGGATTAATATGGTATGGGTTAGTCACATTTTATGGCCTAAAAAAATGTGTGTGATGGGGGAAACTTAACTGTATTTATTAATAATGTGGGTGGAGAATTTGAACTTGGGACCATGGTCACTGGGCCTGAATACAAAGATATCAATGCTTTAATAAGTTGACAACAAATTATTTTGACTATTAATGTCTTTATGAGAGATTTTTCCCATTTTATAGGTAATCTTTCCAGTCATATTTCATTCTCAGAAATAGTTATTAAAATATACATTTTTAGATATATTAAAATAACTCTTGACACCATAGAACTGCCTGATAAAGTAGATCAAATATCTTTCAAGTAATTATTTATTTCTGGCCCCTTATATCTTATTTTTAAATAAATTAAATCACAAGATTGCTCTTTATTCATTCAAGTTAAATATACCAAAATATATCTTTGTGTGTGTGTGTTTTGATAAAATTTTAATGATTGTACTTTTGCTTGATTGAATAATATTTTATAATTATGTGAACATTATATGGGACCAAAGTCAAATATATAAAAGAAAGTTCCTTCAAAAAGTCTAATTTTATTTTATTTGTTTATTTATTTTTAATTATTCATTTATTTACATGTGCATTCATTGTTTGGGTCATTTCTCCCCCCTGACCCCCTCTACCCTCTCTTCCTCCCTCCCCCACCCTCAGGCCCCTCCCCCCTCACTTCCAGCAGAAACTGTTCTGCCCTTATCTCTAATTTTGTTGAAGAAAAGACAGAAGTATAATAAGGAAGACAAAGCATTTTTGCTAGTTGAGTTAAGGATAGTTATACAGAAAGATTCCTAGCATTGCTTTCGTGTACACATGTTATGATCTATGTTGATTCATCTCTAACTCTTACGCTGGTTCTTGATCCCCTTCTCATGTTAACCTCTGTCACTTTAAGTTTTCTGTATTAGTTCCTCTGGAGTGGGGACATCAAACTCTTTCATGTTTTGGGTTTTCTGCCTATTCCTATATCTCCAGTATGTGCTCTCCCCTTGTCGTGTGATCCAAGTCCAATCACATTGCTGCATTTGCCCTAGATCTGAAGTCCACATATGAGGGAGAACATACGATTTTTGGTCTTCTGAGCCTGGATAACCTCGCTCAGAATGATGTTCTCCAGTTCCATCCATTTACCTGCAAATGATGAGATTTCATTCTTCTTCATGGCTGAGTAAAATTCCATTGTGTACAAGTACCACATTTATTTGATCCATTCATCAGTAGTGGGACATCTGGGCTGTTTCCATAACTTGGCTATTGTGAATAGCACTGCAATAAACATGGGTGTGCAGGTGCCTCTGAAATAACCTGTGTTGCATTCCTTTGGGTATATCCCCAAGAGTGGGATTGCTGGATCATATGGCAGATCTATGTTTAGATTTTTAAGAAGACTCCAAATTTTTTTCCAGAGTGGTGGTACCAGCTTGCATTCCCACCAGTAGTGTACAAGGGTTCTTTTTTCCCTACATCCTCGCCAACACATGTTGTTGGTGGTGTTTTTGATGATGGCTATTCTAACAGGGGTGAGGTGGAACCTTAGTGTGGTTTTGATTTGCATTTCCTTTACGGCTAGAGATGGTGAGCATTTTTTTCATGTGTTCTTTGGCCATTTAAATTTCTTCTTTTGAGAAAGTTCTTTTTAGTTCAGTTGCCCATTTCTTTATTGGTTTATTGATTATAGGAGAGTTTAGTTTCTTAAGTTCCCTGTATATTCTGGTTATCAGTCCCTTGTCTGATGTATAGTTGGCAAATATTTTCTCCCACTCTGTGGGTGGTCTCTTCAGTTTAGAGGCCATTTCTTTTGTTGTGCAGAAGCTTTTTAATTTTATGAAGTCCCACTTGTCCATTCTTTCTCTTAGTTGCTGGGCTGCTGGGATTCTATTGAAGAAGTCTTTGCCTATATCTATTAGCTCCAGAGTGTTTCCTGATCCTTCCTGAAGTAAGAGTTTCAGGTCTGATATTAAGGTCCTTGATCCATTTTGAGTTGATACTAGTACAAGGTGATAGACATGGATCTAATGCAGATGGGTAACCACTTTTCCCAGCAACATTTGTTGAAGAGGCTGTCTTTTCTCCATCCTATATTTTTGGCACCTTTGTCAAAAATGAGGTAGGTATAGTTAGTTGTGTGGATTAGTATCTGGGTCTTCTTCTGTTCCACTGGTCTTCATGTCTATTTTTATGCCAGTGCCATGCTATTTTTATTGTTATTGCCTTGTAATATACTTTGAAGTCAGATATTGTGATACCTCCAGCATTGCTCTTTTTGCTGAGTATTGCCTTGGCTATTCATAGTCTCATGTTTCCAAATGAACATTAGGGTAGATTTTTCAATCTCTGTGATGAATGTCATTGGGATTTTGATGGGAATTGCATTAAACATGTAGATTGCTTTGGTAGTATAGCCATTCACAATAGTCTCAAAAAAAAGTCAAATACCTAGGAGTAAATTTAACAAAGGATGTAAATGACCTCTACAAGGAGAATTACAAACTCCTGAAGAAAGAGATTGAGAAAGACTACAGAAGATGGAAAGATCCCCCGTGCTCATGGATTGGTAAAATCAACATAGTAAAAATGGGAATATAGTAATCTTAAATTGGCAGAGGCCGCTATGGTAAGGAGTTAGGCAGTAATGAAGAGGTCTGGCAGAGATGAACCAAAATGGGTTGAAATACTCAAGTGCATGGAAACAATGTTAGGAATCTCTCTGTATAAGGATCTTTATCTCAAACTAGCAAAAATGCTGTTTCTCTTCTATCTTTTATGTTTTTTCTTCAACAAAATCAGAGAGCAAGAGTGTGGAACAGGTTCTGCCTGGAAGTTGGGCAGGGTGGTGTTGGGGGGAGGGAAGGTGGCCCAAATAATGTATACACGTGTAAGTGAACTTAAAAATGGTAAAATAAAAATAAAAAAATGCATTTTACCTAAGTTCTTTTGTGGTACTATTCCAGACCTTTAACTTCAATTCTTTTGTTGTTGTTTGTGGTGGGACTTGGGTATGAATTTAGGACTTTGAGCTTGCAAAGCAGGTACTCTAGTGCTTAAGCCACCCTCTAGTCCCTTTTGCTTGGGTTATTCTTGAGGTGGGGCCTTGCAAAGTATTTTTTCCAGACTGTCCTGAAACTCATGATCCTCCTGCTTTTGCCTCACTAGTAGCTTGGATTACAGGCATGTACCGCCATGCTGGCTTACCTAAATTCTTACTATCTGAGATACAGTTACGGTTTACAACATAAAATTTTAAGAAATTCTAAAAGGCAAAATAATATGAACAATATTAATCCAAGGAGACAAAGAAAGCATTGAACAAGGTTGAGACTTAACATAGATTTTTAAGTTACTATAAAAGTGTCTGAAATAATTATGAATAATATTAAGTACTCATGAAAAATAAACACCATTCATGAAATGATAATTTCTAATTAATGTAATAAATACCTATTTTAAAAGTAACAATAGTAAAATTTTTGGTGATTTTAATAAAAATATAAGCAATGTCATAAGAAGTGGGATAGAAAAATGAGAATTTCTGTTATAAAATACTTGCAGCCTACATGATGGTAGACAGTGTTATATGAGAAGGTGAACACAGTTCAGTGTAGAGTCAAACTCAAGGACAACCTTCAAAATATTCTTAAAGAGAAGTTTAATTGATATGCTAAGAAGGAGATAAAATGGAACCTGAAAATATTCAAGAAAAACATTATGAATATAAAGTTGATACATCTTATATTAGTGATAACGAAATAAGAGAATGAAGAAAAAAAAAGATAATTACATACACAAATATATAAACAAATGTATTTGTAACAAAATAAGGAGAAAATAATCATGACAGTTGTCATTTATACACTTGGTCATGTGTCTTTGTTGGTATTTGTAACTTTCTTCTAGTAACCATTCTGTATTTCCTGTGACTTCAACAAACATCTTAAAAGGTTCTTTGCCTAGTAGGGTGACCCAGTTTCTCATTCCTGATGGGTTTGGGTCATTACAGCCACTCCATATCGGGCTGTTCTAGTTTTACATTAGCCTTAATCACAAAGACACCCTACAGGATTAACTATATTCAAGAAATTCTTCCTTATCACCATCATGGAGTAATAGTCCAATCTCCCTTTGGTAGTCAAAATCATGGCCCTAAAAAGTATAGTAGCTTCCTTCTTTGACCGAGGATTGAGAGGCAATGGAGTCCAAACTGGCCAGGTCTTTTTCATTTTCAATAGAATTATTATTATGTCTCCTGATGGAAGTATTCTTCCATTTTATATAATGATTAACACAGCCTAAGACCTCTAGATTAACACAGCGTAAGGCTTCAGAAAGAGAAAGCTAGTATTTTCCTAGAGTGTCACAAGGGGTAGTAGTGAGGGTTCTACTCTCATTTCTACTTTTTGATTTCTGGATCTATTAATGCTGGATATAAGAGAAACAGCACCATATATAAGATGTTTATTTAGAGAAAACATGGCCTTTGGAGAATCTTTGCCCATTTTCCCCCAACCAATGGTCTTGCTTTAACAGTAGCTACCCTAAGAGTCTTCAAGTTTAACTTGTGTTGTAATTCAGAATCTTCATTTGATTTCAGCAGCCTCAACTCTGTGGAAAAGAAGAAAAGATTTTCCATCTTGGAACACATGGAAGACTTCAGGTCATTTATACCATGCTTACGCTTGGAATTCGAATTCCTCCTTTTCTTTGTTACTTAAAAAAAAAATCCAGAAGTATCATATGCATAGACACATAGTTTCTGACTTTTAAGTGAATGATGAGGAGTATACAATGTGGATATTTTTTATATCTCTTTTGCCAAATCATATCATGTACTATCAAGACTGTTTACTTACGGACATAGATTCATTAGCATATTTTATCCAATCAATATATTATAAATAACTGATTATAGAAGCCATAGACTCAATTCTTAAAATTAGTCCTTAAAATTCTGTTTCTCCAGAGTCATAGCAAACTAAGAGAGTGAAGAAAACTAAGGTATAATGTACACAAACATAAAAACAAATGTATTCATAACAAAATGAGTTCCAATATCTGTGTTATCACACAGGGTCTTCACATTGACAACCCAATGGTATAAATTGAAACCTGAAAGCCACAGAGATGAGGATGATTTTATTATAGTCTGAGAATGAAGACTTGATACCCCCAAGGACAGGAAAAGACAAATGCCCCAACTCAAGTAGTCATGCACAGTCATCCTTTTCTTTATATTTTTGTTCTATTTAGGCACTCACCAGATTGGATAATACCTACCCACATGGGGGAAGACAAACTTCTTTACTCAGTCTATTGATTAAAAATCTTTTGCATAAACATCCTCACAGATGCCCCCAACAACTGTAATCAACTGTCTGGATCTTGTGACCCACTGATTACACAGATAAAATTAACCCACAATTAATAACCTTCCAGATTAATAACATTCTAGATAAGAAGGTTAGTAAGTTCTTGGCCCATATTCTTTTACTGGTAAATTCTACTAAATATTTAAGGAAAAAATTGTACCAATTCTCCTCAATTTACCCATAAAATAGAAAAGGAATGTCACCTAACTTATTCTAGGCAGCCAACATTCCTGTGATGTTAAAACCACATAATGGCAATGGTAAAAATAAAAAATTGATATCAATCTCTTATGAGCACAAATACAAAATTTCTCAATAAAATTTATCAAATCAAACTTAATAATACATAAAAAATTCTAAACCATGGTCCAGTGGGGATTTATTCCAAGTATGAGATTTCATTATAACACTATTGACTAATGAAGAAGAAAGTTATATAATCATATCAATTGATACAGAAAAGATATTTGACAAAATATAATACCTATCCATAATTTTTAATTAATTTGATTAAAAGACAAGTCATAGACTGGGATAAAATTTGCAAATCATATATCTGATAAAGATTTTTATTCAAAATATATAATAATTTTTAAAAATTTAACAGTGAGAAAACAACCAAATTAAAAGGTTAGGCAAAAATCTGATCAGACACTGCATGAAAAAAGGAATACAAGTAGAAATAAGTATATTAAGACATTTGACATCACTTATTATTAAGGAACTGGAAATTAAAACAATTATCAAATGGCACAGAAGCCAACAGAAATGTTCCCCAGAAGCCAAAGCTTTCTGGTTAAGCAACAAAATAAAGTAATATTGGTTTATAAACCAAGGTATAAAATAAATGCACAAAGGACACATTCATGTAAATAAATGGTTGAAAAAAATACATAAATGATAAAGAAGACACAAATCTCCTATTCAGAAGAATTCAAAATACCCCCTCACAAACTTGATTCTGTAGTCTTGTGTGAGCTCCACATAGTGACTGTCTTACCAACAACTGATATGGAAAGGCCAATAATAAAGAATACTATTTAAGCTCTTTCTTACATTGGGCATCAGCTCCACCCACATATACCCACACTTCAATGTGTTCATTTCTTTCCTGAGTTCACAAGTACTGACATAGTCTGATGGACCGATGTATACCTTACCTAATGTCATCATTTTCAGAGACACTATATACAAATAGTGCATACTAAAGTTATATCAAAAGTTTACTGTTACTTAGATGAGAGTTAATAGTCGTAGAGTATCTCAGAATCTTTGTGGTAAAAGTATTTATTCAAAACTGTTCACAGAAGTAGGATTATTATGTAATGACTGAAACCAGAAGTAACTTTATTCAATAAATGTCTCTAATCATAACATTCATTTGTAAATGTATGTTATAGAAAAAAATAGAAGTCAAAAAGAAAAATTCCGTTTTTGAGCGTTGTGATTGCTTGAAGTTTAGACAAAAGGTAATCAACTGTATTTGCTTACCTTAACATGGACTATGTCCTGGTAAATTGCAATAGCAATTTAATTTTATTTCTATGGCATCAAATATAATCTATTATTTTGTCAGATGTGGCTGTGTGAACAATTTCCAAAGTAGCAAGACTGAAATAGTGAGCTTTAAAAAAATCCATTTCTTCTCTAGACTTGGATCCATAAGGACCAGTCCAGGAAAATATCTAATTTCTTCAAGGAAAAAGAGTTCATATTTCCTTCGAAACATCTCTGTTGCCTTAGTAACCAAATGCTCTCATTTTTTTCCTTAATAATAACATCAGCATCTAGCTACACATAGCCTACAAAAGTAAATATTTTATTGTAGAAATTTATAAGGAGAAGGAATCTAGTTCTAATGACTTCCATAAAACCTTAAATCAAGGGACTTTATTAATAAATACACCTGAGTTAAACTTAAATGCTTCTCTGTGCAAGAGAATAAGAGAAAAAGGAGCAGAGAACTTGAAAAGTCATCTAGTTTCAACATCACCAAGGTGAAAGTGATTTAATTTAGGATTGGGCATAGTTGGGCTTCTCCACCCCAGTGTGTATAAACACTCCTGCGTGGGTTGCCATGAGCAATACCTTCATCTGGATAGACCGTGAGAAATTAAAACACCACACACACACGTATACACTGTACACCTTGGAGTAATAAAAATACAAAATGGCTTATTTTCATTATTGGTCTTGCCAAATATAAACTTTAAAGACCAAATTTTAAATAAAGCAGTGACTATGAAAATAAACAATGAGATCCCTGTGTACAGGATTACGTAGTTGGGGTGTGCATATTTGAAATCAAACTGTGGGTAGAAATAAAATCAGTTCTATCTTCTTTTCCTGCTACTTTTTAAGAAACCATTAGAAGAGTTCTTATTAACAGGAACTTAAGTTGCAAACATGTATCTTTGGGGAGTAAAACATTGCAAAGAAATATTTGGTCAATGAAGTTATTATAAAAAATGGCATCCAATAATAATTCAATTATTTTGATGAATTATAAAAAGCATCAAACATGTTTATGACTTACAGTCTTAAAAAGTAAGTATGTTTGAAAGCTGAAAAAGTAAATTGCACAACTCAACATGCTTTTTTATTGATGAAATACAGGTTTCTTTCTGTATTCCTCTTTCATTTGTTCAAAATTCCTTATCTTAGCTTACATGGTATATCACAAACTACAAATTACAGTGCTTCGTATTTTAATGTACTCTATAATGAGAAGAATGTATTTAATTTATTTCTACAGTAGTGATCTCAATGATATTTTTAAATATAGAGAACTCAAAATTACCATAAAATTGCTTTTAATTTTCCTCCAAAAAATAAAATCTAATCCAAGTGTTTCACATAAGTATTTAAGCAGTGCTATGGTGTTTGAGAAAAACTGGCTTCTTTCAAGTTGACTTTGTAAGATTTATTGATGTAAACAAAAATGTATGCAGGGGAAATTCTTTATGATTTTATTTTTAAGTTACATATACACATTTCAATAAATATCATGTACTACAGAGAGGTTTTTGTTTGTTTGTTTTTGAAAGTACTGGGGTTTGAACTCAGAGCATTGCACTTGCTACAGACAGATTTTTATGTCTAGTGTGAGTCTTAGTAATAAAGACCATGTTTCTGTTTTATAAATTTTCTCTGGATTCAAAACTGGTTTTGTGGAGTGGTGAGTGAGATGTTTTATTTTTTACTTCTGCAAACTTTTTTAGTTTTCCTTATACTTATTTTGGTTTATTATTACCTATATTTGAATTATATGTTTGGAAGGATCTTTATCTCTTTAAGCAGCCCTTTCTGGGTCTGGATCCCATCTCCTTTCACCTCCTTGACAATTTTTATAGGTCAATTTCCTTCTTTTTGTATCTTCTTACTTTCCCTGTCCACTAATGCAGAGTTATCCAAATATAAACAATAAAAATGATTTTTAAATTCTCTCTTTGTTTATATAACAAAGCTGGTATTTGCAGTCTCTTCTCACTCACTTTCCCATTTCTGAAGTGTCCCTGTGCTTAAAGCCAGATGCTCTTCTATTTCCAATTTATTTGGACAGCTTATTCTAATTCCAGTGGCTTCATCTCTCACAACTTCCCGAGTCCCAAACCTACTCTCCTCCACTGTCTTCTGAAAGTGTGAAATACACTGACAATTCCTAACAGATTATGGAATTCATCTACCCTAAAAGGAAGATGAATTAGATCAAATATTTACTGAAAGGGTATTCAGTAAATATTTCTCCCACTTACTCCCTAAGTGAAAACAGTGAATTCTCTTTAATGTGTTTTCATTTTTTGCAGCTCTCATGAATTCACTCCTTCTGTTGACTACTATAGACACTAATCATCATTGTAATCAATTGACAAGTCTCTCAGTTAACCTTGACTACTTAAACACAACTTACATAGTGAATATAGACAAAGCTTTTAAAAACATGTATCTAATTCTGGGACTCATCTCATTTTAAATTAAAAGACACACTGTTGCATATACAAAAAATTCCTAAATTCCTTAGAATGGTCTATATGAACGCTTAAGATTTTCCATTTGTATGGTAAAAAATCTGTTCTCATACTCATTCTATTCGTATGCTACCCACCCCATTTCAGCTTAAAAAACAAGTACTGCCCTCAAAAGAACCACACTTGTTTCTCTTTCTCAAGCAAAGCATATATATGCTCATGGTCTGAACCTCCCTTCTCTTTCTGAATAACTGCTATCCATCCTTTAATCTTGAACTCACTACTTGATATAATCATTCTTAACTCTCCTTTTCTAAATAATAAGCTCCCTGTTTGGGTTTCACATTTGTATTATAACATTTTTTACATTAGTTTTATTATGATGAGGACAAAATTACAGCAATTAGTTACAGTGATTGAGCACCAATAATATGCCAAGAACTCTTCCAAATTATCAATATTCAGTATTTTATTGAATTTTCACAATCACTGCACATCAGGTATTCTTATTTTACTCAAAGAAGTAAAATATTATACCAGGTTTACTCAGTTAGCACATGACCAAGCTAATATTTGGTCAAAATGCTCCTTGAGTTCAAATCCTTTGTCTTTTTTTTTCTATTCTGTGTCACCTTAATTCCCATTGTTTGAGATCCATTTTTTCCTACCAGAGTAAAGTACATTATTAACAATTCAAGGAGGCTATAGAATTTCTTCCTCTTGAATCCATTTTCACTAATTTTTAGATCCCTGAAATATCACCTTTCAGAAGATGAGGTGAGTCTTTCTATTCTGTAGGTTTTTGCCAGAAATTGTATGCTTGCATCCTGTGAAATAAATTGTACTGACCTTCATTATTAATGCCTAGCATTTATTTCACTGAACCACCTTAAATATTGAAGTTCACAAAGTTGGTAATGGTTGACGTGAAAAGTCCAAGATGATCTGATTTGTGATCTCTGCATGACATCTAGTGGTTGAAACTGAAAAAATTGGAGAAATCACTGTGAGGAAGGGGAAAATAAACCCGATGTTAGTCTGGAGTCTTTAGTCCTGAAATCAAAAGGAAAGTAACACAGAAGTCTTGCACTTCCAAAGGTGGGGAGAACACTTCCTTAATCATTTTTATTTCCCATTCTATGTGTCAGAGAATCACAATCTGCCTCTGTGTTCAGCAATCTGTTCTCACTGAGTCTTGTGAAACCTTATTTGCCTGTGTTCAGCATCTACTTCTGACAGATGAATTTGACTCAGATAATTACTATCAGATGCAAAAATGAATAAACACTTTCAATTTTCTTTCTCATACTCTGTGTGACAATAAACATTCTCTATATATGCAAATACTAAAGCTAATGATATCTATGACTATTATGTCATATTTAAAACAACCTTTTACATAAATCAGTTTTGAACCTTCTAAAAGGGATATAAAACAAGCAACTGCTAAGCTTTGGGATCTGCCTCCCAGAAACTTCATCAGCTTAGGTTAGACTGACAATAGAAAACGGTACATGATATCCATGTGTCCAAATAAATGGCACAGATGATTTCTTAGGAATACAACAAAGAGTTTGGAGTCTGAGAAGTCAGAGTCGGGATCATAGAGGAGGACTATGGGACTTGATCTAAGTTGCACTGAATCCTGGCTCTCCACGGGGATCTAGGGAAGCTACACAGCTGCTCTTCCTTCATTGTAGTTTTTCTCACTTTTGTTGTTGTTGAGACAGTTTCTAGCTATGTAACCCAACCTGGCCTTGAACTGTCAATCCTCTGCCTCAGCTTCCTGAGTGCTAAGAATTTAGCTTCTTCATCTGCAAAACAAAGTAATATTTAACATCCCTTTCATATGGTGAAGGTAAGCATAGTGGCAATCACATGGAAAATTATCAGTCATTTTTATTACACATAAAGAAAGAAGAATAGTATTTAGTCAAATATTGTCTCCTGAGAATGTACAAAGGTAAATAGGCTAAGAGAAAAGTATTAGTAAATAAATATTACATTCCAATACATCTCTCTCAGAGAATTTGAAAATTGATGTTAATATTTTATGGTAGTCTAGTTGAAATATATTTTTTGAAATCTTAGAATTTATGTCAAGCAGATGACCAAAAATGCTTGAAATCTGGCAATAAAATAAATACTGAGTTTGAATTTTCTGTAACTGCAAGACACACTTTTCACCACATGAACCAAATTAAATGTTTCATTTCCTGAGTTACAGGCTTCCCTAAAAATCAGCATGGAAAACATAAATTGAATTACAATAACTTACTATGCATTTTGAATAGGAGAAAGTCAGCCAGTAAGTGTTTAGGTTTGCAGAGTCCATTGTTCAAGATTATGGTATCAGCAAATCCTGGAATTAACCTCTGGGATGAAGAGTAAGAAAAACAATCACTCCACATAGGCTCAAAGGAGACTTTTGTTGAAGAGGTGGGTTTCTCCTGGTCTTTGAAGTGGGTGCTTGTTAAACTCAGGGGCCCTGTGATGAGTGAACTACAAGAGAGCTTGCTGACTGATCTGAAATCCCACGGTAGTTGTTCTGTCCTATGCTTTGAGAAGTTTGGTGATTATTAAACTCCCTTTCCATCAGAGTCTTTGTTCTAACCCAAGCATCCAATTTAAAGAGCCAAATACTATGGTTATTTTTGCTTCCACTACATTTGACACTCCCCTGTCTTCCTCCATAGTGATTGAAAAATATTTCCTGAGAAGTAATTTGATGTGTGTGTGTCTATGCTGCACACACAAGAAAGAGACAGAGAGCTGTGTGTGCATGTTTGTGTGCACACTTGCAGTTGTGATTCCAGAGGACTCAATCCTCACCTTCTCAGGGTCATTTAGCTTTAAAATGTCATCTTGGTCTATGTGTTATTTATCAGCATGAGATAGCTGACTGATTTAAGTGCTGAACTTATGCGAAGTTGGCATGTCCACCCTTGATATTTAACAGACTTGAACTAAACAAAGCATTCTCAGTTTGAGTCGTTTTAAATATTTGGTCACTTTTTAACTCCATGTAAACTTTCTAGTTAAGCCTTATTTCAAATAGTGAAGGAATTATAGCCTGAATACACTATCTGTCTCGTGACAGTTTCTCAAGAAATATTTTTGATTGATAATCCTAAATGTTGGAGTGTGTTTGCTGTGAGGGAATAACAGATATTAAAGGAATATGTAATATAATTTTAAGTCTGAGCCAAACAATAATACCAAAGTGGGGGTTATCTCTGTGCTATATGGCTATATGTCTATTTACCTGCTTCTTCCTTTTAATTTCTGCTCCTTTCTTTTTTTTCTTCTCTTAAATATCCAGCACCTGATTTTTGAAAATCCATTACTAACTACCTGGTAGAGACGTCATCAGCATTGTGAGCTTCCTAATTCTTCAAATGAGGTACAACACATTAGTAAAGTCAGATATTTAAGACATACTCAGCACTTTATTAAAAATTGTCTTCTTATTGTGTTTCTCAATTGCATTTGCAATGGAATTTTAACTGAAAATGTATTATGTAATAAAACTTAAATCTCTGCCATTTTTAATAATATATATTTTTAGAAAAAGCCCTTAGTTTATTAAAATATCTATCTCACAATGTGTTCAACATGTAGAATAATTAGGTTGCAATAAGCGTGGGCTGACCTAGTACTGATGTATGGCATTTTTGACATAGAATCATTAATTACTGGTAGACTGGTGTCCACAAAAATATAATGAAGAAGGTGAAAAAGGAAATTTCTGCTCCTCAGTGTTGTAAAAGTCAAAACCACATGTATTTTATGCTGCAAGAGGGGACTCATATGAGTTTGTCTGAACACTTGCATGTGAACTTACTGTTTCTATGAGATAAAAATAACAAGGTCTGGATTCCCTACGGTGCAGAAAGAATTTTTATTTTTTATTTCTCTGTCAAAATAAAAGATTTAGCAGAACAAAACATAACAGCTTATTGATTAATATCTATGTTTTGGCATATTAAAGTTCAACTTATTCAATAACTATAGTGCAATTCCATGTAAAACAATCAATATTGCAAATAACTATCTATTTAATGATTCCTGACTCCTTAACTTGAGATTTTCCAGTCTTCAGAGCCTACAGCAGAAGTCCAATGATTTCCTTTTCTCCTCCTTACCTTACTTATCTTCTGATGCAGACAGGACCAAATTAGTTACTATGGAGTACTAAACATAGGCTTACATGTGGGATACAGTGGTAAGATGGTGTTGGTCTTCCATGATTTAGGATTGTTGAAAGTGGACTTGACCTCCAGTGGGATGTTACTGCAGGTTCCTCAGAGAGTATTTCTGGGGTCTTTTAGCCATTATTCTTTGAAACGGGCCACTGGAATTCAGGTTATCTCTCTATTTTCTTGGAGACAAATTTCTGCTTTTGATGTTTATTTTTGGTGAAAGCCCCTTTTATAATAACACAAGTCAGGATGTTCTTGGGTCTTCTCCTACAGAAATCTAGGCCTTTCCTTTGTAGTTATGAAAAATATCACTTATATCTTGTCCCTTTTCAGTAAGCTACAAATAACTAGTGTCTCCTGAAATCCAGTGGTCAAATCAAAGTCCCAGATTTTTTTTTCTGTGTTTGTGTGTGTGTGTTTTCTTTTTCTGTAATCTCCCTCCTCACCTGACTTAAGGTAAAGGGAAAATATTCACTTCCTCTCTTCCGCACATGGTGATGGATGAATAGAATGGCAATCACACTAACTATTCCTTTAAGAATAAACTTCACCCTTTCTTTCCCATCCTTTTTTATATAAAGAGGACAATACCTAAATGTCAACAGGTTAGGTTTGGGGTCATCACTTGGCAAGTTCTGAATGTCCTAACTAGAATGTCTAGTGATAGTTCTAGAATCATGTGAATGAAAGTACATGTGAGCTGTGGAGGAAATTTGCCAATGATATTTTTGTTCCTGACATGAGAACTGTGGATACCATATAAGGTGAAACTATAAAGTCATCTGTATTCATTATTATCTATACACATAAATTGATATGACCCTGCATGCAACCTACATAAGATAAACATACATGAGTCCAGGAATTTTATGTGTCCCCACCTTTCCAGTTTCTGCAGACAATCATTCCCACACAAAAAGATAAACTTACCTATGATTTAAGATCTTGCCAAAGTGATCCTGAATAATGACGTTTGCATTCCTTTAGCCTAGAAAGATCAAAGCAACAGGGATACAGACCCCATACAATCGGCTGCATATGTTGAAGGATAATGTTCCACAGGCCAGTAACACATCTCTGCATGCTGAATTATGGGAAACAGAGTGAAATGGACTATAAGTTAAAGAGTGGAAAAATATAGTAAAATCCATAAAGCTGGCAAGTGCCAGAGGACCTGACTTTCTTATAGTGAGAATAGTACTGGAGCAATAGCAGAAAAGAACATACTCACCTTTTGGAAAAATATATCTTTCTGCCAGGTTTGAGACTCTAATAAAATTTAAATATGTTTCAAATGAAAAATCCTATTTATTCTTAATAAATAGGATTTGTGTTTTGTTCTTAATATCCAATATTGCTATACTTTTAAGTAAAAGTGGAAAATATAGGCAATTGAAAAATATAGGCAATTGAAATATAGGCAATGTGAAATATCATAGTATTTTCAGATTGAAATCTGTAATTCTCCCAACTAAAGTAAGCCTTTACAATGACTTCTTTTTTTATTTAAAAATCTGTCTCACTTAATAACTGGCTTGTTTCTAAGACACTTAACATATTAATATGAAAAGAATAATTGTTTTATCCTCAATTTTCTTGGAAAATTATGCTGAATTTCAACATAAGCTATAATGAAAGTGACTAATATTTTTGTGGATATTGAAGTATAAGTAATACTGTCATATGAACTCTTCTGGCAAGTCACTCATTGATATTTACTCAGCTCTAATGTTTTGCTCTCTCAACTAAAACTAAGGTTATGTGTTAATTTGAATTGCAGCTAATATGTAATTTGCAAAAAGAGTTTGTTATGACTCTGGTGCCTGTTAGTATATTTGGCTTACATATTTCACTACCTATTGAAAGGCAAATATAGCTTTAGTCATAATGTTTTAAATACATTCTGAATTTTCAACTCAATGTAAGAAAACGTCTCAAAATAATGGTTCCCAGTACCATTTACAAATGTTGTATTTTATTTTATTGTACTTGCATTAATTTTCTTTTATGCAAAGAATTTTTGAGGATTGAATGCAGGCCTTATATATGCTAGGCAAATTCAATTCTCTTCCACAGAGCCACACACACACCAGCTCTTGTAGTAGTATTTCTGAATTTTTAAGAAAAATGCAAATTTGCAATAGTTTAGGGTTTAGCACCTCAGATATTTAAGTTTTTCTATGTTAATCATTAGAAAAGTAGTGCATGCACAATGCAAATTCTCTTATCATTTTTTACTATGCTCTAGATCCTTATACATTTAATAAATTAAAGTATGAATCAGATGAGATTCTAAAATAGGAAGATTGTATGGCTAAGGCTAGGAGAAATGAACAAGAGTTGATTTGTTCCCCTAGGGCTAGGAATAGAAAAAAGCCATTACTACCCACGAGTCTAAGGAAACAGAGAGGGACCCATTAGCACCTATAGAGATCAGCTTAGGTCAAAGTTATTTGACAGGAGCTCTGACATTCAGTGGATGATTCAGCCAGTAAGTGACAACTCAACAGAGAGTCAGGAAAGAAAGGTTCACATTCATGAGCTTCCATTCAAATTGAAAAGGAAGAATGAAAACTCTCTGTTTGCAGAAGTCATGGTCTTATATACAGAAAGTAATAAAGAGTCCAGTAAAAATTATTAGAACTAAGAACTGAATTTACTAAATAAAATTCAAGAATAAAGGTCAATATAGAGTATATCAACATATATATATATATATATATATATATATATATATATGAATAAATTTAACAAAGCAAGGGCAAAATTTATACTCTGAAAACTACTGTTGTTTTCTTTTTGGCAGCATTGGAGATTGAACTCAGGGCTTTGCACTTATCAGGCAAGCACACTACCATTTGAGCATGCTTTTAGTCCTAGTCCTTTTGCTTTTAGTATATCTTTCAGATAAGGTCTCATGCTTTTGAGGCCAGCCTGGCCTTGGATTGGGACCCTCCTACATACACCTCCTGTGTGGCTGGGATTATAGTCATTGCATTGATAGGATTTTGAGCTTTTTATTCAGTGCCTGATTTAGACTGCAATCCTCTTACATACACCTCCCATGAAGCTGGAATTACAGGGTTGAAAGGCCATGCCTGGTTTGTTTGTTGATATGGATTCTCACTGAATGTTTGTCTGAGGTGGCCTCAAAGGGCAAACCTGATCTTAACTCTTCTAGTAGCTGGGTTTACAGGCATAAGCCAAAGTGCCCAGCCATCCTGGTTTGTGTATGTTATTTTACTTTATTTTTATTATTTTATTTTTGGCAGCACTGGGGTCTGAACTCAAAGCTTCACTCTTGCTAGACAGGAGCTCTTACCACTTGAGCCACTTGGCTAGACCCTGGCTTGTTTTTGAGATAAGATCTTGCTAATTTTTACTCCATGGCCTTAAACTCCAGTCTTCTTCTTATCTCTCTTTTTTTGAGTAGCTCAGATTATGAAGGTATGCTACAACACCCAACCCTTCTTCTTCTTCTTCTATTTTTTTTTCTTTTTTTATGGGCAGTCTTAAACAGGGTCTTGTTATATATCCTAGGCTATACTCAAACTTGAGATTCTCCTACTCCAGCTTCCTAAGTGCTGGGATTATAGACATGTACCATTATACTTGCATCTTTTTGAATGAAACTAAGGAAGATCTAAATAAATGGAATGAAATGCATGTCCATGTGCTCAGAGATTAGTAATATTAAGATGGCAATTCTTTCCAATCTGATGACATACTCAAAGCAATACAATCAACCACCCGGATGATTTCTATGCAGAAATTCATGCAGAAACTCAAGAATCTAGAGTAGCCCAATCTCAAAAACAGTAGGACAAAGTTAGAAGACTCTCACTGATGTTTTGCAGAACTTGCTATAAAACTGTAACAATCAGTGTTGTACAAATACAATGGCATAAGTTTGAGAGTCCAGAACTAAAACTTCATATTTATGGTCAATTGATTTTCAACAAAAGTGCCAAAAAAATTCAATGGGTAAAGAATAATCTTTTCAAGCAAACAGTCCTGGGATAACTAGGAAACTCACTTATAAGAGAATGAAATTGAACACTTATCTTACAATCATTCACAAAAATTAATTCATATGAATTAAATACCTAAATGTAAAAGCTAATCTTACATCATTCTTAGAAGAGGTTATAGGTATAAATTTTTGTCATGTAGAATTAGGCAATGCTTCCTGTGACACAACACCAAAAGAAATTAAAGAAAAAAGTAGATCAGTTGAACTTCCTCAAAATGAAAAACTATGTGTTTCAAATAATATAATCAAGAAAGTGAAAAGATAACTCATGAAACAGGAGGAAACATTTGAAAATAAAATATTTGATGAAGGCTTTGTGAATTCAATATATAATATTACATAAATAATTTATGTAATATATAATATTATATAAATAATAATAATAAATAATAAATATTTATTTATTATTTATAATAAATAATAAATAAATAATATTACATAAATAATTTATGTAATATTATAGAGAAAAGTAATGCAAATAAAAAATACCTGCCAATATTAGCTATAAGGAAATTCAAGTTAAAAGCACAATGAGATACCACTTTGCACCATTTTATGATGTTTATAATAAAAAGAAGAATCCTATATACTTCTAATGGAAATGAAAAATAGTTCAGCTGCTTTGCCAAAAACAGTTACCGTGATCTAGCAATTCTACATTTAGGCATATAATCCAAGAAAAGTGAAAATAAATGTTCACAAAAATACTTGCATATGAATTTTTATGGTAGCATTTTTCATAACAAACAAAATATGGAAACAACTAAAATTTTTATCAGTTGATGAATGTATGAATAAAAGGTAGTATAACCAGATAATGGAACATTATTGGACAATAAAAAGTACTAGAGTTATGATACACACTGCAACATATACCTTAAAAATATGTTAAGAAAAGGAATTCAGTCAGAAAAGACCACATCCTATACAACTACATTTATATGAAGTGTTTAGCATATGTACATCTGCAGTGGTTGAAATAGATTGTTGACTCCTTAGGACTTGTGGAGTTAGAGAATATGGGGGAGAAGATACAAGATTTCTTTAGGGTGATGGAAATATTCAAAATTGATTTTGGTGATGATTACCAGCTCCATGAATATGCTGAAATTAGTGAGTTGTACACTTTAAATATGTAAATTTTAAGATATGTTAATTACATCTAAAAAAGTTGCACTTTAACAGTTTATGATACTCACCCTAGAGAGAAGTTCATATGAGAATTCTTCTCATTCTCAAATTTACAATCTGGCTGCCATATAAATTTACTACTCATTTCACATTTACGCCAACTGCTGACAATGCTCTAGAATTAAGATGCCTTTAAATTCCAATGAATTTCCAAATTCATAGTTGAGACAATTGAACATAATGAAGACTTCTTTGTTATCACTTTGAGGTAGCTAGTAAACTCCACACTATAACCCTCCACGTGTGCTAAGGGGTTGTCACTGAAGAATCCATTGTGTGGTGATGTCATTCAACCTGGGCAGTCATGTCTCATTTCCAAGCTCAGCATTTACCTTTTGTATGGCAGGAACTGTGGACCTGGCATAAAGATAATCACATAATGTGTGCTTAATGGGTACTCTAGGTATGAACAATGAATAAATACACATAATGAATAGTGGAAGTGTAAAATCTCAGAGAAACTCAACTCTCTCACTATGAATAGCAGGGTGGCATGCTAGTTATGATAACTCTTCCAAATATTAGTACTATTTTGGGGAGGTACTTGGATTTGAACTCAGGATTTCATACTTGCAAGGTTGATCCATGCTTCCATCTCTCTTCTAATTATTTTTTATATCAATTTGGTGGCTCAGCAATGTCTCTAAATTAGACTGCCAAAGGCATTACTGGGTTTTACAGAAGTGAAATCTGTCTATTATTTTCATATTACAGTTAAATTAAGAGCCACAATTATTTCAAAATTTGAGTGTCCTTAAAAGCAAACTTTGTTCTACTTTTTTCTGTTAAAAATTTGTGACATAGTTGTAAATTAAGTAGTTGTACTTTTTTAACATGTTAAAAACCAGTTATTATTCTGTTACTGTAACTCAAATTATTTTAGATAAAATCAGGATAATGTATGATCAATTTGCCTTATATATTTTTAGCAGTAGAAAATGTAAAATCTTAGTAATCTGTTAAAGAGACTGGGAACATAGTAAGGAATCAGATGGGTAGAAAATCCACCTATTATAGTGGTCCTGTCACCTACCGAAAATCTGAATATTTTCTTCCATTATGAAGGCACTTTCTTGAGAGATATCATTTCAAACTCATTCTCATTAGCTTTTCTTCATTTTCACTGACAGCTAAACTGCACTGGAATTGGCTCTCCACTTTTTCTACACTTGCTGCAAATTTGGGTTACCCCATCTGAGTGGCCCAAATGCCGAGAAGTGCATTTGTCTGCCTGACGACTCTGACCTCATTAGAAGTGCTCCTCACAGTTTCTCTTCCCAACAAATGAGCTAGATCAATGTACCTAGATCTTTGGGACAGGCTCCCCACACTCACAAGACCAAACTCTCATAAGCAAAGCCAAAGACTTGAAACTTACCAATGGTGTTGGGAGCAAAGGCGTTCATTCTTCTTCTCACATTCGTTATACTATTTCTCCTTTTCCTTTCTTCCAGTGACGCATTCTTTTTTAGGAGTCATTTCTTCTGGTAGCTTTTCTATACATTTGCACACACATATGCATACATACATACTGTATGATTTTCCTTTGAAAGATCACTTTGGTTGTTATATTTTGATGCCACTGAATAATGCCTTGATAAATTCACATGTAATTTCATCTTTCTGTACGTGTGTAAGAATGTTTTTAAAAAAATTTTTTATTATTCATTTATTCACATGTATGTACATTGTTTGGGTCATTTCTTCCTCTTCTCCCCCTCACAAAATCCTTCTGTGCTAAAGAAAAAGCACAATTTTAATGATTGTTAATACTTTACTCCTTCTCCTCCTTCTTCTTACTAACTTCAAAGAGTGCATTTTTCTACATCCTAGAAAAAAACATGTATTAGGCTCATTACAGCTGTCAGTTAATGGATGAAAAATAGTTTATTAGTGCACAAATTTCCATGATTACGTGTAAGATTAAATGTTTTATGTAGTTATTTGATCATTTTTGCTTTTAGTGATTTATTAGCCTATTATAGTTGCACTGGGTGTATCTTATGACATTTACAAAAGTGCTTACAATATATTTTAGATTAACTCCCTCCATCTTTCTCCTTTATCTCACCTCTCCCACTTCTTAGAACAGTGTCAACAGATTTCATTGTTCCATTTTAATACATGAATACACAGTACTTCTACCATATTTGCCTTCCTTCATCCTTTCCTTATGCTATTCCCTCTCTCACTGGTACCCACCTCCACACAGGACTTGTTTTACCTTCCTGTCCTTAACTTTTTTAAAAAGACATTTTTGTTTATTTATAATAGCTATACAGGGAGTTTCATTGTGACATTTCCTTATGTGTGTATTTTCCCCAAAATTGGTTCATCCCTTCTGTTCTTTCTATTATTCTCCTTTCTGCCTTAGTAATTTTCTTATGGTGATTTCAACAGATTTGTATGTTCCATGTTTATACTTGTATTTTGTCCCTTTTTATTTTGTTCATGTGAAAAATTTTTGTATATTATTTATGTTGATATTTTATTGTACATATTTTATAATGTTTCTTCCCTATGTATCTTTCTTACACACAGCTTGACTTAATAGTTTTGTTTACAAATCTGTTTTCAGATGAGTTTTATTATTATATCATTTAATGGATGTTTGTATTTCATTTCAAATTGTTATATAAGAAATCTTTATGCAATTTACTGTATTCTAATTAACTCATTTCTTTTGCTCTAATATTATTTCTGCTTATTCTCTTCAATTTTATTAAAATTTCTTGAATTTTCTCTATTGGTTCTCAAATCAGGTGCATCAGGTTTACCCAGTATGCCTGTTAGAGCATAGATTGCTGGGCCCCTCAATCTGTGACAGTTTGTGACATGCTGAGGACTACACTTTAAAAACTACATTTTTATATAATAATACCTTAATCTGCAAAGAATGAGAGTTTTGTCATCAATATTAGCTAGGACTGCAGTATCATACTGAAAAATCAAATGGCAACTGGCAGGTATCTGCCTTTTATTTCCCAGGATCATGTTAATGTTTTTCTATTCTGTTATGTGTGTTGATAGCACTTTCCACTTTCCATTTTAGTGTACCTCAGTATACTAAAATGTTTCTTTTTATGTTTGTAGTGTGATTCCAGCACCTTATATAAACAGAAACAAAATATTTTCTGTTTTAATTTATTAAATATTTGTTAGATTAGAAATAGGTACAAAATTTTAATCTAATAATTTTCCAATTTAATAATATGATTGTGTTATTCCTTTTTTCCTTCAATATTTTCCTGTAATGAAGTACCTGAATGGATTTAATAATGTTGAGATCTGTGCATTAATAGGAACAGTTTTTGGTGGTACTAGAGTTTGAACTGAGGATGTCATACATGCTAGGCGGGTGAGACCACTTAAGGCACACTGCTAGTCCTAGAAACATTTTTAATTGGTCATGATACTATAAATATATTTTTATACTCTGTTTAGTTCGAAACTGAGAAGAGTCTGAAATGTTACCACAAAAGTTAGTAAGTTGATATGCCAGATATAGGTACATACGTGTGTGTGTGTGTGTGTGTGTGTGTGTGTGTGAAAACAAGTCTTCTGGTTTGCGGAACAGATCCTTTTCTCACAAAACAGCTTTTATGCTGGTTAACACTGTTTCTACAAGTAAACTGGTTGAGACTCAGTCATCTCCTGTTCTGCAGTGAGGATTGCAACATAGGGCAAGAGCCCCCATGTCAGGAAAACTAGCATTTATGTAGGTGCTACTGGTATAACTGCCATTCTCCATGAAAGAGTGAAAACACTTTGTTCTAGAATCTGAACAATTGTCTTTGGGAAAAGAGATAAAAGTCACTATTTTAGCAGCTTGAAATGTTAGCAAATGGATCCATAAAATTAAATTTCTATATCTCCCCACAATTTTATCTGGCTTTGACTTCCTAGGGATGTTTACTATCAATTATCCTTTAACCTAGGTGTCAGTCAGTACCCTTTGCTTGAAAAGCAGAATTATTCATGGTGTATTGCATCACAACAGATCCCAATGACTATTCAAAATGTGGAAATATCATATTGTTTTAGAGAAAATGATGAAAGATATGAAATGTATCAGGTGTGTCAATTTTCTGAAGGTTCTTGAAGTTTTGAAAAGTGCTCAAATTCTGGCTTAAGAATTCCAATGTTTTACTGAAGATCTAAAACACAATGTAACCATGATCCTCTCTGCTTTCAAAGGATTTGCAATGTTCCCATGCTCTGACCCACTCTGTAGTGACTCTGCCTATTTGTCCTGGCATTCATGCTCACCGACAGCATGACTCTAACTCAGATTCCAATATGATCTTCAGTAGAGTTGTTTTTTCTAATTCACCTCTCTGCTTTTGTTCATTCTTTTTTTATTTTTTCCCATTGATACCTATTAAAATTCTTTTAACTCATGTACTATCTTTCATGAAACCATTCCGAAGAGGTCCAATTTATTTATTATTAGTAGTATTTTAGCAGGTACTGAAATATATTTGTATCTTCTTTATAAAGCTTAATACTCATTCTTGGGTTGTAATTCTTTTCATGCCTCTCACCTCAGATAAATCCCAATCCTCTTGAAGAAATAAGATGTTTTAAATGTAATATTATCTCTTAAAGTGTATAGAAAGATAACTTGGACACAGAGATAATAAGTCTTTCTAAGGCATAATAAAAATAGTATGACATTATAATGAATCATTTGGTACTGATATTAGCCCCTCATTCAAGATTTACTTTCTCTGAAGGAATTAGATTTATGGGCCAATGTTAAAGGTACACACCATGAGATAGTGTGGAAGACACAAACAATATTAATATGATTGATGAATTTATGGTTTAGGGATTATGGGAACTGCATTAATGTCAGAATAAACAAGGTTAGTGTAAAAGTGTGATCCCTCCCTAGATATCTACATTATAGTGAGCCAGTTTCTGTACATGTGGTATGTTTGGGTGTTCTGTAAAACATTAATTTCAATGCTTACTATGTGAAACTACATCAAAGGTTTGGCATAGGTATCTGCTTTCAGGCTCTATACAAAATAACTGGATATGGCAGAACATTGTGGATGCTCAAATTACTGTAATCAATGCATTTGTTTCATTTATAAATTGTCAAGCAAATGCATAAGCTACATATTTTGGATTTAAAGAAATAGAATTTCAGCTTTAATATTTGCTTTCCTCCTGCCATCTACCAGCTTATTGTGGTTTATTTCTTTTCTCTTTTGCAGCTTTCTCTTCTATTTCAGGTACCTTACCCATTGTATTTGTATGATTTTCTCTCCTTCTGCTCATTCTCTATGTTAAATGTTCTTTCACATAGAAATTTGTATCTAATCTATTTCTTTCTATCCCAACTGAATCCTCTTATATGTTCTCTGTAACTTTCTATTTTTTTATCTCCATGCCTTTCATCCTTACCATGTTTGCTAACATCAATTTAACTCCTTATTGTGCCTACACTACGACAGAAATTTCCTCAAGTGCTAAGGAAATAAGAGTGGAAAATGAAAAACACATCCCCTTTTACAGAGTACTTGACAGTCTCCTAATAATATTCATTTAAGAGTTTCAAATTAAAGGGTGCATTTTAGGAATGGGGAAGGAAAGAATAAGTGAGACAGCATATAGAAAGATGAACTATTCTTTAAAATTAGAGAAAGTCTTCTTGAGAAAAAAAAAGTTGCAAGCAAACGGAATAAAATCCCAGTGGTGATTTGAAAAAATAAAATAACAAAATGCTCAGGTGAAAGTTAGCATCTACTGTACTAACTCACTAACTCACCCAGAGAACTTGGAGCAAGGATTTCTTTGTGAGAAAATCTTTAAGGATTTTTCTAGGATAATTGTGATAAATCAATTTCATGAGTGACTTAGATTAAGTTTCTCTGAACCTATTTTTTTCTGCTACAATTTTTGTTCATTCTTCCCACTCTGAATCCAAGATTGGTCATGAGATTTTCTTTGGCCAATGAGATGATAGTAAATCTGATGCAAGCAGAGCCTCAAAAACGCAATTGGACTTTCCATTTCCTTTCTTAGACCCCTGCTGTTGAACAGAAGATCAAGCCCAGACCAAACTCCTGGAGGCTGAGAAACCACATGAAAGAGATGCCAATCCTGCCAGCCAAGGTCATTCTTGACCAACCAGCCCTCAGGCAATATGCCAACTGACTTCAGATGCAGAAGAAAACCCAGCAGAGCTTAGTAGATCCATGTAGCCAACTCTGGATTTGTGAACAAATGAGAATGTTGAATGGTTTTAATCCCTTAATTTCAGGGTTGTTGGTATAAGGATTGCTAAATGATGCAGTAAGAAAAGCATCTTATCTTCAAAGAATATATATTCTTTGAATGAGACACTATTTCCCTCCTGGGTGGTACATTTAAATGTCACTGTTACTTAATGTGTTCTACAAAAGGCAATCACTTCAGCTTTCCTTTGCGGTGTGGAATTAGAGCTTTTTTTCAATTTACATGTTAAATATGACCTTAGAACTTCTTGAATTTCTTTATTAGAGCTTTAAAATACATTTTCTGTATCTCTAGTGAATAGTTTAGGACTGGGATAATATTTTTTTTGTTTTTAAAGGTCGTGTACAACAAAGAATTAATCACAAGTGATTAGGGATGTTATTGTGCACCATGTATAAATATATTAGCCTATTCAAAATAGAAATCAAGTAACTACCTTGAAAGTCTTTTTGGGCTAATGAGAACACTACCAGTCCATAAGGATCTCACATGTGTTACCTGGGCATAGGTCCAACCCTGGATAAATCAAACCATTTGATTAAGAGTGAGTGTTCTATGATTTTCGTGCTTCTAACAGTTTTGGTTTTAGCTGCAGAAGATCTAATCCAAAATAGTTCTATACATTATTCTCAGTGGAATTTGGATTCCTTTATTGGACATGCCTGCACCAAGAACCAAGCCAGTCAGAACACTTGGGCATGTCCTTGGACTTGGATTTCACTTAAGGACTGCAGAGCAGCTCTTGAACTCAATGGTTCAAGAAAACCTTTGGTGGCCTCCTAATTAAACAAGCATATTCAAGGAAGCACAGACCTGATATACAAGCATTTCAAAGTTCCTTGCTATAAACAAAATATTGGACATCTGTTACTAAAGTAGTCTCTAATTAAAAACAATATTTCCTTCATATCAGAAAACATGACTAAGAGATAAAGTGTTTCTGTTGACATGGAACACATACTTTGTATTTGCTTTAATTTGATACAATTTCTCTCTTCCCTGTCCCTTTTCATGGAATATTCCTTTTTTGGGGTGAGATTAGAGAAACAAGGAAGATTTAGATTTAAATAAACAGACTCCATCAGTTTCCTGACACTCTCGTATATTAAATGTCTGTGCTATCAACTCTTTATCCTTCCTATTTAACAACAGTGTGTTCAGATGAATATTGAGTTAAATGAATTCATTTTGCAGATCCTTTGAAAGCATAATTTTGGAAGTCTTCCTCTCAGAAAATTTTTGGACTCATGTTAGAGATATTTAAAATTTCATTTAAAATACATAATCTCACTCAGATAACTTGTTTCAGGTATGCTCTTAAAGCAAAGCTGACCCAGGAGAGATGCAATCATTTTGGTGTGCCTTATGTGATTCATGTGCAATTCAATCTTTTTTGGAGTTTTGAGTTCTTAGCAAAATACCACTTCCTGTTTTTGAAGGAAAAAATGGCATAAAAAGTCATATAAAAAAGACTCATAAGGCCCTTGGACTTCAAATAACTCTTACAAAACAACATTTTAATGAATTAAGTGTAAATGAATCAGAAACATGTGGGTTGAATTTCCCTTGAAATACCCATGGGCTTAAAAATTAAAAAAAAAAAAAAAGAATCAGTTGGCAAAGAATCATGTGCATTTTATTCAGCTCAAGCCTTTTGAAAAAAAAAAAGGATAAAGAAAGCAGCCTTGATTTGGTTGACGGAATTAAAAAAAACATTGCTGTATCCTTTATTTGTTTTTTTTAATTCTATAAAACTCAGATTGAATGTATAATTTTATTTTTCTTTGGGTGCCAGATTCACTTATGTTAGAGCATTTTTCAAGTACAGTAACTTTTTGATTAGCTAGAACCCTTAAGTTGTCTTTTCAAGGGCAGAAGTGGCAGCCCAAGGAAAAACTAAATGATAGTTCAAGTCAAGTTCATTACAGCTGAGGTAAAGAAAACATGGTGATCATTCAGTTCACTAACCAAGAAGATCCTAAATCCAAAGGAGTAGCCAACCACTGAACAAAAGGCTAGAAAACCAGTCATCCAAGGACTAGAGCTCAGAAGATAAAGAAAGTTGAAGTAAGTGGAAAAATCTGTGTCCTGAGCAGAAGATCTAAGATGAAGGGAAATAGCTGACAAAGAAAATTGAACTTGCAAAGGCTGAAAAACTTTTAAATGGCAGAAATTGTCAAATTATGAAGCAGGGGCATGGGGATTGGAAAACTAGAGGCAGGAAAAGCAGAACAAGTAAGAATATTCAAAGCCTCAAGTCCTACTGTGACCACAGATGCTAAAATGTATTAAGTGTGAGGTGCTGGCACTACCACCTTCACAGAGTAGAAGCCATACTACACTCACTCTTATTGATAAACTACTTAAGTTAGGGATGTACTCAAGAGAATTTATGACATACTTTAGTTTTATAGATATATTTATATTTAGATATGTTTATGATCTTGATGGAGTGAAGATTTTGGATTGAGAGAGCCAGGGAAACCAATAAACTAGTAGAGAAAAATTTTGTAGTTTGATGATAGAAAAAGATGAAAAGAAGGTTAGTGGGATCACTGTTTTCCATGCTGGGCTAAAAGAAAACTCATGTTCTCTTAATAAGTTTGCAAGGTTAACTGGGAAAATGTTTCATATTTTTTTTAGAAATTGTTTCCCCTAATTTTTAAATTAATAAGCAGCTCCCTTCGGAAACAGTTGCTTGATAAAAGTCTATGAAATTATTTTTCCTGGGAAGTGATCTTAGTTACTAGTATTTTGTTGATACAAATGTAACCTATTTTTGACATTTATTTGCAAAGAAATTCTTTATCTAGAAAAGAAGTCTATTGAGGAAATTAGCCTTATGATTTGAACAACATATGTTCAGGAGTAGATTTTAGTGGAAAGCTAAATGTGAAGATCTTGGCAGAAGCACCTGTGATACTGTGCTTACCAAAAGCTGGTAAGTGGTAGAGTCATTCAAATGGTAGAGAACGTGCCTATCAAGCATGAAGCCCTGGGTTCAAACCCCAATATTGCCAAAGATAATAAAATAAAAATCTAAATAAGAAAAACTGGTAGAAATGTAATAATAACATCACATTTTGGGGACATTAAACCATATCTGTCTTTATCCATGTTAATAAAAAACTATCAGAAAAAGGCAATGTTGATATAGAAAATGGACTTGCACCTAATATATTCATAGCAAAGTTGAATGCCGAAGACAACTTAGATATTAAAGCAGCATGATAAATGAATTCAGGTTTAATCATTGAGTAATAATTAACAGTCTTAAACAGAGATTTTGTGCTTTTTCCAGAAATTTGTTTTTCTTTTAAATTTATGCTAAAGATGGACAGAGAAGAAAAGGTTGTTTTAGGAACTTGTCAAGTCTACCAGGTTTCTTCAGTAGAGAGCAAGGTCAGTATATGCACAGGAGAGGGGAATGGTATGGAATTTCAACTTGGTAGGTTTATTTTCCTACAATCACCAATTTCAAATGCACTTCATCAGTATTCTTTTCCTAACATTTAATCAGATTCTAAAATGTCAGGCAACTTTTAACTATTGAAATATATACCTTTTGCTATTGGACCTCAAATTCAATGTAGAACTCAATTTGTCATCTTCAGAGCACTGGCTTGTATTTGAACTGAGACCCAGATGTTTACCATAGGCTGGAGCTGGTGGCAAAGTCTGATTCTCAGCACCCTTTTCCTTCCTTTCTCCAGGAAACAGCTCCTCCCTGGAGCTCCTCCTAACCTCATTGTACTGGAGTAGGGAGAAACATATAAAGGGATGAGTGTCTTCACTTGACCACGTACTCTGGAGATCCTCTCTCTCTCACTGTCTCTGCTCCTCCATTAAAATGATTGTTGGTGATTTGTGAATCATTAACACATGTTGATGAAAGAACCCTACCAGTGATGGAAGCTTGAAGGTTAGTTCATCTACCTCTTAAAAGTTATGGAAGAACACATATCTATATAGTGCTATATAAATATCTATATCTATAAATAAAATACCTATATTAAAATTTTATCTACATAAGCATCTATATCTACATATAGGATTTTATGTGAAGGATAATCTCTGGGATCATGCATGCTTATTTTTCCCTAAAAATACTTTCAGGGCCAGATGTGGTAAGAGGTATAGGTAGAAGGACTAGGTCTGAAGCTGGTCCAGGCAAAAAGTGAGAGATCTTATCTGAAAAGTAACTTTGAAACAGGGATAGGATATGACTCAAGTGGTAGAGTGCTTGCCTAACAAGTGTGAGTACCCAGTACTGGATACAAAAATAATTTTATGAAGTAATATTTAATATAATCTTCCTTTCTTTGCTTGCATCTGTCATTTTAAAATGTATACAAGCTTTTATGAACCCAATGTGTTTCAAAATAATTTGATTATTTTTGCAATTCTTTATGAATTTTATTTAGTTTATAACTTAAACTAAATATCAGAAGAGTGGCCTGTGTCATCACAGTGGTTTACACAAGGTTATCAGTAAATATATGTAGATGCACATGAGTGTGTACACATAGAAGTGTGTGTGTGCTTGTTTGTATATGATGAGGATACTAGTAATAAACTAAGCCCAAATGAAATTCTGTGTGGGCATTTCAGGTAAGTATACCTTTCACACTCTATACCCAAAATTGCTTGCTTAAAATGTTAAATCCATTTAATGTACTGTGAAGGAAACCAAATCACCCATTGTATGCAAATTCCTGATGTTTTTTCTCTATCATCTGGGAGAGTTCAGCTGCAAAGTGCATATCATCTTACTCCTATGGTTGTGTAAGAACTTGATCCTTAGGAGCACCTGTTAGTAGCATGGCTTAAAGTTCTCTATGTCCTATTTCCTCTCTTTTGGATGCTGTTTCACCCAGCTGTTGATAATTAGAAAAACAAAGCAAACCCCTCTCATGGATGCTGGTCTCTGGAGAAAGCCAATGGGATATAAAGCCAAAGAACACCATAAGCTTTTCTGTTCTAACCCAGGAGGCACACTGCACTATATTCCCCTTGACTGCAAAACCACAGGAATGGATTAATATCACTAACCACAAGAGACTTTTGTGTTTAAATGTGGGAGGAAAGCACGAAAAGAATATTAATCTATGATGTATGACCTTATATTTTCTGAAACAATTTTAAAAGCCACATGTATTCGAAACAGTGCATTACAAATGTATCAGCCATAGAAGATGAATGATGTGGCAAAGTACCAAAGGCTGAGTTCTTTCCCAGAAGTTACTATTTTAAGCACAGACGATTTTCAAATACTATACAGAGATAGATATTGAATAAAGAGAGCAGACTGAAATAAGATTTCAAAAGCAAAACAATCTCTTCAATTAATTATTACCTTATATTTTCATGCACTACATAAAACTACATGTTTATGTGTGCTAAATATTCAGTGCTCTATATACAAAAATCAATAATTAAGAAAACACTAAAACTTGTATTTTATCATTTAACTATTAAAAAGTAAGCTCTGCAAGTAAAATAAAAAGACACACCCCATGTCCTAGATATTTTTAAAAGAAATAAAGTACACCTTAGTAGTTTTATACTTAAAATACTTTCCTTTGTTTCCTAAAATTAGGATTTCTTGGCCATCAAAAATATGGAAAGCACTTTACTAGGTACTGTGGATACCAAAGAAAAGAATAAGCATGGGAGATAAAGCATATTCACAAACATTTTTCAATAGCCTAGAAATGTAGATGTTAGTTCTAGATTCCTTTAGGAACCTATTACTCTTCTACCTAAATAAAATTTTCCTAGTATAACTAACTAAAGTTATCAAAATGGCCTTAGATTTTGAAAGAAATGAATGTATTTTGTACACAATATGGTAGCTTTGCATTCTGTTATTTCAGTTGCTCACACTCCACCACAGTCCAAAAATATTAAACAGAAAATACTCAAAATAAAAATTCATAACTGTTACGTTGCATATCATTCTGAGTAGTGAAGTATTATCTTTCTCCATCTTGCTTGGTGCTGTCCAGGATATAAATCATCTCTTTATCCAGTGTATCCATGCCATATATGCTACCCACCTATTAGTCACTTAGTCATCTGGGTTATCAGATTGATTGTAGAAGTTTTATAGTGTTGTGTTAAAATAATCCTTATTTTATTCAATAATGTCTCCAAAGTGCAAAATTCATGATGCTGAAAATTCAGATATACCAAAAAAGAAACTGAAGTGCTTCCTTTAAGTGAAAAGATGCAAGAACAAAAAGATATTTTGAGAAAGAAACCATATGCACATAACTTTTCATACATTATATTGTTATAATTATTCTACCTAATTATAAATTATTGTTGCTCCTCTCTTACTATGCCTAATTTACACATAAGACTTTAACATAGATACATATGTGTAGGAGAAAATACTAGAAGTAATGTCCAGTTTTTCAACTTTACAGTGGAAAAGAAGTGATACACATTAAATAGAAACTATACCTTGGATTTTGAGTCTAGATCTTTGCCTAGAAAAATGACAAAGTTACTCCTGTGATGAAGGGAGTGAAGTGAGCCAGTTTCCAGTTAGCCATGTAATCATAAGGTAAACGGCCAAAATTCTACAGTGTTTTTTTGAATACAGGTATTTAATAAATTACAGGAGATAGTCAATACATTATAGGATTATTAGATGACTTTGTCAAATTGTAAGCTAATGTAAATTTTCCATGCATGTTTAAGTAGGGTCGGCTAAACTCTGAGATTTGGAAGGTTAGGCAAATTAAATGCATTCTTGATGTATGACAGTTTCAAATCACAATGGGTTTATCACAATGTAACACCACCCTCTATTATATGCTAACAAGCAGTTGTATAGATAGAGTTTGGTACTATCTGTGGATTCAGACACTCACTAGGAGTCTCAGAATGTATTCCCTGTGGATAAGTAAGTGGGGAGTCATGAACACTATACCTATCTGTCAAAATTCTGATCAATCTTCAAGATTTGATAATATCAGTTGGGAGATTATTGCAATAAGTCAGTACAGTGACAGTTAGGGTTGCTCTAAAGTGATGAAAACTGAGAAAAAATAATGAATTTAAGAAGGTAGGATGAGGTTAATTATGTGTAAGCAATAAGGAAAATGGGATGTTTGTGATGACTACAGTACTAAATCTTGGTGACTGGAAGAATCATACCAGAATGAATACAAACAGGAGTATTAAAAATAAGGCCTTGGTTTGTGGGACAAGTGAGATCATTTTGGTTATTTTAAATGTAAGATGTATGGAAACACTGAACTGCATGAAAAACTGGAATGAGAACTTTAGAATGAGGTCATTACTAAGGCAGCATCCAACTACAAAGCAATGGTTAGTATTCTGAGAAAATGGAAACCTACAGAAGAGAACCAACCAAGAAGAGAAAATTGATGTCCAAGTGGCTACCAAATGACACCAGAGAACACCTTTCTCATATCATAGAAATTAGAAAAAGAGAGTATCAAATCAGCAGAGGTCAATAATGTTATATATTGCAGATACCAAGGAGCAAAAATAGATGAATAAAAGACTGTTTACTCAATGGAAGCTGTCGACTTTAAGAAAGTCAGGAAAGGGCCTGTTGCAAACACAGTCTTAGTTCTTGGAATAGAGTGCTACACAGTGAGCAAGTCAGAAAAATACCAGTTTAAGTGAAAGTTAATAGAGTGCGAGATAGCCTACAAGAGACAAGTACAAAATACAGTCATTGTTATTTAGATTCATTTCTAAAATCGTGTTGAATAGTGAATTTTCAGATAGCAAAGACTTCTATTTGAGGAAAAAATAGCACAACATCCTAGTCCATATGTAAATATTATAGAACATTCTTAAATACCAAAACAAAAACAAACCTAGCAAAAATACCTGCATAATATAAAATAATTGTGTTAATAATTTAACATTTAATGAAATCATTTGATATATATGCATGTGTTATGCAAAAATATCAAACAATATTACATATTTATTATGTCCTACTGCTATATTGTAAGTTAAGATATAAAAAGAAATAACATAATTTGTTCTAGATATTGGTTTGATACTTATCTTGATAACTTTTTTGCCCAGACTTGCATGCAACTATAATCCCACCAATTTCTGCGTCCGGGAGATTACAGGTGTGAGCCACCATGCCCTGCCACTAGTTTTGTTTTAAAGATGAGAAAGCTGTGTCTCAGACTCACAGACATTAAGTAACAAAACCACTCCCAAAGCCATATAGATAATATGTGGAAAAATATGGATTTGAATTCTGGTATTCTGATTTGAACTATTCACTTAACCCTTCAGTATTTTAGCTAGAGGGGGAAAGCCATTTCACATTTGAATGGACATATTCTTCCTTTAAAATAGAGTTTAATCCTAGCTAGTATCTACCTAGTTAGAAGAGAAAACAAAGATAGAGGAAGTTAGCATCCAAAGGATAATTTTTTCAGTGGGAATGGTAGATGCTACTCCCTGAGAAAACTTCTTGCCAGGAAGTTAGCAAACATGGTACCATGCAGGTGACTGCTCACACTATTCATCCCAAGGTAGAAAGTTGAATAAAGTCTGCTAAAAATTGTTTCTAAAGTATTTGCTCAAATACTGGTTACAAAGGGTAAAAAGAAAGGGCTAGAAGGCAGTATGTCTCCAATTTTCCTAATGTGATAAGGAACTAGGGGTTTGTTTTGAATCCATGTGTTCAGAGACTTGAAAATGTGATCTGTTGTTTAATCTGAATGTGTCAACTCGCCTCAGATGGCAGGGAGAGTGTTTGGATCCTGATAAGTCAGTTACTGCTGTAGGGTAGGCTCCCCAAGTCAAAATCAAATCTCATCCATGTCTGAAGCACACACTGGAGTTAGATGAAAGAACTCATGTACCTATAAAGATCAGGGACATGACAATATGACCCTAGGATGAGATATCATAAAAGAGGCCGTCTACAGTAGAAATAATATAAAGGAGATTAAGTGTTTACAATAGTTCTTTGAGAGAGAGAGAGATGATCCTTCTGTTGGCACCACATGAAACTGATTTTAATCACTGTAATAAGGGACAGAGATTGATGCTTTTTGAAAGGAAAATTCTATAATAAAACATTCTGAAGGAAAATGTGTGTGTGTGTGTGTGTGTGTGTGTGTGTGTGTGTGTGTGTGTGCATGTGACTAGGGAGTCTCATAAAAAAAATTCAAGTAATGTGTGTGGACTCTGGATAATTGCTGTTTGATGAAAGAAACGATGGGGGTGGGAAGAAGTTCCAAGGAAGAAACATAAAATCTAACTAGCTAAATTTGCTGCAGAATTGTTTCCTGTTATAAAGTACCAAAAGTCAAAGAGGATACAGTTTGGTCTAGGGAAAATCACACAACATAAATATACAAAATCCTTAAAAATTGCATTATTCCTGCACCATAATGAAAGCAAAACATTGAGTAAGTGTGAAAATTAATCTATTTCTTATATTTTTTACTTTTGTTCTTGAAATTTGTCAAAATATAGTGACAGCCTATTACTATTCCAAAGTGTTCTGTGGGTCTTAAAAGTTGCTTCTTTGAAGAAAATTAATCTGACAATGTGTCAAATATATTTTATATGATAAGTCTAATCAGATATGTTTATAAGAGTAATTTGAAATTTATTTTCATATCTACTAGTCTTACCATTATGCAAATTTGCAAAGTCTTTGTCATGATTATAATTAATTAAGGTTAGACAACCTGAATCAAAATCAGACAATCCACATAAGAAAAATGATAAACAGAAGAGGAAAACAGAGGTAAATTAAATACAAAAGAATATTTTTCTTGGTTTAGGCATTTCCTTTTAAACCTACCATTTCCATAGACATCTTGCATCAAGGCACCTGAGTCAGGTGTACATAGATTGTAGCATCAGCTAGCTTCCAATGTACTAATGGAGTTTGTTATTTGAAATCCTGGGTCACTGGTCCTCCAGAAGCACACTTACTTCTTAAAAGTATGCTGGAAATTGGTTTTGAATGAGTCCCATTGAGTCCATTTCCACATGTTGGCTAAAGTGATAAAACAAGAAAAGGTATGCTACTAGAGAGGGGGCAAATGAAGCTTATTCCTGAAAACAGTGAACTCTAATAGAGAGGGAATTAAGAGGGTATGAGGTTCTAATTTAGGGTATCAGTGAACATAGCATAGTCATGGATTCTTAATTCATAGCCAAGTTTTTAAATTAAAAATCTCATGGAAGTGTCACAAGGAAACTCCTTATGTAGCTACCTTTACCTCAAACAAGCTAAAGTGTTTTTTGTTTTCTCTTTTCTCTTTTTAATTCTACAAAATTAGAGGACAGGAGGGTGGAACAAGTCCTGCTCAGTGGGGAGGGCTGGCACAAGTGAGAAGGGGAGGTGATGGGGAAAGGGGGTAGAAGGTTACCTACTGTACAATAAAATGTGTACACATGTAAGTAAATGTGAAAATGATACTTGTTGAAACTACTCCAGGAATCAGGGGAGGAGGAAGAATGAAGCAGAATTGTAGAGGAGGTGAATTCATGCATGATATATTTGATACATTGTAATAACCTGTTTAAATGCTACAATGTATCCCCCTACACATCACAACAAAGGAAAAAAAAAGAATCTCAAA
This sequence comes from Castor canadensis, assembly GCF_047511655.1. Taxonomy (NCBI): domain Eukaryota; kingdom Metazoa; phylum Chordata; class Mammalia; order Rodentia; family Castoridae; genus Castor; species Castor canadensis. The sequence goes on along the minus strand of NC_133390.1, from coordinate 15,922,329 downwards.
ATGAAAGGGATGCTTCTAAGAAGCAGTGTTGAAGTTGTCTTGGATCTTGACTAAATCAAAAGCTTTTACAGTACAAGTAGGTCTCAATCATCTGCTATATTTTTTGTGGAAACAAAATCTAATAGGATTTCCAAATGTTTCCAACTAAGCAACACAGATTACATTTTAAGAGTTAACATAAATAAAAAGGAGTAGAAGAAAATAGTGATTTATTTCAGAAGGCTCCCCATCTGATTTAAGAGTGAGAAGAGAGATTGACAGTTCTTTGACCAAACTCTTGCCCATCTACTATGACCACCAGTGAGGTATTCACAGTCTCTGCAAGAATGCAACTTACCAGTATTGGTAAGAAGCAGACATCATCAGAAAACTACAGCTAAACCTCTCAGAAGACAGCTAAACTATATTTCAACAATGCTTTGATGATGATCCCAAGAGGAAATTGATGCAAACAGGAGCAGAAGTAAAGAAAACTATGCTGGAAGAAGGAGTCAATCAAACATGGGTTGCTTCCATTTAATAGTTATGAAATCAGCAAATATATTTAAGTACAAGATATAAGGAAGTTGCCCAGAGTAGTAACTACACAAGAACAGGCTGGAAAAGTGAAGATAGCAAACAAATTATCTTACCTACTTGCTTACTTAAGAATAAGAAATGAGGATGAGCCTTGAGGGGTATTTTGACTCTTGACTCTTGACTCTTTTGCAAGATTATTTTCTCAGTATCAACCTACATATATATTAAAAGATATTTATAATTGATTTTCAGGATATACCAGTACAAAGATATTTTTACTATTCTTATATAAATCTGTTTATTCAACATGAACAAGGTTGAGTTAGTGATTAAGAACTAAAAGTAAGTTATTTGTCTTAGAAATGTGATAATACATAAAAACATGTTAAGCCAGCTTTTACCAGGTAAAAAGTCTTGGTGCTGGTAATAAATTCCTATGAGGATTTATACACCATAATAATTTTTGCTTTTGAGCATTTTATGTCAGGAGTGCCTAGTAGCTCTTTTTATTAATTGAGTAGCAGTACCTAAAATATTACTATGGAATGAGTGATGGTGCAACTTACAGGTTTCTCTGTGACACCTGCACCTCCTCGTTAGAATGAAATAAGAGTGTAGAATGAAAAGGGCAAGGATTATCATCCCTGATCCTTTATTAGTCTATCAGAACATTTATCTTAAAGAGAATTATTTCTCATGATGTCATTTTATATGAAATGATGGCGTAAGTATGGATCTAATCATGATTCTGAAATTTGCTTACAATTAAAGTATTTGTAAAATTTATAAAATTACACCTGAAGTTTAGAAGTAGAAAGAAAGCTCACTTCTTTTTCATGCTGATAACTAGGACTAGCTTTGCTTATTAGTATAAATTTTATAAAGGATGCAAATATAGTTTCTGTCTTCATTGCATTTAAAACCTAATTAGGGCTGGTGGAGTGGCTGAAGTGATAGAACACCTGCCTCACAAGCATGAGGCCCTGAGTTCAAGCCCCAGTACCATACAAAAAAAGAAAACATAATTTAAAAAATTATGTGCATTATTAACTTTAATACTTCTATCAAAGAAAAAATGAATTAAAATGTTAAAGGATTCAATGTTGAGGACAGCAGGATCAAATTTAGAATACAAACTTTACAAAGCACCGCATACTTTTTCTATGAACTACACTACACCAGATGAATATAACTTGTACAAGAGAGAAAAAGGTGTCATAGACCATATCCATCATTTGTTTTATGTATTTTATATAAGTGATTTCATAATGGATTGGGTGGTGACCTCCCTTGAGTTGCTACAATTTCAGTTATATTAAAGAACAGAAGAGAAGGAGAGATCCAAAATTGCGGTAAGGTAGAGAATCAAAAATCCTAAGTTTCGTGGCACCACAAACCTCCTTGAGATGTTGGAGCTACACTTTGGTAATTCTGATTTCTCCTAGCCAAAATAATAACTGTCATCACATTAGGTGAAGATAAAATTCAAAGACTCACTCTTAAATTAGTCTTTAATTGCATCTAACAGCTGCAAAAACCCCACACAGCACAACCAGCAAGGTGTGTTCAGCCTCTGGCCCTAGGAAAAAAGACCCCTGGCCATTTCTCTCTCTTTTTTTCCTTTTCCCAATAAGCAGAAGACAGAACACCAATCAGAATCAAACTCTGCGACATCCTAGACCCCTAGCCCAATGAAAGCCTCCCTATGCCACACTGCACTGAAAAAAGCAGGCCATTTCTCCCTACAAGTTGGCTCCAAAGTTACTTGCATGAAACTTCAGAAGAACAGGTGAGCATCACGCAAGACATGCATATCCACTACCAACCCCTAGGGAAAAAATCCAGCACTGACAGTAGAAGGAGGGCAACAAGCCAACCTCCCAGTGGAGCCACCAGCACCCAGTAGAGATTGGGAGAGGCATTAAGGCTGACAGCAGGAGTAGGGTGATAAGTCAACCTTCCAAAGGAGTCACTAGTACCCAGGAGAGATTGGGAGAGGGATAAAGGCTGAGAGAAGGAGTGGGGCAACAGGCCAACCTCCCAAAGCAGAGCAGGTGGTGGATTCCGAGCTGATCTCTGGAACAAAGGGCAGCATTCAAAACTGAATTGCTCACTTTGCTGGGGGAAGAGCTGACCAAGCAGATCTGCAGCTGAAGGGCAACCCAGCTGCTGCCTGGTGAAAACAGCTCTGACCAACCTGCATGAGCTGGCAGTCTTACCTCACCTCACAATTCCAACTAATTCTGTGGACAGAGGAGCCAAACACTATGCACAAGCCAGTCACCTGGTGAGAACACATCAGAGCTTCTGCTTATATGCCAATACCAGGATTGGACACCTAAGGAAAAACTCCAGAACTTTCATTAATAGACTGAACTTTCTGTGGTTCCTGAACCTGTTGTCTTTTATTGTTTCTTTTCTTTTTTTGTTTAACTTTTATTTTTATTATTCCTATGTTATTAACTTTACCATAGCTATTCTCTTATTCCTATTCTTACCCTCTTCACTTTCCCTCCTTCTCCTGTGCAACAATCCATTGTTCTCTCTCCCAAATCCTCTTTCTGCCCCTTCTCATCCACTTTTCACCTATCTTCACCTCTCCTTATCCTCCCCCACCCTGTCACCACTCTACCCTTCCCTCCTACTGACTAGCCTACTGTGCCAACTTTTCCGATTGCTCCTAGCCAAAATAATAACCACCATCAAATTAGGTGCAGATAAAATTCAAAGACTGACCCCTAAATCAGCCTTTAATTGTACCTATCAGCCGTGACAATCCCACCTGGCACAACAGCAAGGTGTGTCTGGCCTCTGGCCTTGGAAAAAAAGCCCCCAGCCACTTCTCTCTCTTTTTTTTCTTTTTCTTTTTCTTTTCTTTCTTCTCTCAACAAGCAGAAAACAAAGCGTTAATCAGAATCAAACCCTATGACATCCTGGATCCTTAGCCCATGGAAAACCTCCCTACACCATGCTGCACTGAAAACAACATCATTTCTCCCCAAAAGCTAGCTCCAAAGCTGCCTGCATGAAGCTGCAGAAGGTACAGGTAAGCATCACACCTCATTTAACCTATCCCCCACTGAGGGAAGATAATCCAGGGCAGCCCCTGGGCTGACTGAACACCCCTCCCAGCAAAACTGAAAACCATAAGCAGTGAAGTGTAATTTAATATCAAAATTGGGGAGGGGGAGCAGGGAGGTTAGGGGGATGGTTGGTGTGTGGAACTCTGAACCTGCCCTGGAGAATAGGGGAGAGGCAAAGAGTCAATCTCTAACTGCTGAACTGTCAGGGGTGTGGCAAAGAACTGTGCTTTGCATGCCAAACTCTCAGTGATGCACCATAAAGCAACAAAGGCTGAGAGTGGGGACAGGCTGACAAGCCAGCCACATAGAGGACCTGCTGGCACCCAGAAGAGATTGGGAGAGGCAAGAAGGCTAAGAGAGGGAGGAGAGAGACAAACTAACTTCCAAAAGCAGGGCAGGAGGTGAATCCCAGAATTGATCTGTGGGACAGAGGGCAGCATTTAAAACTGAACTACCCACCTTGCTTGGGGATGACCTGACCAAACAGAGCTTCAGCTGAAGAACAACACAACTGTCACCTGCGGAAAACAGGTACTCTGACCACCCTGCATGAGCTAGCAATCTTACCTTGCCTCACAATTCCAACTATATCCTGTGGACAGAATGTCCAAATACTACTCACAAGCCAGTCACCTGGTAAGACCACATCAAAGCTTCAGCTTGAACACCAAAACCAGGATTGGACACCTAAGGCATAACTCCAGAAGTTTTATTAATAGACTGAACTTTGTGAGGATCCTGAACCTGGTGTTTTTTTATTGCGTTTCTTTTTTGTTTGTTCTTTCTTTCTTTTCTCCCCCTTTTTTATTCCTGTATTATTAACTCCATCATCACTATTCTCTTATCCCTATTCTCATCCTCTTCACTCTCCCTTCTTCTCCTGTACTAAAATCCATTGTTCTCCCTCCCAACTACTCTCTCTGCCCCTTCTCATCCACTCTTTCCCCTGTCTTCACCTCCCCCTCCCATCCTTCCCCAACCTGCCATCACACTATCACTCTCTCCTACACACTCACCACCTGCTGACAGCCTACCCTACCAACTGCACACAACCCCAGCCCCTGCAATCCCTGACACAAACACCCTCCACTACAACAAAAATACACCCAAACACACACAAGGGCCACAAAACCCAGCACCCCATAACACTTCTCCCACCAACCCACCCCTTTTCCCACACCTCCCTTTTCAGTACCACCTTTACAAATTCCCCAAAATATATGAATAACCTAATAACCATCACCCGCACCAACTCCCACTGCTTATAGATATTGTCTCCCAGGGGTTTTCTATATAAAATGTAAACAACTGGTCTGGCATTGAACATGTGAATTTGTTATTGCTACATTGCACCTCCAGACCAGGGACAGAAAGAACAGATCAACTTAGGTAACAACCAAGTCAGTCACAACACAAAAATTAAATCAGGGAAAGAAATCAGGAATCAAAACCACTAACTAGCTTACCAAAAAACATAGTTGCACAGCACCAAGTGGAGCGATGGGAAGAAGAAGAAGGGATAGAAACCACTCTCATCCAAAAAACAATTCAATACAGGATTCAGTGAGAAATGAAGAAAATGGATACCCAGTTCCTGATCTCAACAAAACAATGGCAAATGTCACTAAGGAGCCCAGTGACACCCACATTAAAACCCTCAAAGAGAAATTATGGAAAATATCACTGAGAAATTCATGGAGAAGATACTATATATGGTTAAACAGAATATACAAGATGCACTCAAGAAATTTCAATACACCAAAAATAAAGAACATGAGAAAACATAGAAACAAATAAATGAACTCAGACAGTACTTCAACAAACACCAAAGTGAAACAAAGGATACTATAAAAAGGATGATTTATGAATTAAAGATGACAACACAAAACATAAAAGAGAAGTTGAACAAAGATATGGAAAACATCAGAAAAAGAATCAAACAGAAATCCTGGAAATAAAAAGTCCCTTAGTCAAACAAAAAACACAGTGGAAGGCCACTTGAGCAGACTAGAACAAGTGGAAGACAGAATCTCAGAGCTCGAAAATAAAATAGAAATTAAAGAAAAAACAAAAGAAATCCTAGTCAAACAACTCAAGAGCTGTGAAAGGAATATTCTAGAACTCAGCAACTCCATAGGAAGACCAAACCTGAAAATCATGGGCATTGAAAAAGAGGTGCAAGCCAAAGGTATATGTAATATATTCAATAAAATAATAACAAAAAACTTCCTAAATCTCAAGAAAGTTTTACCCATTCAGGCACAGGAAGCCTCCAGGACACCAAACAGACTTGACCAAAGTAGAACCTCCCCATGAGGTATTATTAAAAAAACAAACACAGACAACAGAGAAAGAATATTGAAGACTGTAAGAGAGAAAAAACAACTAATGCGTAAAGGTAAAGCTATAAAATCACAGCAGCTTTCTCAACAAAAATCTTAAAAGCAACAAGGGCCTGGAGTAAGGTATTTTGAGCACTGAATGAAAATAACTTCAGCCAGCAAAACTGTCATTCAAAACTGATGAAGCAATAAAAACCTTCCATAACAAACAGAAACTAAAACAATACATGGCCACCAACCCACCACTACAGAAGATTCTACAAGGAATTCTGCACACAGAAGATGAAAGCAAATAAAACCACGAGAGGACAGGAAGTATCAAACCACAGGAGAAGAAAAGACAAGTAATCAGAGAATAGCATTGAATCGACTGCAAACAAATCCTTAAACAACAAAAAAAACTAAATGGCAGGAATCACCACATACCTACCCAGCAAAAGTGTCATTCAAAATTGATGGGGCAATAAAAATCTTCTACAATAAACAGAAGCTACAACAATACATGCCCACCAAACCACCACTACAGAAGTGTTAATAGTGATTAATGCTGAATGTCAATGAACTCAACTCCCCCATCAAAAGACATAGTTTGGCAAATTGCAAGATCTAACAATCTGTTTTATACAAGAGACCCATCTTATTAACAGAAATAAACACTGGCTTAGAATGATAGGCTGGAAGAAGATTAACCACACCATTTACAGCAAAAACAGGCAGGAGTAGCAATAATTGTTCCAGACAAAGTAGACTTCACCTATGTTGGTCAGATGAGATAAAGAAGGACAAAATTCATACTAATAAAAAGGGCAATACCTCAAAAGGAAATAATAGTTATCAACATACATGCACCCAATGTCAGTGAACCCAATTTCATCAAACATACACTAAAGGACTTAAAAGCACATATAGACTCCAACACAATGGTAGTGGGAAAATTTAATACCCCTGTAACACCAATAGGTCATCCAAACAAAAAAATCAACAAAGAAATCCTAAAATCCTAGAACTAAATGACACCATAAACCAAATGGGCCTTTCTGATGTTTACAAAATCTTTCATCCAACACCAGCACAATATGCATTCTTCTTAGCAACCCATGGAACTTTCTCCAAAATAGATCATATCTTAGGGCACAAAGCAAGCATAAGAAAATAGAAATAACCCCTGCATTCTATCTGATCACAATGCATTAAAACTAACTCAACTACAAAAATACAGAAAAATGCAGAAAATACACAAATAATTGGAGGCTGAATAACACATTGATGGGTCATAGAAGAAATAAGAGAGGAAATCAAAGGTTACTGGAAGGGAATGAGACCTTCAGAACCTATGGGACAGAGCAAAGGCAGTTCTAAGAGGAAAGTTTATAGACATGACTGCATATATTAAAAGAACAGAAAAATCTCAAGTGAGTGACCTAAACTACATCTCAAACTCCTATAAAAGCAAGAACAAGCAAAATCCAAAACAACAGAGGGGATGAACCAATTCAAGTTATTATACATATAAACATGAAAATATCATAATGAAACTACCTATATAGCTATCTTAAACAAATAATAAGTGCCTTTAAAAAAAAAACCCAAAACAAGCAGAAGAGAAATAATAAAAATAATTGCTGAAATTAATGAAATACATACCAAAAAAAAAAAAGAAATACAAAGAATTAAGAAAACAAAGAGCTTTTCTTTGAAAACATAAACAAGATTGACAAGCGCCTGGCAAATCTAACTAAAATGAGAAGAGAGAAGACCCAAATTAGTAAAATCAGAAATGAAAAAAGAGAAATAACAATAAACACTAAGGAAATCCAGGGAATCATCATAAACTACTTTGAGAACCTATATTCCAATAAATTAGAAAATCTTGAAGAACTGGACAAATGTCTAGATACTTATGACCATCCAAAACTAAACCAAGAGGATATTAACCACCTAAGCAGATCTATAACACATAATGAAATTGAAGCAGCAAGTCTCCCAAAAAAGGAAAGTGCAGGACCTGACAGATTCTCAGCTGAATTCTACCAGACATTTAAAGAAGAACTAATACCAACACTCCTTAAATTTTTTCACAGAATAGAAAGGGAAGGGACACTGCCTAACTCATTCTGTGAAGCCAGAATTACACTCATCCCAAAACTGAACAAGGACACATCCAAAAAGGAGAACTATAGGCCAATCTCCTCAATGAACATTAATGCAAAATCCTCCATAACATAATGGCAAACCAAATCCAACAGCGTATTAGAAAGATTATTTGCCATGACCAAGTCAGCTTCATCCCAGGAATGCAGATATAATTCAACATACTCAATTCAATAAATGTAATACAGCACATTAATAGAAGCAAAGACAAAAACCACTCGATCATCTCAATAGATGCAGAAAAAGCCTCGGATAAAATTCAACATTACTTCGTCATAAAAGCTCTAAGAAAACTAGGAATACAAGGAAGGTACCACAACATTATAAAGGCTGTATATGACAAACTTACATCCAGCATCATACTTAATGGAGAAATACTGAAACCATTTCCCCTAAAGTCAGGAATGAGACAAGGGTGCCCATTCTGCCCACTCCTATTTAACATAGTCCTGGAATTCCTAGCCATAGCAATTAGGCAAGAAGAAGAAATAAAGGAATACAAATAGATAAAGACATACTCAAAGTATCTCAAGTTGCAGAAGACATGATCCTATACCTCAAAGACCCCCAAAACTCCATCCAAAAACTTCTAGACACCATAAACAGCTTCAGCAAGGTAGCAGGATACAAAATCAACCTACAAAAATCAGCAGCCTTTCTATACAACAGCAATGAGTGAATTGAGAAAGAATATATGAATACAACTACATTTACAATAGCTCCCCCAAAATCAAATATATTTAACAAAAGATGTAAATGACCTCTACAAGGAGAACTGCAAACCACTGAAGAAAGAGATCGAGGAAGACTACAGAAGATGGAAAGATCGCCCATGCTCATGGATTGGCAGAATCAACATAGTAAAAATGGCTATACTACCAAAAGCAATCTATATGTTCAAACCAATCCCCATCAAAATTCCAATGACATTCATCACAGAGATAGAAAAATCTACCCTAAAGTTCATTTGGAAACACAAAAGACCATGAATAGCCAAGGGAATAGTAACCAAAAAGAGCAATGCTGGAGGTATCACAATACCTGACTTCAAACTATACTACAGAGCTATAGCAACAAAAACAGCATGGTATTGGTACAAAAATAGACATGAAGACCAGTGGAACAGAATAGAGGACCCAGACATGAATCCACACAGATATGCTCACATTGTTTTTGACAAGGCACCAAAAACATACAATGGAGAAAAGACAGCGCCTTCAACAAATGTTGTGGGGAAAAGTGGTTATCTACCTACAGAAAACTGAAACTGGATCCATGCCTGTCACCCTGTACTAGAATCAAGTCAAAGTGGATCAAGGACCTTAATATCAGACCAGAAACTTTGCAATTATTACACAAAAGTGAAGGGAATACTCTGGGAACAATAGGTATAGGCAAGGACTTCCTTAGTAGAACTCCAGCAACTAAGAGAAAGGATGGATAAATGGGACTACATGAAATTAAAAAGCTTCTGTACAACAGAAGAATTGGTCTCTAAACTGAAGAGACCACCCACAAAGTGGGAGAAAATATTTGCCAGCTATACCTCAAAGGATTGATAGCCAGAATATACAGGGAGCTTAAAAAAATAAACTCCCCATAAATTAATGAACCAATAAAGAAGTGGCAACTGAACTAAACAGAACTTATTCAAAGAAAGAAGCAGAAATAGGCAAAAAACACATGAAAAAATGCTCACCATCGCTGGCCATAAAGGAAATGCAAACCAAAACCACACTAAGATACCACCTCACTCCTGTTAGAATTGCTAGCCTGAAGAACACCACCAACAACAAATGCTTGTGAGGATGACGGGAAAAAGGAACCCTCATACACTGCTGGTGGCAATGTAAGCTAGTACAACCACTTTGGAAAACGATATGGAGGCTCCTTAAAAATTAAAAGTAAATCTGCCACATGATCCAGCAATACCACTCCTAGGGATATCCCTGAAGGAATGCAATTCAAGTTATTACAAAGGTACCTGTACATCCATGTTTATTGCAACACTATTCACAATAGCCAAGCTATGGAAACAACCAAGATGCCCCACTATTGATGAATGGATTAAGAAAATATGTTATTTATACACAATGGAATTTTACCCAGCCACAAAGAAGAATGAAATTTTGTCATTCATAAGTAAATGGATGGAACTGAAGAACATCATTTTAAGCAAAGTTAGCCAGGCTCAGAAGGCCAAAAATCACATGTTCTCTCTCATATGTGGATTATAGATCTAAAACAAATGCAGTAATATTATTGGGCATGGGTCACACACTAAGGGGAGAACATGCACAGGAGGAATAGGGAAAGGGAAGGAAACCTAAAACTTGAATGTGGTTGATGTGCTCACTTAGAGAAGCGAATAAAGTAATCTTAAACTAGCAGAGGCCACTATGGGAAGGGGACCAGGAAGTAGTGAAGAGGTCTGGCAGAGATGAACCAGTATGGGTTGCAATATACAAGTACATGGAAGCAACACTAGAAATCTCTCTGTATAGCTATCTTTATCTCAAACTAGCAAAAATTCTATGTCTTTTTTATTATCTCTTATGTTTTCTCTTCAACAAAATAGGAGAAGAGGGTGGAACAGGTTCTGCCCAGAAGCAGGGGAGGGGGTGTTGGCACAATGTATGCACATGTAAGTAAATGTAAAAATGATAAAATGAAAGAAAGAAACAGAAGACATGATTTTACTAGAATACTATTATCTGTATTAATAAAAAAGGAGGCACAAATTACCTCAAAGTGTAGCTGGCAGGTATACTTTAGGATATATTATCAAATATGATTTTATATATGAAAGAAAGCAGAAGTCACTGTTAGATTTTTGTGGTCAGAGAAATAAGCAGTTTTTCTTTGGTTTATTTCTTTAGTTTGGTTTTAAATTTCCAACTAAGACAGTAGTGTACTGAAAGTCTGATGAAAATGTATCCAAAAATCACTTAATTGATGAATTCAATGCATACATAAGGAGGAACTTGATGTGCAGTAAAAAGCAAATGTAGTCATTCATTACGCAGGTATTTTGAACAGTTTTCATAGTAAAGTCACATAAAATTTAAGAGCAAGTAAGATACTTACACTTTTACTGCAGAGTATTTTATGATGTTTATCCTGTAAAATATATTCATTTAGCACCTCTAAAGCAAAGAACAATTTGCAAATCTTCTATAGGACATAAATTCACTGAAAGGGTGACCATGTCTCATTCACCTTTGAATGCCTGACAAGTATGAAAGTGCCTTGCTCCCAGTAAAGGAACTTTTTCTCTGAGAAAAGAATTTTAGGTTATGGAGAGTCAGCAGAAACCATGAAAAACATTACAACACACACACACACATACACACACACGCATGGATACACACACCACAGAGACACATAATATTTTAACCATTTTCCTGAGTTTCTTGGTCACAAACATAATGAAAGCAAATGTTGCAGTAATTTTCATGTCGTCTTCTTTGCCTCACATTTGTCCTGCTTTCTTTGCTTAGCTACCTTTCACCCATTATGTCTCAGCTTAGTTGAGAGAGAACACCCAAACAACCTAACCCTATTCTCCAATCCTCCAATCACTGTCTCTATTTAGAGATGCACCATGAAAATTGAATTGTATGTTTAATGGAGATGTTTATAGAGAAAAAATGTTGCATGAGACTGATTTAGATATTTAGAGGAAAAAAAAAACAGAGGAAATTTTCATTAGTCTTCCTACCAGTTTTCTTGTGTAAATTATATTATTTACAAATTCAGTTTGTTTAGATGTATTTGCTATGATGCTCACTTTTCCATATCAGCATATTCTGTGCAATTTTTCTCTTAAAATTCACATTTTTTGTCCATTACTATTTTATATATTGACAATGGATTAATTTTTTAAAAACAGGTTTGCTTGCCTTTCCTTCCATCAATTTAGTGATACATTGTTTGTCTTTGTTTTGTACCCAAAAATGACTTTTATAGAATATCGACTTCATGAGAGCATGATCGTTGTCTACTTTTATCATTGCTATATTCCTGGTGCCTACCAAAGTTTCTCAGACATAATAGGCACTCAATAAATATTTGTTGACTAAACTAATGAATAAAAAAGAATGAACTCATTACCAATACTTTTTGCTATTATTAATATCATTTATTAAACTACGTTTATGAAGGATTGCTTAGTTTTTCAGATTACATTATTTAAGGTATTTGATTAAAATAGATTTCAAAGCTAACAGTTCTGTATTGTTTGGCTAATACAATGTACCTGATCAGTACTACAAACCTTAGCAGAGTAGTTACAATTTCTTTATTTTTTAAAAAGTGAAGCATGAAATATTCAAGACATACGAAATTATAAAGGATGCTGTATCAAATAGTCATCTACCTACCCAGTTTGTTTGAAATATTTTCCCCTAACAGAGTTGAAAGTTCTATGTAAATATTCCATATCAATTTCCCTAAACATGCACACATTATTCTGAAGCTGGCAATTTTCTTGTCCATCCATTTCTTTATAATTTTATATCAGATGGTCATATTTCTCTTTAATATATCATATTGATTATACTTGTGGTTTTTTAGTATGTGAACTATTTTACAGCAGAAAGAGCCTCTCTGGGAACTAGTTAGAAATACAAATTATCAGGCCCCATGTCAGATGTACCAGATCAAAGCTACAGAGTTTGTGTGACTGTAATGCATGAAATTTCATGAACCTTTGGTTCATAACAAAATTTTGGAGTCCAAGTAATGTCAACGTCTATATGCTAAAAGAAATAGCATTCATCTGTGGACAAAATTGATCCATTTCCTCTTGATCCATTTTCCAATATGAACTCCAAAGCATCTTTTTAATTTTTAAATTGAAAGGAGTATTTTTTTATTATTCATTATTATTTAAGTTAAGCTCTTCTTAGACAAATATTTATTTATTATGGATCAAATAGAAGTCCTTTAGAGCATTTGAAAATGTTTCTTACTTTGGTCAATCTAGTCTTCATTTTTATAGTTAAGACCAAAAGCACAATTTTCCTTTTGTATAACATTACAGTTTTTCTGAAGTGATGAGGAAATGAATTTCTCTAAAGGACCTCTTTGAGAAACTTTTCTCACTGAGGAAAAAAGTAAAAAGACTCCATTTTGATTTTTAAGTTTCATTATTTCTTTTACCAAGACTTGGACCCAAGCAAGTTGACAAGGCATGCTATTATAAACAAATTACTGGGAACATTATAAAGAAAAAAAAAGACGGAAGTTCCCCAAACCCACCTTTTCCCTTGCTGGTCATATACTGTCTCATGTCCTTCATAAATTAGAAGTACAAAGAGATGAAATTCCTTGCTTTGTACTTTGAAGAGTCACTTTTATGATTCTGTCTCTTTGATGTTTTGCCTCCTCTCTGTACAGAGAACTACATGAATTTAAAAAGTAAATGCCACAGTTCTTGTATAGTTTATTATAGGAAAATTAAATCCTTTTAAAAGAAAAAGGAAGCAAAATTTATATGAATGAACACTGATAACATTGTTGACACTTTTCTATACTAATAGGCACCTTTATCACCAGATGTTGCCAAATATTTTAAAGGTTAATTTGTGCTGTTATAGATTAAGTCATTTCAAGAGATTAAACCTATGCCCAACCCCTTTATGACACAATTCTATAAAGAAGAATGATCATATTCAAGTAAAAGTGGAGAAGAGATTTATTTGTACTTGAGTGAGTTCTAAAAAGATTTTGTTGGGCCTATGAAAATCCAGATGGTACATTGGCACCATTTGAATTCAGGAATGTGACACACATCTACTCTCATGAATGAACAGAGATTCTTGTGAGAGGGTACAGTTGCCTGCCTCTGAATAGTCTATCATTATATCAAAAGGCCTACTTAGATGCATAAACCCACACTCTGCATACTACTTTGAAAGAAAATCTACAGTAGGTTGAAGACCACCTGTATTGCTAGCATCTGCATCAGTTTTCTGAACCTTAGTTTATATTTTCATGTTACCACACAGAATCAAGAATACAAAAGAAGAACAGCATCAACACCATGGGGGCTGGAGGGAGGGAGACAGAGAGAGAGAGAGAGAGAGAGAGAGAGAGAATATACTGCTGAGCTTATAGGGATAATCACATAGTCATGGATCATTTGTACTTCTGAACTCCCTACTGTGAAAAAAAAATCACATCCACCCATGACCTTTATATCAGAAAAATAGAAAAAATAGAAATATTTTTCTGCCTGAAATGATGCAGTTTTGGATGAGTGGGCTTCCCTACACCTGGCCAGGGTGTTAGTCATGCCTTTGAGGAGAAAAGATGGACACAATGGGAAGCAAAGAGGTGGGGGACCAGTGGTGAACTGGACAAGACCAGCTCTGTTGTATAAGTTCCAATTGTTATATTTCTAGAAATTTTGAAAGATGACTGTTGAACGAATTACTGAAAAGTAAATTATATAAACATAGAATTAAATCAATAATACTTTAAAAAGGAAATACTCAAACTCATCAATTCTTAATCATTTTAATGTATTTTATGTCTACATCTTGATGTTTCATGTGGCCTTGCATGTGGTGCAACTCTTCTGAATCCTGCATTCAATGACACAATAATGTCTTGAAAATGCCTATGTTGGGAAAATGTAGACCACAGAAATCACGAAATGCAACCAGTCAGGGTTCCCCCAGTATCTGTCCTCACTTCCATCCGTCCCACCACCACGTCCCAGAGATACCATTGTTTAGAATTTATCAGAATAGTATCACAGGGAATCAAAGACAGGAACAGAGGTTCTTGGAACTTGTGATGAATTTTCAGCCCAGGAGAAGAGTTGGATCTTCTGCCCACAAAAGTGAGTGTCTTATTCAGGTCCTTGGGAGTGACTTCCGAGACCAGATCTAACCACTAGGATTATTTAATTAAAACAAGGAAGCATGTGATAATACAACTTAATACCCTTTATATGCCACCTTATATATTTTATAAATATTTATTTACTAAATTTCACTTAAAAAATACTATAAAGATAATTAAATCTCTTTTGACCACCTTCATTTCTCTTCTCTGTGCCCCAGAGGTAATTATTTTTGTAATTTTGCTGTTCAGATTTATATTTTTGTTATTTTGTATATTATATAAATCCTTAATACAATGCACTGTATTGCATTGTATTGGGAAAATATATTCATATTTTCTATGTCTTCTTTTTGCTCAACTTAATTTGGTATAATTTATCCATTTTGATTAGTGAAGCTCTGTTCAGATGTAGTTAAATAATATTACCATACAGCTATATTTCAGCAGTCTGTGAAGATACTAAAATTTGTGTATTCAATTTCTGACTAACGGTTATTTTAGTAGTTTCTATTTAGCATTTTTGCATTATCAAAAAGTGCTGCTGGAAAATCTTTGCTTACACACAAGTGTAATAAATTTCCCAAACAACACACCTACACAAAACATATATTCCTTAATTTTCCGCTGCCTTTAATTGCTGTTCTTGTCCTTAAAGGGAACCACAAAATAATTTGATATGATTTTTTCTACATACTTTTGATACAAATGTTTTGTAAATACATACATGAAAAGTTTACTCAAATTTATTATGTTTAAATACCTGAAACCCATATCTGATTTTTAATCCTAAATTAATGGTTTACGTCCACATTAAGTTTAAGAGAGGAAAAAGTATGATAACATGATTTCAAAATGAATGATTCCACTGTTAAAGAGCATGACCTTTTTGTGTACATGTTCTTCCCAGTGTTTTTAGTTTAGCTTTACTAAAATATTCATCATGAGCTGAGTGAAATGGTGAGTTTGGTTTAACTGGCAAAGTACTCTCTTTTGCTTAGGACAGACTATTTGTTACTGTTCTTTGTATTAAGACTCATGTTGTTAAGTAGGAACTTGCTTAAATGGTCTGCTTTATATAACTCACATTTTTAAAGACCTTATTGTAGTTGTTGTATAAAGTTAATTCATCTTGACTATGTTTCTTGGCGATAATGGCGCATAAAATAAGCAGCACACATGCACGGAGAAAGAGAGAATTTCGATAACTTGACTTAACATTTAATAGGTTCATCCTGGAACTAATTAACTCTCCTTAAATTCTGCTTGGTCTGGTAGCTGTTGCTGGGCAAAAAAATTTGGCAGCACGAATCAAATGGTCTAGGTTAGTTGATGGTGATAAAATGACTTTCAGTCCTGAAATTACTTACATTACTCCACTTGTATATATTACGCACAATACACTTAAGAAATAAAATGTACAATGAAAAGTATCCTACAGAATAAACATGCTGGCCATGTAATGTACCAGTAATCTAAAGCACATTTTAGAAAATGTGTTTTAATTTTCAGGGACTATAAATTAACATTACGACATTAAAACATCATTCATCAAGTGTTGGGTTAAAATTTTTGGAAAAACAGCTTATATTATTTTAAGCATTGTTTCTTGCAAAGCCACTATTAAGTTATATTTCCAAAAGTTTCATCTGAAAAAATGGTGATATTATAAACTTCATTATTGATCTAAATCCTGCAGCTCAGGGAGCCATGAATGAATAAACTATGGATTTCTAAAAGAATAGGGATTAACAAGTATATAAAATTGCCAAAGCTAAACACATACTTGAAGAAATGTTCAACATCTTTAGCCCTAAAGGAAATGGAAATCAAAAGGATGCTAAAAGTTCCTCTCATCCCAGTTAGAATGGTTACCAATCATAAAAAAACAAATAACAAATGCTGGTGAGGATGTGAAGAAGGTGAAACACTTATACACTGTTGGTGGGAATACAAATTAGTGCAGCCACTATGGAAACCAGTATGGAGGATCCTTAAGAAACTAAAATAGAAGTACCATAAGATGCTGCTGTATCACTCTGGGTACATATCCAAAGGAATGTAAGTCAGCACACAATAGAGATACCTCCACACCCATGTTTACAGCAGCACTATTCATAGCAGACAAGCTATGGAATCAGTCTAGGTGCCAATAAACCAATGAATGGACAAAGAAAATATAGTACACATACACAATGAAATATTATTCAGTCATAAAATGGATAAAACTAGAGATTGTCATGTAAAATGAAATAAACCAGGCAGAGAAAACACATATCACATGTTTTGTGTCATACAAAGAATCTAAAAGACTTTGACATGAATGTAAAAAAGGGTCTGTTGGAGTGGGGAACCAGAAAGAGCAGGGAGGGTAATAGAGTGAATATGATCAAAGTAATTCAGATTCATGTAAGAAATAGGATAATGAAATGCCTTAATACTACTTTTAAAAAGGGATTGATAAGAAAGAGTAAAAGAGAGGGTGAATTTAACCAAAGTAAATTGTATGAATGTATGAAATTATTACAATGAAACCCTTTTGTATAATTAATATGGGGTAAGAAAACAAAATAACCAAAATGTCAATGGTTTGTCTTTACGCCATGGTATAAATTACAGTTCCAACTAATAATTAGGGTTCAATAATTCAATAACTTCAATAATTAGGGTTCCAACTAATACTTGCCATTTATTGCACAGATATACCACAATATAATCATTTAGTTCATGTGACATAATAAAACTTCATAATTTATGCATGGAAAATAAATAAAAGAAGATACTACTATCAGTAGTAAGTTCCCAGTTGGACTGCAATCTGAAGCTCCTTTAAATTAATAATGGAAGGAAATCAAATGAGAAATTACCAGTAATTCCTGCATTGTTAGTTATCTTCACCTCCCCCTAATTAACTGCACTAGCATAAGAGAATCCTAGGTGCACATTCTATGGTTTTGTCAAAAAGAGCAAGGAATTTAAGATCATAAAGACCAGTTCTACTTCTCTGTAGGTAATAATGCAATTTGTAGCGCATGGTACTATTGAAGCTACTTATCTCTGCAACATATAAACTGTATTTCTCTGAAATGTGGATACGTAGGAAATAATGGGGGAAAAGTTTATAACTGCAATTCAAAAGCTTCTTGATCTCATTTAAAATCTGTTCTAAATCCTAGTCAAAATTAGCATTTTAGTCAGAGAACTCAATACATCACTTGCGTAATATATTTTTACTTTTGGTTTTAAGACTTTCTCAAAAGTAGCGTCTATATGCCAAACTGATAATGATGACATATCTTTAGTCTATGATCCTTTAGATTAAATGTTATGGTGGGAGTTGATATTTATTAAAATAAGCCTATGATAGTGTTGTTTTCCCTAGTTATATACAGAGGATCTTATGAAAGTGGTATTAAGGACAGAGGAAAGTAGAATAATTCTGTTTGAAAGTGTTCCAACAATTTTGTACTTCTCTTAGAGAGCTAAGAATTAATTTGACATACAGCATCAAATTAATCCCAAAATTAGAAATTAAATTTGCATATTCGTGCAAGTTTATTTTAGTCCAAGTTTTAAAATCTGATTGGCTAAATTATAGATTGAAATATCTTGAAGACGTTCATTAATGCATCTTATAAACAGGGAGTTTGCATGCTAAATACTTGCATTGTATCAAGGTTTTTCTTTCTCAGAATAGTATAGACCGCACACTGTCAACTCATGGTTTTCATGGACCCCTTTACCTTGCTGCAATGAATTTAACACTGGCCTTCATGATGAAGACCACCCAAAAACTCCATCTGGCCCAAATATAATCACCATCTTGCCAGTATGCTTTTCATAGTCTACAACTTATAACAAATACATCCTTTCACAAGCAATTCAATATGTGATTTTTTTTTGTGAAGTCAAAAACAAAATTAGTATGGCAGTTAGAACTTCATCATTGTGCTTAAGTACATGTCACTGTCCAACGACTACTCCACACAGACAGCTTTGGTTTCAATGTATTATTACATTGAAGAGGCATATGCCATGTACATGACCAAAATTTACCTCTTTAAAATGCACTGGCTATTGGCTATGCAGAAAATTAGATATTTTATTGAGTCAAACAGATGATAGCTAGCTAGCTAGCTAGCTGGATGAATGATAGATAGATAGATAGTTAATCTCAGTTTGGGTTGAAAACTTAATCTAGCACTCTGCTGAAGATGTTCTGTGCTTTTTGACTAAATACGCCAACTGCAGTTGTATTGCTGCATCATTGAGTAAACAGTTGAATCTGAGACCAGGTTTAAGAGCAGATATGAGCCATAAACCACTGAGTAGACTGATCAAAATTTTAAAAATATTCAGTATTCTGGAGTTTAGTTGGTCAGAGATAGTGATATTCCTTTAAAGTATTGTTTGGAACATGATTTTTAGAATGCAGATGTATTTTTGAAGATTTAATATATGTTTTGAAAAATAAATAGATAAAATTTTGAGAATTAAAGCTCTTATTCTTGATTGAGGAACTAAATTCCATTTGGCTAGGTATGACTTTTTGAAATTTTTGCATCAGGAGAAATTAGCAAGAAACTGTTCTCATTCTATTGTAGGAGAGATGAGGAAATTAAGCCTCAAAGAAAAAAAATGATTTGGTTAACTGGAATAAAAACTTGAATTGGCTTATGGACTTGAGTAGCTCAGGAAATAATAGCAAGAATTGACAAATGGGATTGCACCAGATTTGAAAACTTCTGTATAGCAAAAGAAACAATTACCAGAGAGAAGAGAGAGCCTACACAATGGGAGGGAAGTTTTGCCAACTACTGATTTGACAAAGAATTAATATCAAAATATATAAAGAACTCAAAAAAAAAAAGCTCCACCAAGAGAATGTGCAATCCAATGTATAAGTGGACAAATCAACTGAACAGACACCTTTCAAATGGAGAAGTACAAATTGTTAATAAATACATGAAAGAACATACAACATTTTTAGCTAACAGAGAAATGCAAAATAAAACTACATTGAGATTTCATTCTACCCCAGTCTGGATGGTTATCATCAAGAACAGAAAAGACAAAGGTTGGCAAGAATGAGAGTGGAAAGGAGAACTTGCACATTGTTGGTGGGAATATAAATTAGTCCAGTCACTATGGAAATCAGTATGGAGGTTTCTCAAAAAACTAAAAACAGAATTTACAGATGATCCAGCTATACACTTCTGGTTATATACCTAAATGAATCAGCTTACTTACTATGGAGATAGCTGTGTACCTGTGTTTATTGTGGCACTATTCACAAAAGCCAAGAATCAATCTAGGTGCCCATAAATGGATAAAAGAAAGAAAATGTGGTATGTATACACAGTGGAATATTATTGAATCAAGAAGAAAAACAACATTATGTCACTTGCAGGAAAATGGACAGAACTAGAAATCAAGATGTTAAGTGAAATAAGCCAGTCCCACAAAGAAAGGCATTACATGCTTCTCATACAAGGAATTGAGGAAAAAGAGAAGACATAAATGTAAATGGTTACTATTAGAGATGTGCACAGGTAAAAGGGAGGAGGGAGATAAGAAAGGTCACCCTTTCCTTTACAGTCATGTAAGGAAATGTCATAAGGAAACCTATGATTTTGTATGATTAAAATGAAAAATTGGTAATTTTCATATAATTTGCCTTAGGATTAATGGTCAAGAAACTAATATTCCTTTTTTAATAAGTGTTTAAAACATCACAATACTATACATACCTGAAGACATATTGGAATATTTAGGAGAATATTTCTAAGACGATTTTAAAATAATTTTTATAAAAATGATATTTATATTAATATCCACTTTCAAAAACATCTGTTGGATTATATTTTAAAATGATTCAAAAACTGAAAATGTATAATAAAATTGGCAGCTATGTAAACATGACAGTGGAACTTTTGAAGAATGTTTTATGTCATTTAATTTTCACAACTTACCTTGTGAAATACTGATCCTGATTTGCATTTTACAGATGAGGTATAAACATAAGCTAATTAAAATAGTCCAAAGATATATAAATGAAAAAAGGTATATGTGCAAGACATCAGGAATTAAGAGATCACTGGACTCTTAGTAGTGTACTATTTGTGAGTTCAAAAACTACAAAGTAAAATGCATTTCAGTACACAACATGAGTTATCTTCTCGGCATGATATATAGAAGCAGTAGAAATTCATTTTTTCCTAGAAGCAAGATATTTTTCTAGGGAAATTTTATTTAGCTAGCTGCATAACACCATGGTCAATGTCATCAGATAAAATCGTTTCTAACATCTCTCTATAAAAGCCACGGACCCAGCACGTCATTGGAGATTTTAAAGCATAAATTTTAATTTATTAAAATTATGAATTCTTGATCAATACATGATTAACAAAGGACTTTGAAACTTTTTAAATTATGATTTTTCAATTGAGAAAATTAAGTTTTGTAGAATGTGATATTTAATTTAATTACTTGCTAATTGAATTATATCTGATGCTAGAAAGGAAATATTTTATATCTCCACTCAAAGCAAAATCATTTTTAAATACTATGCTCAGTAATAATATCATCACCATTGTTATTGAAATATAAAAAGGCTTTGCAGCCAAGCGTGGGGACTCACACCTGTAATCCTACCTACTCAAGAGGGAGAGATCCAGAGTTGTGGCTTCAGTGTCAGCTTGAGCCAAACATTCACAAGACCTCCTCTCAACCAATAAAAGTTGACATGGTAGTCCATGCCAGTCCTCTCAGCTAAGCAAGAGCATAAACAGAAGATTATGGTCCAGACTGGCCAGGGCATAAAGGAACAATCCTATTTAAAAAAATACCTACAGCAAATAAGGCTGGAGTATTACTCAAGTGGTAGAACACCTACCAAGCACAAGGTCCTGAGTTCAAACAACATTACTTAAAAACAAACAAACAAACAAAAAAACCCACAGCTTTCAAAGAACCTCCATTATCTAAAAGTTATGGCCAAAATAGCAATATGCTTTCTTTAAAATAAAGTGTTTTGGTCTGTGCAGACATGGAATTAATCACAACACAAAGATATTAAAGTAAAATATGTGGAAGGAAGGAATGAACACTGTGATTTGGTAGAGAGCAGGGATTAAAAGCTGTCTCCTTGCCCACAGAGGAATTTCAGCATGATCACTGAGGCCCATCAGTTTTTTCAAGTTTTTCAATAGCATTTTCTCCCACATAGGCTTTGAGTTTCTAGCCATGTCTCTTATGAAGTCAATGTTAGACCACATCACACTTGCAGTAGCAAGAGTTACAGGCAACACTTAGCAATTTATGTGGAAGTTTTTATGATGAAAGGCTAATAAGAATGCTGTATAGGAATCCTAAAATGGGAAGACAGAGGTTTAAATACTAAGATTTTTAAAATTCCTGTATTCTTCTAACTCTGAAAAACATCATTCATACCTGTGGGCATTTGTTTGAGTATAGTTTCCTAATAGCTACTGAATTTTATCTCTAATTTTGCTATTTTCTCCATGCAATATTTTACCCTTAAGTACCTTAATGGTTCTAGAATATATCTCCAGATAGTTATGTCAAAATATATATGTCTAGCTTTTCTAATGTGAAACCTCTGGATTCTCGCTA
This sequence comes from Castor canadensis, assembly GCF_047511655.1. Taxonomy (NCBI): domain Eukaryota; kingdom Metazoa; phylum Chordata; class Mammalia; order Rodentia; family Castoridae; genus Castor; species Castor canadensis. The sequence goes on along the minus strand of NC_133390.1, from coordinate 15,899,747 downwards.
CTATCTTACTTCTAAAAATAATGTATGTAAACAATTTTTTCCATTCTGATCATTTTCTTATGATAGGTTTCCTAGAGGTTGAATTACTTTGTTGAAGAACATGAATATTTAATGCAGTTGAACCAAATGGTTTGTACATTCAATATCGATAAATGCAAGTAAGATTAAAGCCCAGATGTCTGAGTATGACTTTCCAGGTCCTCACAATTGGGTAGTGAGCCACCGTCAACATCCATTTCCAAGATTCACCTTTTCTTACCTGGTAACTCAAAATCTAAACTCCAATGACTTATTATAATAATTTAATAGTTTTTTTTCTCATTTTGATCATATTACTGATTTTTTTTAAAAAATATAACCAATTGCGGATTAGTTATGTTAGTAGTAAGAGCAAACCATGAGTAAAATTAGGCATATTAATTCTGAGAGGCTGTGGGTGTCAGGATCTTGAGAGAGAAGAGAATCAGTAAGTGAAATATGAATAGATTTTTCAAGCCAGGAACAATAAAAAAAAAAGAAGAGTTGTAAAGAATTTCACTAAAGAAGGTATTTAAAGATGATGAAGAATGAATAAAGAGTTGGTGCTGGTGGTTCACAACTGTAAACCTAGCTATTTAGGAGGCAGATCAGGAGGATCATGGTTCAAAGTCAGCCCGGGCAAATAGATCGAGAGACCCTACCTCAAAAAAAAAAAAAAAAAACAAAAAAGGGCTGGTGGAGTGGCTCAAGGGAAAGTCCCTGAGTTCAAACCCCAGTACTGAAAAAAAAAAAAAAAAAAAAGAATAAAGGTACCTGGATTGGAAAACAGCATAGCAAGTTTCAATAGCAGTGGGAACAGAAGCTACTTTTCAAGATTACAATGAAAAAAATCATGCTCAGAATGGAAAAAAAATTATTTAAGAATTATCAAGAAATATCTAGATCCAGCCAAAAATTACCTTAAAGCTAATAATAATTTTAATTACAAAGAAACAACTTTTTGGAGGATTAGAGACTACACACAGTGTATCAAAACAGTGTAGCAATTGTGTGGCACTGGCAAAAGTGTCAGTTAAAGAAAGGGCATGGGAAGAAATGGAGAAGTAAAAAACACATGGAAATAAAGAAAAAACAGAATTGGGAAAAATACTAAATGAAAGGTATTATTTATGCATTTCTCTTAATCAAAATGAAATTTATAATAAATGATTTTGGCTTATTATATTCTTTCTCTAGCACCTGGCAGAAGGCATGTTTCTCAGTATATGTTTACAGAATGGATAAATGGGGGTAAAGTAATTCCTGTCATGGGATTTCATCTCTATCATTGAAGATGGAGGAAACCAGCTCCACAGGAAATAGCAGAGATGGCAGTTAGTTGAGAATCAATTTAAAACACCTGTTGAAAGGAATATGAAATTGATTCAAGAAGGAAAAGGTAGGAAGTGATGAGAATAACATGAACTCAAAGAGGATATGGTCAGAGTATTTTAGAAATTTTTTTTAGCAACAACTTCAATTAGGAGAACACGTGTACAAAAACTATTCATGGCAGTCACAGTGCTGTGCCCTTGGAGCTATGGATAACTGCATTGGCATTGTAGCTAGCAATGGAGGAAAGTGAAATGAGAATTAAGCTTTGGATTTAAAAATCATAGAAATTATAGACATTGGTATTAAGATCTCAAAACTTGGAAGACTAATAGAAGAAGGAGAGTTGAAGCACATAAAAAGAACACTTTCTACAATTCCTAATTATATGTTATTAACATATAATAGTTGTACAGGGGGCTACATTGTGATATTTACATATGTGCTTGCAATATATCTTGGTTAGATTTACTCCCTCCATTGTTCTCCCTTAACCCCCACTCTTCTTAGAACCACTTCAACAGTTTTGATTATTCTATTTTCATACATGAATATAAGATACACCCACTATATTTGCCTTTATTCACCCTTTCCTTATTCTCTTTCGCTGGTATCCACCCTAGAAAGTATCTGTTTTACTTTAAGTTTTAAGCAGAAAACAATGTAATTCAAAATTACATCTTTTGATTATTTGAATCAAAAGATGAAACCAAGAAATGATTGCTTCAATTAGGATTACATTTATGTTGCTAGAAAACAAACAAAATGAAATGAGAGTGGGTTGAAAGAATGCTAAAGGATCATCTACTAAGACAAAGCAGATGATAGGATTGCAGTGGAAAGAAAGAGTATGAGACAGGTACTCAAAAAATGAGGATGTTGGTAGGTCTCAAGTTGATGGCTCTTAGACTAGAAGGCATATATGCTATTATAAGAATTAAAAATAAGAAAGGATGTTGAAAAAACTGATGGCCATGAATAAGTAGTCTTGACACTTCCTCTTTACGTAGAAAAAGAGCCTCAATCTAAAAGACAGTGAAGTTTTAACTATCAGAGAAAACTCAGCTTCAGTAATAGAAATGTGGAAGAAATTCTCACATAAAATATGGCCAAGAAAAGAAGTGTTAGTATCGATGTTTTCTCATTGATTACACAATAATATCAATATATATCTTCTAAAAATATTCACATGATTGTGGGAGAGGTGGCTAAAGCACACAATGTTGACTTCTGAAAAAAATCAGTATCTTTACTAAAAATTTTCACTATAAGTGGCATACTGTGTGAAAGTTGTAATAGTTATAAAAACTGTATTTCCTCTCAAACACTTACGGAAACCCAGGTGCCTTTGGAGCCATTCTTACCTGTTTTCTTAATAAAAACAGGTACGACATACATACATACAACCATCCAGGCATATGTTGAAGTTTGCATCCCAGATGTCAACAAAAGAGACCAGATAATATGAAATACTCTGTATCACTTTATTTCTGTGAGTCCTTAAGCCATAAGAAGACAATGATTGGATTAAAAAGAACATAATAAATATAATATAATAAACCTAACCATAATAAACTTAAAAACTTCATCAAACCCTTTGATGAAGATAGGCTTTTTAAATAGCTATTGTCAAAATAAATTATTTTTACTTATGAGATTAATACTGCTTAAGTCTCAAGATTCTTGTTTCTTTAAAAACACAATTTATAATTAGCTGACTTTAGAGGAGATAAACCAACTGGGGTTATAATACATGGAAATTTTACAAGGAAACTCCCTATGTAGCTACTTTTATCCAAAGCTAAAATGTCATGTTTTTCATTTTATCTGTCTCTTTTTTCTCCTACAAAATCTAAGAACAGAACTGATATATAAAAACACAATCGTATGTATTTATGAAGTATTGTGGTATTTCATACTTGTAGACACAATATAACGTTTAAAAAAGGTTAAAGTATCTCCTTAAACATTTATAATTTCTTAATAGTGAAAATATTCAAAATCCTTTTCTCCAACTCTTGAAATATGTAGTACTTTATGATTATCTGTAGTCATCCTACTGTGTAGCTCCACACCACAACTTCTTGTTATGGCTTACTGCCCACTGAAAACCCTTTCCCATCCTTCTACTTCCCCCCATGTCTATTTGAATAATGGACATTTCTCAAAACATACAAGTAGTCAGCAGGTATATAAGTAAATTCTTAGCATCAGTAATCGTCAGAGAAAGATAAATCTAAAGCACAATGAGGTACAACCTTGTTCCAGGAGGCACAGCTAATACAAAAAAGAAAATTGCAGGCAAACGTGGCAGAAATGTTCTTTTCGCACGCTGTTGGTTGGGAATGTAAATTAGCGCCAGCATCATGGAAAACAGTATGGAATTCCTTAAAAAAACTAAAAATTGAATTTCCATATAATCCAGGAGTCCCACTAGGGGGTACATATTGAAAGGAAATGAAATTAGTATGTCAACAAGAAATCTTTCACTTTCTTTTCCCTGCTATTGTCATTCCTCAAACAATTTGAACCTTTCAACGTGGGCATTCTAAGAATTACATTGTAAAACTAAAAACTCTTATTAAATCTTCTACGTAAAAATAAAGCAGTCATTTAACCTATTTTGGTTTAAAGTAGATGTTATGGCTTTCTTTGTTGGGTTGATGTTTAAAATTTCGAATTAGTTAATAAATCCAATGCAGTACAGTCTGATCTCCCTCAGGTTTATGTTACTCGGGCGACAGGACTCTGCCCTATATTCTTCTCAGTGTGGACTGGGAGAAAGAGAGAAATCATCTCTACCACAAGGAGATGATGAACTCACAAAAACATAGGGAAAGGCATCCACTCACTGGTATAGTCCAATATGAATGGCAGAATTCTGCCCACAGTAGTCAACAGAAAGAGGTACCTCCTGTTATGGGGTAGAGGTTGAGGACTTCTGCCTGCCTTTCCTGCTTGGGAGGGGTGCCACATTGCTGTTGAGAAGGGAAATAGGAGCCAAGTTCTGCACAGAGGCTCCACTGGGGAGAGAGACCTCTCTGTCACCTCAGCAGGAGGGTGGAAGTGAAAGCAGATTTGTCAGAGTCTATGTGGGAGAAGGATGCTACCTTATTTCTGTGAAAGACAGATAGATGTCAGAGCTCTTTCCACAGCCTCCATGCTGAAGGAAGTGTGTGGAAGACAGAGTTCCACCCCCGGTCCCAATGCCAAAGCACTTGCTCGGGGAGGGAGAGACACAAAATTCTTCATGGTGTTCATCTTGGAAAATGACAACTATGGTTGAAAGGTTTCTATTCTATTGGCTTCTTGTTCTCTCTGATCTTTTGAGTAGAGGTGGGTGGGTAGGTGGAGAGATGATAGGTAGATAGATAGATAGATGATAGATAGATAGGTGATAGATGATAGATAGATGATAGATGACAGATGATAGATGACAGATAGATAACAGATAGATGACAGATAGATGATAGATGATATAGATAGAAATGAAATATTCCAAAAGAAAATTGAATAGTCCATGATAGTAGTAGATGAGATTGACCAGACCACAACTTTACACATATATTACATGTGATAATTGAAGATAGAAAAGAATTATTTCTAACAAAAAATGAACTTCTATGTATAATACAGTGCCTATGCTTTCATTACTAGCATCAATATTTAACTTTACAATGTTCTAAATAAACATTTTTTAAATGAAATTAATCTTTTTCCTTAACATTGGCTATCAGGGTGTAAACCTCCTTTGGTAATTGAAGGATACAGTAATCTTTTAAATATGTGCTTATTTTTACTTTATCTAAGATGGGGACGGGGTATGGACTCTTGGAACAATTATTTAGGAATAACGTATGTGCTATATTTGTGTCATACAGGTCAAAAAAGGGAAATCTGAGGAGGTCTAAGTCATATGACTTATTAGTACTTATTTATTAGTATTAAAGGCACAAATTTCTTAGATGCTTGCTAAAGACAGATGTTACATTCTTACTCATTTTGACCAGACTCGACCATATGAAAATAGCATAATGAAACCCATTAAAAACCATTTAAAGAGAGGGAGGAAGAAGGAGAAAAGAATGAGTAAGAGAAGAGGTAAGTTTGGTCAAAGTACATTATATCCATGTATCAGAATATCACGATGAAGCTTCTTTGAGCAATTAACTTACACTAATGAAAAGTCTGGCTTAGTGATAAGGATGAGATGTGACACAAGCTTTCATGCTGTGAAAGGAATGGAAGAAACAGACTATTCCCACATAATCTTTTGAGGTGCTAAGAACTGAACCTAAGTCCTGCACAGGCTAGGCCAGTGACCTATCACTGAGCTCCATCTGATCCAACAGTACAGTTGTGGTGAAACTTAAATAATCAGCATGCGAAATTTATCCCTCTCTTTTTCTTCTGATGATCTTATGATGGAACTCCAATAGTTGCAGAAGGTCTAAGTGTGAATGAACTGATAAAAAGGATGATCTACTGCTACATTAGATAAAGTGATGATCCTGAGATGATTGACATATCAGTACATATCAAGTATGCTATTTGTACTAATAAGAAACTCCAAGTAGTGACCTTAATCTATCTTGGAACCTCAAATTTTGAATGACTAAACTCATTAATGTATTTTTTAAAAAACTAAAGGAAAGACTTGTGTTTGATGGATCACTAAGAAGGACTGCACATGTAATTACACATGACCCTCATATGTGAAATAGCTGTTTATGGTAAAGGGAATACAACCAACTCAAATTAGATGTGACTAAAGTCAAATCTTTTACAAACTCCAGTGAAAATCTTAATCACAGAGCCACACCTCTAAAGCTGAGCTTTTGAATAGTAAGTGTTTTAATGGCCTGATAATAATTCAATGAGTTTGACTTTGAGTGTAAAAATTTAACATGAAAGATACATACTGGAGTAAATAATCTGTCTGCAGAGGTATCACACTGAAAATTGTCTTAATATAACATGGAATTATTTCTTTTTTTACTTGAAGTGTGAGTCAAAAGTATATTTGTTGTGTTTCAAGTTAATATTTAATAATGAAAATATATATGTGTTATATGCTGTGCCTACAAAGTGTCCTAAAACTTTGTGATTTAAAGCTATAATGATAGATCAGGGATTTGGGAATGAATAAGCTGAGAAGTCTGAGCCATGTAGTACCAGCATCATTCACTCTTTCCATCACCATGCTGGAGGATACAAGAAGTCCACTCAAGTCTGCATCCATGTCCTCCTTTCTGTGGTCTTTTCCTATCCATCTGAGAAGACTGGCCTTCCACGCAAGATGGTGGTCATCTGGATTTCTTACATGGCATCTGGCTTCCAAGAGAGATCATTCCAACAGAGGCATGATAAAACTCCACGCGGTATCATAAAAAACTTCGAAACTCTTTAGGCTCAAGATCAAGAGGTGCATAATGTCACTCTACTGCATTTGTGGGTCACAGTCCGTTGCAGTGCCTGCCCAGATTCTAGGTGAAGGGAAGAAGAACCCTCCTCTCCATGAAGAAGGGCAAATAGTTTGTGGTCATCTTTAATCTGTCATGATGTATAAACCAGATTTTAGGTACTATGGTAAATATATGAAGAAACTGTATATATCCATAAAAATGGAGAAAAAGAACGTTCAAGTTTCTAGCCTACTTAAAATCTTCTCCCTGAATAGTATTAAAGTGCAAGGAAATTCCAAGTAGAAACCTGTGACTGTATGGCTGAAATAATTTATTCCTACAAAAACGTCTTAAAAAATGGCAATAGTGAGGAAATTCATTAAGCTAAGAAAAAAAGTCTTTAAATAGATTCCCAGTTTCTTCATTCACGTGATTATTTCTTCATGTACCCATTAATTCATCAACAAATACATCTCTGTGTGTCCTATTATGAGGCCAGGGGTTTTATTAAGCAAAGAGACTGCAACAACGAAGGGACAAATATTGTTTTATTTTCTTCATGGTGCTCACAACTTAATATTATAAATTATTCTCACTCTAAAGATCATTCAACTGGATTTTTGGTAATTTAGAACAGCACAGTCTTTGTATGTGTACTCTGTAAATGAGAAATTTTATGAGAAAAAGAGTAATGTCACATAAAATAATCAAATACAACTGCATGGATGCATTCAGTTATTTAGTCCAATAAGCATAATTTGAGGCTTTGTTATATCCCCGGCTCATTCTATATCTTTAGGCCAATGCATAAACCATGATTTAACAAAAACACATGCTTCCCAGCACACAGGACAGTTACATCTGCTCCATAGCTCCACATGAGAACTTCTTCTCATTGCTCTCTCTCCCATCCCCAGTTCCAAGAAAACATGAGCCTCTTAAAACAAAGCTGAAAATCTAGTGGCTTGCAAGTCAGCTGGCAGGGTTTTTGCATTTTTAAGCAGGCTTGGCTATGGGGGGAGCTTAGTGTTCACTCTGTAACTGACCTCTCTGAGCCAAGTTCAGAGTAGTGCGAGTTATCAAATCTGACAGCTTTTTGGCAAGTCTTTGAAGGCTCTCGGGCCAGGCTCCCTTCCAAGCTCAGCTGGGATCAATTAGGATACATAATAGTTCTTGCAATAGCTAGTTCCTACCATGCTTTTTAAAAGTATTTAGTGTACAATAATACAATTTATAGCTTACCTGTACCACACTATCTATTCAAAAGAAAATAAGACCAAGTTGAAAGTTTAAAGTGCACTGAGAGTTGCAGAACAACACAGTGGGGAGGTGAGGGAAGTAACAAAGATTCCTTTGAATAGTCCTTACTCTCTAAATTTATTTAAGACATAATTAGACATATATCCAAAATGTAGTATTTTCCCTAAACCTGAATTCCCACACCAAAAGTAGTATTTTGAAAGTCTGGTTAAATCAAACCACACACACACGTACACACGCATACACACACACACACACAAACAGAGTCAAGGACTTTTGACTAGTTCAGCAACCAAAAGGATCTGCTTATATGTAATGCAGATTTTCATTTCTAGGACTACAATCAGACTCAAATTCAGGTGACTGGTGAATAAAAAACGGAAGGTACAGGGCGAAAGCAAGAGTCCAGCTGCACTTCATGAAGCTAATTTTCTGGTTTCATATGAGCTAAGTATGCCTTTCATTTTCTCTTTATGTGACCTGAGGGTAAGGAAATGCAACCATCTCCTGGTTGAGGACCAAAACTTGGCAGTTTGTAAGAATTTTCTTTTTAGACTTTGTTAGTTGCCACTGAATCATTAAACTATCATAGCGCCTCTTTAATTATTTCATAGTTTTGACATCCTTCCTTTATATTTCTAACAAGAAAGATTTATTGTCAATAATAGGTTTGAACTTCTGGTTCTTTCATCCAGTGAAAAAAAATTATTTGAAGTCCTTTCTATATAAAATGTTTGCATTCATAACAAGAATTTATTTATGCTTTTATTCTCAGTAGATTTTATAAGAATATCATTGTTGACTTGAAATGATAATAAAAATATATGAAGATTGCAGAAAAAATAGTTTAATAATGTTTATAAACACACAGATATCCCCTCCAGGATGTGGGGATGATCTGACTGCAATATTGTCAATCCGTCAGGAACAGGGTAGATTCAGATCATCTGTTAGTGTCCCTCACTCCTCCATGTGTGTTCCTCCCAAAGCTGCAGGGGTAATCTTCCCTGAAAAAAGAGAATTGTCTTGTTGAGGATTTACAGGTAGCTATGTCGTACTGCTAAAACCTCCAAACACACTCTCAAAGTCCAAACAGTGCCTTAAATGTGATTGGTTCTCATGAAGTCTTCCAGAGTACTCATTCAATAATGTCCATTCATAGCTGGGTGTAGTGGCTCATACTTGTAACCTCAGCTACTCAGAAGGTGAAGTTCGAGACAATGAAGTTAGAGACCACTCTGGCAAAACAAGTAGTGAGACCTCCATCTCAACAGAAACAGCTGAGTTTGGTGGTCCATGCTTGTAATTGCAGCTATTAAGGAGGCATAGGTAGGAGGAACACTGTCCAAGTCTGGCTAAGATAAAAATTTATGTTTATAAGGTTTTCAGACGGTATCTGAAAAATAACCTACAGCAAAAAGGACTGTAGGTTTGTCTCAAATGGAAGAGTACTTGTCTAGCAAACATAGGGCCCTGAATGCAAACACCAGTACTGCCCTCCAAAATAATAAAATAATGTCACCTTAAAATTCTAAGAATACACTGATATTAACACATAGTTTCTGAATGAGTGAGTAAGCCTAGAGGAGTTATTTGCTTGGTCCAGCTCAACCACTAAATTCATAGTTATTGGGGCTTGGATTACATTCTTAAGAATTACTAGTAGGTATTATTATTTTGAAGATTATCTAAAACACAGGGTATTTAGCTGGACATTCTTTACAATTATGATATACGAATTGATCAAATGATGTACACAGTGCATTTCATCGTTTGTCAATATGAAGTATCTGAACATGCATGCACTCTATAACATGTGAATCACTTGAACACACATACCACATTATATGCTCAAGTTTTTTTTTTGTAAATCATTTTTTCTATTACTGATTTTTGAGAAATATAATGTCAAAGTTTAGTTCAGTTTTACAAATATTTACAGTCTTAAACATGCTGGTACAGTTTTAAATATAGACGATATAAAAGCTTCAAAGTTTGCTCTCTAGTCATAAGTGATTAAGAAAGTTAATGAGAAGATCTCAATAGAAAAATAGCAGAGAAGTAACAGCATAAACGGTTGATCTTAGGAAGTGAGTGGATCTAACCAGTTCTTCAGAGCAAACGAGAGAGCTGATTCTAGACTGATATATTCAAGGACACTTTGGTGGACAGTTACGAGTCCTGTTTGTCACTACTTGACTTAAATATGTCAAAAGAAGGAAAGAGAAGACACAATAGTTTGAGTACTGAGAATTCAAAAAGGATGAATAAGAACTAGGAGGTAGAGAGGAGAACAAAGTCCTAGGACAACTAGTCTGCAATAAGATCTTGTATTTTTTTTAATGCAAAAAAAAAGGTTTGAACCTTTTTTTGAGGTTTGAACTCAGGGATTCACCATTGCAAAGTAGGCATTCTACTGTTTGAGCTACACCTCCAGTCCATTTGCTTTGTTTATTTTGGAGATGGGATCTCATAGATTATTTGACAGGACAGGCATGAAATTGCAATCCTTCCAACCTTAGCCTCACAAATAGCCTGGATTGCAGGCATGAGCCACCAGATTCTGGCTAAAACACTTTTTTCTTTTTTTGGGTGGTATTCATGTTCGAACTCAGGCCTTTGAGCTGTCTAGGCAGGCACTCTACCACTCCAGCCACTTTCCTTGGAAACTATTTAAGAAACCAGAAAATGGCTTTAGCTATAACATTTTGTACTAAATTTTACTCCTGAGGAAATGATATTCATGGATCATATTAATTTGCTTATCTATATAATGTTTCTTATGTTCATTTAAATAGGAATCAAATATAAACTTAGGGATAGTCTATTTTATTGCTCTCCGCGGTGTCTGCTTTGTCAAAATTTCCTAAAGACAACCATTTGCATAAACCCTCTGCAGTGCAAGGGTATGTCTAAAGGTTCACTTGAGAAATGTTTGCTTACTTTTTTTGTGGTCACTTTTTTCATTTTTTTATAAATATGACATCACTTTAAAATCAAGTATATTTTTCTTTCTTAGTCATATTGTTATCCATTCATGTTAAATCTTTTGGACATTTTAAAATTTAGTCTCCCAGTTCTTCTTCTATTTTTATTTGATTAATGATTATTTTTCATAGTTTTGAGTTTTATAGATAAAGACAAATGTTATTTGAGTGTTTTGCATATAAATGTGATTATTTTGATATAGTTTCAAATATCTCTTATAGTGTTTTAAAATTAAGTAAGGGTTTACTGTTTCATGTAAATGTATCAGAATTTAATTAGTAAGAGTGTACATCTGTGATATTGAATCGTCTGTAATTTACTTCAAAGTACTTCAGAAAATTCAGTGCAATATCCATTGATTAAAAAAAATTAACTGCGATCTATTACCTAGAACTATTAGATAACATTGGGATGACAAAACCTGGAATTCACATTATAGAAATCACTAAAAAAAGCATTTAAGATATTTTGGCTAATGGTACACTAGAAAAATGTCTTCAAAATGACCCTCAAGGAAACAGCCTCCCAGATCATGGATAGTCCCTGACCACAAAGAATGGTGAGCCAGCCAGGCATCAGGCCCATACCTGTAACTCCAGCTATTCAGAAGACTGAGGCAGTAGGATCTCAAGTTTGAGGACAACCAGGGCTACATAATGAGTTTGAGATTAATCCAGGCTACACAGTGAGACCCTGTCTCAAAAAAAAAAAAAAAAAAGTAAGCAAATTCCAACTTATACATTAAAAAAAGCTGTTTTCCAATTTTGAGACCTGCAGAACCCAGAGCTACCATGGAAGGTGTCCAGTGACATCACCGTAGAACTATGTAGAGGTGGCCTGGGACCATGTAGGAAGGAGAGAAGCAAATTCGTCTCAGCATTCCAGTGGAGCCTACCATGACTACCGCTTTCTGAATGCAACTATAGTGAGAGGCCTGTGTGAAACCGAAAGAAACACATGAAGAAAAATTGAAGACTTGGTTGTATGATTTGAAATCCTCTTCCAAAACTCACATTAAAATTTAAGTTTCCATTGTAGTAAGATTAAGAGGTGAATCATGAGAGCTTTGCCCTCATGATTGGATTACTGACACTGATCGGGAGTGGTTTCTAATAAAAGCAATGAGGTCTGTCCTACTCTCTTTCTTTTGTGGTGTGAGTAGACACACCTCTACCATGTTGTGAAGCAGCAACAAGGCTCTCACTCAATGTGGCCTATCAGTTTTAGACTTTCCAGCCTCCAGATGCAGGAGCCAAATAAACTTCTATTGTTAAAATTTACTCAGCCTGTGGTATGATGTTATAACAGAAGAAAACAGGCTAAGATACTTAGCAATAAAAGAATCAAGTTAAAATAGAAAAGCAAGCTGTCTGTGGAGACTGGCTGCATTGATAGCAAATAAGAAATAAATTTAATATGATTATGGGGTATAATGTAAATACACAAAATGATTATGTATTTCTATATAATGATAATAAGCAATTATAAAAAGAAATTTAAAATATAATCTTTATATTAGTACAATACTATTGAATATTGTGCCCCAAATTCATGTCTACCTGAACCTGTAAATGTGATCTTATTTGGAAATGGGTTTTCCAGATGTAATCAAGATAAGATATGGTCATGTTACATTAGGGTAGGCCTGACGGTTGATAGCCTTTAAAAAAGGAAAAATTTGGACACAAAGACTGACATGGGAAAGAAAAAAATACCACATTAAGACAGAGGTTGAGATTTGAGACATGCCTTAACAAGCCAAGTAAACCACAAGAATTGCTAGTAACTGCTTGAAGTTAGGAGTGAGGCAGGGAGCAGACTCTTCTCTAGACCCATTAGAACTCTGCCAATACGTTGACTTCGTACTTATACCCTTCAGAACTGTTGAGGTAGAGATTCAATTCAAACTAAATTTAAAAAAGAACCTCAACATAAGTTTTGAAGAACTCAACCAAGTGTTTCTCAAATTTATATGGAAATAGAAAGCAATTTAAAATATTTTAGTGCTTACAGCACCTTTCAAAATGTATTATAAAACTGTAGTAAGAAGAGAGTGATGGGGAGATAAATGTGATCAAAGTACATTATATGTATGTGTTGTTGTCAACTGTTTTTTCAAAAAGTCCTAAAATTTAGTGGAGGGAGAAAATTCTCTCCCAGTGTGGTAGAAAAATAGCCATATAAAAAATGTATCTATCCTTATCTTACACCATAAAGTTCATACACAAATGAACTCAAAGCAGGCTGCAGATTTAACAGGTAAACTGAAATGTAAGCTTTGAGAAAAAAATGTAGGAAAAAATTTGTTGTCATAATACAGTCACTAACTATGCAAGAAAAAATAATGAACTGAATCTAAATTGGAACTCTCATACACTGCTAGTGGAAATATGAAATGGAGTCACTACTTTGCAAAAGCAATGATTATATAGTCATGCAATTAATACTAGCTGGACATAAAACATGAATTACTGATACTCAAAGTTATGCAGATGATCTCAGAAGCATTATTATGAACAAAAGGAGCCAGACACAGACACAAAAGAACACATATAATATGATTTAAATTACATAGCATGTAGTTTAAAACATTTGAAAGTGGCAAAAATCAGGTCCGTGGTTGCCTGGATTGAGGAGTGGGGAAGATTGACAGCAAGAGTGGGAGATAAATTTGATTTATTGACTGTGGTGGTTACATCAATTTGTACATTTAGTAAAGTTCATCAAATTACAGTTTTAATGTGGCTATTTTATGTAAGTTATGCTTCAATAATGTTAATTTCTTTTAAAAATACCACACAAACCTATCACAAAGAGAATAATTGCTGAAGTTTTTTAAAGATTGACTACTTGCCAATTGATTTTAGATACTTCCTGTTGAAGAGAATGTGCACCAGTTCAAAATTTGGTTTTGAAAGTGTAAAATGGTGCAATCATTTTGAAAAAACAGTTTGGTATTTTTTACAAAGCTAAAAATACACATGCCATATGAGCTAATAGTACAATTTTGAAAAGCTTAGTTAAGAGAAATAAAAATGTATTGATCAAAAGGCCTATACAAAAATGTTATAGAATCTTTATTCATTATGCCCCCAAACTGGAAGAAGACACAATGTCTTTTAACAACTGAATAGATACACCAACTATGTTATATTCACTCAGTGGAGCATTATTTAATATAACAATGCTAATGTATTCAACTGTTGCATAGGTGGATCATGGAACAGCATACTGAGCACAAGGAGCAAAACACAAAAGTAGACAAATGGAATGATTCCATATGTGTAAAATTTTACAACAGAAAACTGATCTTTAGCAAAACAAAATCACATCAAGGCCACACAAAAACATGAATGAAAGCAATTTTATTTTTCATTGCCAAAATCTGAAAGCAATCAGGATGTCCTTCGGCCTTCAGTTGGTAAATGGCTAAATAAATGATCATCCATTCACAAAATAGACTACTATTCAGCACTAAAGGAAAATGAACATGAGAAGACATGGTGGAAACTTAATGCATACATTGCTAGGTGAAAGAACCTAATCTGAAAAGGCTACATACCATACGATCCAACTATATGTCATTCTAAAAAAACCTAACTTTGGAGACAGTTACAAAAAGAAAGACAGGAGAAAAATCAGTGGTTGCCAGAAGGGGAAAGGGATGACTAATTGAGTCAAAAGTTCTATTTAGGACAGCAAAACTACCCTGTATAATACAATGGTAGGAACATCTGCTACATTTGTCAAAATCTACAGAAGGTACAGACTAAGAGAAAACCCTAAGGTAAACTGTGGATTTCAGGTCATAATGATGTGTCAGATACATTCTCCCACTATAATAAATGGAGCACAATGGTGGGAGATACTGATAATAATAGAGGCAATTCATTTGTGGGGTAAGAGGTATATGGGAAACACGTGTACTTTCTGCTTAATTTTGCTGTGAACATATAACTTAACTTAAATATACAGTGTTTTTAGTCAGAAGGAAATCACATTAAGTTTTCCTGGCCCAGGGCATTGGTCATTTTTGAAAAGACTTATGAATGAACTTTTGGGGATGATAAAAATATTTTACAGCCTGATTGGAGCAGTGGTAGCACAATTATTTGTGGTACTTTTCTCAAAATCCATGTGCCTGTATGCTCAAAATGGATAAACTTCATTATATGTAAATTATACCCCAACAAACTTAGTTATAAATAATTTTAAAGACACATTTCAATAGAAGACATTAGGTAAACTTGGTGGTTTTTGAGTAAGAGAAGTAGATGTTTGTAGAAATATAAGAACATGAAGGACACAAGCAGACTGGTTGCATTAAAAGCCCCAATTAATGACCTCCCTCATTTGCATCCTCTTTGAAATGTGTCTTTGCAGTGCTCCTCCTCTTTCATTCTTGGATCAACCATGTGACATTTTATGGTCAATGTGATGTAAGCTGAGGTTTGCAGAGTGTGTATACATTTCTACTGTGGCACCCATGCTTGTCTGGTTTTACTCTTAAGACTCTAAATTAAACAGGAAAACTTATTTTTGGATGAAAGAGAGAGAAAACACATTTATTTATTTTGTATTTTATTTATTTATTTTTTGGTGGTAGTGGATTTAAACTCAGGACCTACACTTGATAGGCAGGCTCTCTACTATTTGAGCTATGTTCTGGGTTTTTTTTGCTTTGGTTATTTTTGAGGTAAGTTCTCTTATTTTTGCCAGAATCAATCTGGACTGGGATCCTCCTACATGTGCCTCTTGTGTAACAGGGAGTCAGACATGATCTGCCATCCCTCACCAGAGTTATCCTTTTAGTTGTTCAAGATAACAGCCAGCCAACAACTTCACATGTGAGAAAATGAAGTTTGATAAGAATATCTTCTTAGCAAAGCCCAGCTTAAATGCTTATCCACGATAAACTCAATAAATGCTTTTTGAATTGAGCCACTGGATTTTAGGATAGTTCGTTACAGCCTATGGAATATTTTATATAAAAGATAACTTGATATTTAGGTGATTCACAATATACTCCTACTAAATATATTTTGACATAATTTAAGAGGTAGGCTCAAGAGTTTTCTAATCTAAAATTTGCATATCAATCTATCTATCTATAGATAGATAATGAAGTTTTGGATTAGAAGAGGCTTTTTTAAGCCATAAAGCTAATTTTTAAATGACTTTATATAAACTGTGATACAAAATCTTGGTGTATTTTGCTTTAATAGAAATAGGTGATAGGAACAAATGGAGTTGAACTATTGACTGTCTTTTACTTAACCAAATATAATTAAAAATTAGAAAATTTTCCCTATTTTCTCCTTTTTTCAAGTAATACTGCAATTTCTGTCCTTTCTCCTCAGCAATAAACACTGTCTTTCCCTCTCTCTCTCTCCCTCCCTCCCTCTTCTCTCTCTTTCTCTCTCTCTCTCTCTTTCATTGACCAACCTGAAAATTGCAACATAATCCCTAAATGGTAGAACACTGTGACATGATGTATCCAGCTTTTAATTATTGTATGATGAACTCGGTAAGGCTTAATAATTTTTAAACGTTACTAAGTTTATATGTGTGGCAAGTGTAGGACACAAATATGTCAGGCTGCTTATTAATGAAAAAAAAATATACGTTTGAGGCTAAGTTCCAAGAGGAAATTTTCAGATCCACTATTGACAAGAAGTAAGTCAATCTTTCAGCTTTCATTCCATGAAGAGACCTTCACAGAATATGGACATGTTCCATATTCTTTTATCTCTGCGTGATAGTTTAAATATAGTGATTTTAAAACCATACGTTGAAAGATCAAAGATGGTAATTTACCTGAATTACAAACGTATAAATACAAAGTTTGTGCAAGTTGTTATTATAATAAACACATAGCAATTTTGAAAACTTCCAAAGCTGTCTCTTTTAGATCAATTGTTTCTGGGATGTGAACTATGTTAAAGTGTACACTCATTCCGCTTTTTTTGTCATTGCCATTCTGTTTCTATTGCTCTATTTTTTTTTTTTTTGAGTGTTTTAAAAAGAATCTGGGAGCTATTTTCCAGGTGTCCCTACTAAACATTTACTCCTTCTTTGATGTTGGCGTCGGGCTTGTCACATGTTCATATTATTCTTGGACTATAAAGTTTTTGTCAACATCAATTTCCATGACTAACCATTGATTAAAGTAATCTCATGGTTTTGACTACAAAATTGGAGAATTAACTTGCAACATTTTCACATGAAACAATCTACTTTCATGTCAGGAGTGGACGTTGTTGGAGGTATCTGTGTCCTAAACAACTGATAAGATAGTAGAGACCAATCATAATAAATGTAGGCGACAAGTTATAGTTCTCTCTCTTCTGGTATAACCCTTCATATCACCATGAAGGCATAATTAATAGCAGATATTTGATGGAAAATGGAATATCGTTGTGCTAGAATGTTTTGATCTCATTGTTTTATAATGACAAAAATGGGAATATGTATTTCTAGATTAACATTTAGAAATGATAATTATGCATATGCCTACAACAATAAAATTACTTGCTTAATTTTAGTCAGAAATGAATGATCAGCCAGGCCTGTAATCTCAGCTACTCCAGAGGCAGAGGTTAGAACTCTTGATCTCAAACCCAAGGACTTCTTGATCTCAAACCCAAGCTAGGGTGTGATGGCACATGCTTATAATTCTAGTTAGTTGGGAGGTAGAGGTAGGAAGATTGAGATCTAAGGCCAGTGTGGACAAAAGTGTAAGACCCTTTCTAAAAAACAAACCAACAGTAAAAGGACTGGGGGAGCGGCTAAAGCAGTAAAGCAGTTGCTTAGCAAGCCTCATGCCCTGAGTTCAATCCCAAGTACAACCGAAAAAAAAAGAAAGAATAAAAACGTCATGATTTGTATTAAGAATCCTGCTTCCAAACATTGTTCTTCTCAATTCTGGAAGTCTCGGTTGCATTTAAAATTTGAAGACACATTGTTGGGATTATTATATTTATAGCAATTACAAAAATATAAATATATTTCAAAGGAAAGGGTGGGATCATGCTAATTTGGGAGAAGAGTAAGGGGCAGGAAAATAAAAATAAATGAAATTTCAGATATGTCCTTTGGGGGAGTTTTTTTTTTTATTCAATATCTTCTTAGTGTTCTAATTATTAGCTTAATAAGCTCAACACTTCAAGATCATGAAATAATACTGATTTAAAAAAACTCTGGGACCTATGATTTTTTACTTTACAAATTTCTCTACAGTGTATGTCACAATAGAATAGCAATTGCTAATCAAATCACATATTTCCTGTACTAAAAA
The DNA here is from genome assembly GCF_047511655.1 of Castor canadensis. NCBI lineage: Eukaryota > Metazoa > Chordata > Mammalia > Rodentia > Castoridae > Castor > Castor canadensis. Next base: position 15,881,447 of record NC_133390.1, on the reverse strand, counting down.
TGCCTAAGTCAATGAAATAGAAGTTATTTATGATTGTTGCTAAAACCAAATTCTTAGTTAAAACTTGCAAGAGGAAAGAAAAAGCACATCTGAACTAATAGTTGGTAGTATTTCATCTCTAATTAGCATTAAAGAAATTTTAATTGCTAAGAGCCAGAATATTAGGATCACTTGAATAAAATACAGTTGAACAACATGCTGTATATAGCATTAATTCAAATTATGTCAATATATGATTTTCTCTCAGAGTCCTATGAAAATCACTGAATTGCCTTTTGTTGTATGCAAAATTTGTCCAATTCAGATTTTAAATCCCCCCTACAGCTTTTCTTTCCTTAGAGTTTCGTCATATATGAAACATAACGTATGTATACTAAAATGCCTTAAGAATTCAATACCATTCATAGGAACTTTAATGACTGAAATTTGTTTCATGTTTCATGTGCACACATATTCTCAAGATCTGTTGAAATATATAAAATTGTTGTAAAGATTTGGACATAAAATGTCCTTAAATGTTCCTGTGCTGGAGGTTTGGAGCAATATTGATCAATGATTGGAACATGAGATTAAACCATAGATGAGTTCATAGCTGGGCCATTAGAGGGTGGATCCTAGTTGGAGGAAGGAGGTCACTGGGAGCATACCATTAGTTCCTGGCACCTTTCTGTCTCTCCTGCTATTTCCTGACTGCCTTGAGGTGGGCCTCCACTGCCACACACTCTCATTGCCATTCTTTTGCCTAGACACAGGCCTAAAAGCACTGGAGCCCACAGAGCTTGGACTAAAAATGTGAACCAAAATAAGTCTTTCTTCTTTTGTTTGTGTCAGGGATTTTGTCACAATGACAAAAAGCTGACTAACACAGCTATTTTCTTTAGGATAGTTGTACTAAACCTTCATATTTTACAGCATTGTGTTTCCTGTCCTGGGAAGGGAGCTACTGGGGTTTGAATTCAGGGTCTTGTGCTTGCTAGGCAGTTGCTTTACCAATTCAGTCATGCCTCCAGTCTTTTATTGCTCTAATATTTTTCAGATAGGGTCTCATGATTTTGTCCACAACAGTCTGGACCACATCCTCCTACCTACCACCTTCTCCATAGCTAGCAATACAGACATCCGGCTTAATAGTTGAGATGTGGTATCATTAATTTTTTGCCTGAAAATGCTATCCTCTGATTTCTACCTTCTAAGTAGTTAGGATTTCAGGCATGTACCACCACACCTGGCCATGCTTTCTGTTTTATCTGTCAATTCTTAATAACTGGCCCTTGGACTGTCCTTCATACCTTGTCCTGTTCTGTAAAACTATATATATTTGTTCAATGAACAGTCTAATTTTACAAACTATGTTAGACAGTAGAGACTGAGGAGGCCTCTTGTCATTCCTTCTCTTTTTTTGATATTCAGCAAGTTTTATTAGAAAATGAAAAGCTAATCACTTTAAAATTATTTGGAACTATAGAAGCAAAATAATCACATTTGACAATAGCACATATTTCTTTTCCAAGTAGTACACTGTGTAAAATGACTAAAGATGACCGTTTTGGATTACTAATTGCAATCAATAAAAATAGTACTCAGCAAATAATATTGATTTTTATATACAACTATACATTAAACCAACATGGCATTCAAATTACAGAAATAAGTTATGATATTTAACAACTTTGAGTGAAAATAATGTTTTCCTATACACAATATTATGTGAGGTGTGCACATTATTTTCGAGATACTGGGATTTGAACTCAGGGCCTTGGGCTTGCTAGGCAAGTGCTCTACTGTTTGAGCCATGACCCCACATTATTTTTCAACAATTAGGAATTGAAGATTATACTATATGATTTGGCCAACTTAGTGTTGAAGAAGCTCACAGACTAATGGAATGGAATGTAAGAACCTGCAAGCTTGTCACAAACTAGGCATGTGATCTTAGCAAAATCATTTTCCTTATCTTGCCTTCATTACTTTTATTATAAAATGAAGAACAGAAGCAAACAACCTCTCTAAATTCCCCTCTTAAATGTAAAATTTTGCAATGCAAATGTTAATATAAAGTATATCTGTAGAGAGACCAAATGGTGGATAGCTGATGGACCCGGGGACCTTGACCTGTATGATTTCAGACAAATATTCCAGATTTTCATGATAGCAAAGATCAGGTAACCCTGCTTTTTCTGCCAACTAAGATACCATCAATACATAAGGGGCACATAATATTCAGTGATCGACCCTTAAATTAGCTTTTTATAGAGCATAACAGCTGGGAGTAGGGACAAGCAGTTGCTGGTCCACTTGCTGGGAAGGTGCTTTTTTCCTTTTCTCTTTTTTCTTTCTTTTTCTCTTATTTCCTTCCTATCTTGGGTGGTAAAACAAAAACACAAAGCAGAAAACTGCAGAAAGAGATCTGTGAGCATCTGGGATGACCTGGATTCACCATAATATGTGTGGGCACAGAACCTCTGACTTCCATCTGCCTGCTCTGATCTGTAGCTGAACCATTTCCCCCTGAGTGATGCAACAAACCTGCCAGATGAGTGGGACACATGTGCTTTAGCGGGAACCACATAGTCTAGTGCTACTAGACTGCACATCCCCTGAACAAAACTGATGACTAAATACATGGAGGGAACATTTGCCCTCTTTTTTGAAAGGAAAGGGGAAGAACACCGAGCTGAATTAGCATATGTAGGGCTGGGCAACTCAGCAGCATACTGGTGAAAACTACACATTGTCCTGCCTTAGAGAAAATGGGAGCAAATTGAAACTGACGATCTTCCAAGAGAAAAGCTCAATTCTAGCTCACAGACCTGCCCTGTGGGTGGAAGGGGCTGACCTGGCAACTACTCATATACCAGCTCGTTGAGGGAACGCATCCGAGAACCTGCTCACACCAAGGGATCCATCTCACCAAGGGAAGCCAAGGTTCAAACACCCTGAGCTGATCACTCTCCTATCCCACAGTTATATGGTATGGAGGGGCAACATCCATTGTCATGCAGTACAGCATACCAACCTTAAGATGGAATAGGGTCACAGTCAAAGCCCCTGGAAAAAGTGTCAGTACCTGAATTCAAAATCAGAGGAAAGAATCCAGAACATTCAGAACATTCATTGAACTGGTATACATACACATATATATATATATATTTTTAATTTTAATTTTTGTTTTTTCATTTTTTATTCCACTTTATTAATAGCTAACTCCTTCTTCCATTCTGTCCAACCACCAATTCACTTTCTATTCTCTCCCCAAATTCTTTTCTCCTCTCTTTTCTTCTCTCCTTTCCCATCCTTCCCCTCCCTTCCCTTCCACTGTCTCTACCTCCTCAATACTCACCAACCAATGAATAGTATATTATAACAACTTTACACATTCCCCATCCTCCTAACCCTCAGCAATCCCTGACAATAACACCTTTCTCCACAATGACTGAACTACACCTTAACACACATTAGGGACTTATTACCCTATAACACTCACACCTCACAACCCTTCCCCCCTCAGTGCCATCTTTTTATTTACTGAATATCTATCTCTATCCAAACAACTGTTATCCCTCTAACTGCCACTGCTTATAGATAATATCACCAAGGTATTCTCTATATATTTTGTAAATAACCTGTCTGGTACTGAATCAGTGAATTTATTATTGTTAATTAATGCCTCCAGGTCAAGGAACAGAAATAGCACATCAACTTAGCTAACAACTAATTCCAGTCATGGCACAGTAATTAAGTCAAGGAAAGGACAGTAGGTGATTAAAATTCCCAAGTAGTCAATAATGTAGGAACATGGCAAAAATACAAACATGGGGAGAAGAAGGCAGGGGAATTCAACCCCTCAAAAGAGAAGATAGTGGAGGATTTAGTGGAGAGTGAAAGAAATGAATACCCAGCTGCTGACCACAGTAGAACAAGGATAAGTATGTCTAATGAACTCAATGAGGTCTTTAAAGAAATACTTAAAGATGAGCTCAAAAAAAAATTCATAGAAATACTTATGGAGGAGTTTCAAGAGAATATTAAGGAGAATATACAGAAAGAACTCAAAGAGTATCAAGACAACACAAATAAAAAACTCAAGAAGACACAGAAACAATGAAATAAACTCAGAGAGGACTTCAAAAAACTCCAAAATGAAATTAAGGAGATTATAAAAAAGAGAGATATGAAATAAAGAAAACAGCACAAGAAATGAAAGAGGAGCTTAACAAAGATATTAAAAACCTCAGAAAAAAGTATCAAATAGAAATTCTGGAAATAAAGAGTTCCTTAAATTAAATAAACAATACAGTTGAAAGCCACTCCAGCAGACTAGTACACATGAAAGAGAATTTCAGGGCTCAAAGACAAAATGGAAATTAAAGAATAAAAACAGAAGACTCCTCAGACAAAAGACTCAACAGCTACAAAAGGAATACTCAAAAACTCAGTGATTCCATTAAAAGACCAAACCTGGGAATTATGGGCATTGAAGAAGTGTAAGTCAAAGGGATATGAAATATATTCTACAAAACGGTATCAGAAAATTTACCAAATGTGGAGAAAGAGAAGCCTATTCAAGTACAGGAAGCATCCAGGACACCAAACAGACATGACCAAAATAGAACCTATCCACAGCATGTAATTGTTAAAACAACTACCATAGAGAACAAGGAAAATGTATTCAAGGCTGTTAGAGAGAAATATCCAATAACATATAAAGGTAAATCCATCAAAATAATAGCACATTTCTCAACAGAAACTGTAAAAGCAAAAAGGGCATGGAGTGAGGTATTTTGAGCACTGAAAGAAAACAATTTCAGTCCTAAGATACTCCACCTAGCAAAGCTATCATTCAAAATTGATAGAGGAATAAAAGTTTTCCATGATAAACAGAAACTAAAATAATATATGACCACAAAACCATCACTACAGAAGATTCTGAAAGGAATCCTACACATAGAAGATGAAAACAAACATAACCATGAAAGGACAGGAATTATTAAACCTCAAGAAAAGAACAGACAAGCACTCAGAGAGTAGCACAGAATTGGCTGTAAACATACAAATCCTAAAACAACAAAAACAACTAAATGGCAGGAAACACCATGTACCTCTCAATATTAACACCGAATGGCAATGGATTCAACTCTCCCATCAAAACACACTGTTCTGCAAGCTGGATTAAAAAGGAATACTCAACAATCTGTTGTTTATAAGAAACCCATTTTATTGACAGAAACAAACACTGGCTTAGGGTAAAATGGTGGAGGAAGATTTACAAAGCTAATGGCCCCCCAAACCAGGCAGGAGTAGCAGTACTTGTATCACATAAAGTGAACTTCAAACCTAAATTAGAAGAGACAGAAAAGGACATTTCATACTAATAAAAGGAGTGATACATCAAGAGGAAATAACAATTATCGACTCATATGCACCCAATGTAGGTGCACCCAACTTCATTAAACATACACTAAAAGACTTAAAAACACAGATAGACCCCAATACAGTGGTAGTGGGAGACTTTAATACTTTTCTATCACCTATAGATATGTCATCTAGACAAAAAATTAACAAAGAAATTCTAGAATTGAATGACACCATAGATCTAATGGACCTGACAAATGTTTACAAAGAATTCCATCCTGCAACAGCACAATATACATTCTTCTCAGCAGCTCATGGAACTGTCTCTAAATTAACTCATATCCTAGGGCACAATACAAGTCTCAACAAATACAAGAAAATTGAAATAACCCCCTATATATTGTCTGACCACAATGCAATAAAACTAGAACTTAACAACCAGAAAAGCAGCAGAAAATGCTCAACTGAAGGCTGAACAACAAGTTGCTCAAAGATCAGTGGGTCATAGAAGAAATATGGAAGGAACTCAAAAAGTTCTTGAAATTTAATGAAAATGAAAATACAACCTACCAGGACCTATGGGACACAGCAAAAGCAGTACCAAGATAAAAGTTTATAGCTATGACTGCATACCTTAAAAACACAGAAAGATCTCAAATAAACAATCTAAAGCTGCATCTCAAACTCTTAGAAAAACAAGAACAAGCTAAGCCCAAAACAAGCAGAAGGAGAGAAATAATAAAAATAAGGGCCAAAAACATTGAAGCAGAAACCAAAAAAAAAATCATACAAAGAATCAAAGAAACAAAAAGCTGGTTCTTTGAAAAAATAAACGAGATTGATAACCCCCCCGACCAAAATAAGGGAGCTCATTTTAATACAATCAGCAACAAAAAGGGAGAGATAATGACCCACACCAAGGAAATGTGGGAATCATCATGGACTATCTTGAAAACTTACACCCAAATACTTTGGAAAATCTAGAAGAAATGAACAAAGTTTTTAGATACATATGACCATCCAAAACTGAAAAAAGAGTATATTATCACCTAAAGAGATATAAGCAGCAATAAAGAGTTTTGTAAAAAAGAAAAGTCTAGGACCTGACAGATTCTCCACTGAATTCTACCAGACCTTAAAGAAAAACTAATACCAACGCTCCTTAAATTTCTTCATGAAATAGAAAGGAAAGGAACACCACCAAAGTTATTGTATGAAACCAATATTATACTCATCCCAAAACCAGAGAAGGACACAACAACAACAAAAAAAAGAGAATATAAGCCAATCTCTTTAATGAACATAGATGCAAAAATCCTCAGTAAAATAATGGCAAACTGAATTCAACAGAATATCAAAAAGCATCATATACCATGACCAAGTTGGCTTTATCCCAGGGATGTAAGGATGGTTCAACATATACAAATCCTTAAATGTAATATGCCATATTAATAGAAGAAAAGATAAAAACCACTTTATGTTCTCAATAGATGCAGAAAAAGTCTTTGATAAAACTCAACATCCTTTCATGATAGAAACTCTAATATAAATAGGAAAGGAAGGAATGTGCCTCAACATAATTAAGGCTATTTATGACAGACCTCATATCATAGGCAACATTATACTTAATGAAAAAAATTGAAACCATTTCTCCTGAAGTCAGGAATGAGACAAGGGTACCCACTCTCCCCACTATTATTCATTATAGTCTTGGAATTCCTAGTCAGAGCAATAACACAGGAAAAAGAAATAAAAGGAATACAAACAGGTAAGGAAGACCTCAAACTATTCTTATTTGCAGACAACATGATGTTATACCAAAAAGACCCAAAAAAATTCCACCAAAAAGTCTCCTAGACACCATAAACAGCTCCAGCAAAGTAGCAGGATACAAAATCAACTTAAAAAATCCATAGTCTTTCTATACACCAATAAGGAACAGAGTGAAAGAGAATATAGGAAAATAATTCCATTCACAATAGCCTCTAAAAAATCAAATATCTAGGAATAAACTTAATAAAGGATGTAAATGACCTCTACAAGGAAAACTACAAATCTTTGAAAAAAGAAATCGAAGAAGACTACAGAAGATGGAAAGATCTCCTGTGCTCATGGATTGGTGAAATCAACATAGTAAAAATCTGCTACCAAAAGCTATCCACGTGTTCAATACAATTTCCACAAAACCCTAGTGACATTCATCTCAGAAATTGAAAAATAAACCCTAAAACTCATTTGGAAGCACAAATGATCACAAATAGCCAAGGCAATACTGAGCAAAATGAGCAATGCTGGAGATATCATAATACCCAACTTTATACTATACTACAGAATGATAGCAATAAAAACAGCATGATACTGGCACAAAAAACAGGTATGAAGACCAGTGGAACAGAATAGAGGACCCAGATATGAATCCACACAGCTATGCCCACCTAATTTTTACCAAGTTATCCAAAACATGCGATGGGGAAAAGACAGCCTCTTATTTTGCTGGGAAAACTTATGTCTGCCAATAGAAAACTGAAACTAGATCCATGTTTATTTTCCTGCACAAGTATCAACTCAAATTGGATTAAGGACCTTAATATAAGACCTGAAACTTTGAAGCTAGTGCAGGAAAGAGCAAGGAATGCACTGGAAGCAATAGGCATAGGCAAGGACCTCCTCAATGGAACACACAAGTGGCTTAGCAGTTAAGAAAAAGGATCAACAAGTGGGACTACATGAAATTAACAAGCTTCTTTACAACAAATGAAGTGGTTTCTAAACTGAAGAGGCCGCCCACAGAATGGGAGAGAATCTCTGCCAGCTATACATCATACAAGGGACTGATAACCAGAATATACAGGGAGCCCAAAAAATTACATTCCCAAAAATATCAATGACCCAATGAAGAAATGGGCAACTGCACTGAACAGAGCCTTTTCAAAAGAAGTAGTCCAAATTGCCAAAAATACACATGAGAAAATGCTCACCATCCTTGGCCATAAAGAATGCAAATCAAGCTGGGTGCTGGTGGTTCACAAGCTAGGTCTGTAATCCTAGCTACTTAGAAGGCAGAGATCAAGAGGATTACAGTTTGAGGCCAGCCTGGGCAAATAGTTCACAAGACCCTATCTTGAACATACCCATCACAAAAAAGGACTGGTGGAGTGGCTGAAGGTGAAGACCCTGAGTTAAAGCCCCAGTGCCACAAAAAAAAAAAAAAAGGAATGCAAATCAAAACCACATTAAGGTTCTATCTCACTCCTGGTAGAATAGCTACTATCAAGAACACAAACAACAAATGTTGACAAGGATGTGGGCAAAATGAACCTTCATATGCTGCTGGTGGGAATGTAAGATAGTACAACCACTATGGAAAACAGTATAGAGCTCTTTACAAAACTAAAAATAGAACTGCCATATGAACCAGCAAGACTACTCTTAGGGATATACCCAAAGGAATATGAGCCAGGTTATAACAAAGGCACCTGCACACCCATGTTTATTGCAGCACTGTTCACAATAGCTAAGAAATGGAAACAGCCAAAATGCCCCACTACTGATGAATGGATTAAGAAAATGTGGTTATTTTTATACAATGGAATTTTACTCAGTCACAAAGAAGAATGAGATTTTGTCATTCACAGGTAAATGGATGGAACTGCAGAACATCATCTTAAGTGAAGTCAACCAGGCCCAGAAAGCCAGAAACACCATGTTTTCCCTGATATGTGGAATATAGACCTAAGACAAAAGCAGCAAAAACACTGGTGACACTAAGGGGAGGTCACTCCCAGGAGGGGGATGGTCAAAGAAGGAAACTAAGAACTTAAATGTGATTGACATACTCTCTATACAAGAATGAATATAGAAATCCTATACCGGCTGAAAGCAACATAAGAAAGGGATTAAGTTCGAATGAAGAAAATTAGAGGAAATAAACCAAGTGGGGTTCTAATACTCATATGCATGGAAATATCACAAGGAAATGCTCTGTATTGCTACTTTTATCTCAAACAAGTAAAAAAGTGTCATATTTTTCTTTTTTATCTTCTTTTTTCTTCTACAAAATCAGACAACAGGAGGGCAGACAGGTCCTACCCAAGGGGGCTTTGGTACCAGTGGGAGAGGAGAAATGCCAGGGAAAGGGCATAGGAGGTTGTGTTCAGTGCAAAAAAATGTGTATACATGTATTTAAATGCAAAAATGATACATACTGAAAGTATTCTAGGAATTGGAGGCCAGGGGATAAAGGAGAGCATTGGAAGGGTGAGTTCAAGTGTGATATATTTGATTCATTGCAAGAACCTTTGTAAATGCCACAATGTACCCCCACCCAGCACAACAATAAAGGAAAAAAAGAAATACATATATTAACACAAGAAATGCAGGAGGAACATAATAATTTGCAAGGTTTGCTAATTAACAAAAAGTAACTTAAAAAAGCATCATCCGTCTTGCTATTTAGATTATACTATTCACCTTTACCAATTCACTCATGCTGGAACTCTATTTATAACTATCCAACATAGCACATCCAGTAACATAAAAAATGTTACTTGTTTGTACTACCCACATAAATTTTTGTCAAGGTAACATTTTAAAAAGTGATTGACCCACCCCCATTGATTTTTTTAAAAAAAATATATTTCCTTTACTTGGATCATAGCAACAGCGATCCTGTGGAAATTTTTGCAAAACCCTTGGCTTTCTGTGCCAGCGTAATAGCAGATGGATAATTCCTCACTACAGATGAAACAAATGTTTCTCTCTGGATAGGTTTTCCCATTAAACAAACTTTAGCCATTGAAATTTATGTTTAGATTTGGACTGTTGGGACATCACCAAGTTAAATAGATGCTTGCTGAAATATCTGCTTTTTTCTGCTGATTCAGAAACATCTTAATTGTTCTGTGAATTTAATGATCATTGAGTATTATTTTAAAATAATTACTTTGTCAAACGGTGGTACTTCTAATATTTGATGTTTTTGGCTCCTAAGGTAGACTCCAATTTTATGAAAATTTCTGAATCTATCTGCATTTCTTTTCCCTGAATAAGAATGAATCCTTTCAATTTTTTAAGGGATGATCCTATTCATATTCTGCTTAAAGCCATACAAAGAGAAGTCCAAAACCAGAAAAATGCATAACTATAGGTTGATGGAAAAAGAGGAAAAAACAGATTATTTGTGAGCAACAGAAATTGTGAGCAACTCACCCTTCTTGACCTAAGTTTCCTGAGTGTAAAATGATGAGTTTGCATTATATGATTTCCAAAGTCTCTCCAACTGTAAATTTCTAGGACTCGATGACCCTATATTTCAAGCCTCACTAAGCAAAGTTAATTTATTGCAGATGTATCCTTATTCAGTATCAATGCCAGTAAACATCAGCACTGAGAAACAGCTAATAAGAAGCTAAATATTTTTGATGGTGCAAACAGAGACTGATATAAATGAAAGCTCATCTTAGCTCTTGTTGAATACAACTGGATTTCTTCATTATTTTTATTACCTATTACATATAAGGTTGGAGTTCTTACCCAAGTCCAGGATATCATCTCTGCTCTCTTTTCCATTCCCAGTTTATTTTTCATCATCCATCATATTCTGCAGAATCAAAGGAATTGAGTCGAGATAAGCACTGGTTTAAGGGAGTGATAACTTGTTCTTTCCACACATCATATCCTCCCTTCTCAGATGCCCCACATACGGCTGTAAGGCATATGCTTCTTAGAGGTCAATGTGATAACAAGAGCTGAATAAAATGACCCACAACTAATCCTGTTCTTTTGGTTCTAACATATCTATTCCTACTTCTCTTTTATTAATAGACCTTATCAGCGAACAATATTTCCAGCCTCAGAAAAATAATCTAAGTGAATTAATAAGATCCTTTATACTCCCATGTCAAAGAATTAAATTTTCCAATTTCTCTTAGTCACTGACCCACATATGGCCAAAAAGAATAAAGGGCAAGTCTTCTGGAGGATTTCAGTGCCAACTGATAAAGGGAGCCTTGATAATTGGTACCACCTCTCCTCTCTTTTCCTCTTCTAAATGTCTACAGTTGGCTCACCATTTTGTTATCATAAAGATGAACAGTGACACTGATATACAGAAATTATAACATCTTTGAATGGGTGAACCAAAATTCTAAGCAACCACTAGCATCCAGATTTCTTATTAAGTGCTTCCTGTATTTCTCCTTCAGTATCAAAGAACATATTCTTCATGCTTCCATGAAGATTATGAGTTATGTCTTCTCAATTTTCAAGGCCTCTTCCAGAATTGGATCAGCTGAAGAAAGCCTCCTCACCCAAAGACATGTCCCCTTCTGTGACACTTACATCCAGCAAGTGGTTGATGAGCAAGTATGAAAACCTAGGTGTTTCTCCTCAAAACAGAGTAACTCTGAAGGGCCATACAGTCTGTGCAGTACCCCACAACCTTGGCTGAATCCTTGTTATGAAAGAAACTGTAAGCCCAGCTCTCCCTGTGCCCAGAGTATGGCTTCCTTCACTTTGCCTAGGGAGATGCTTCTGAGATGCGTCTTAAGCTTCACATGAAAACTTCAGATGCTCATGTGTCTCCGATCAGCTTTTAACAAAAACCAATTTACAATATTGTTTAATCCATGGTTAGGTTTCACGGTACAGAATTCTCTCCTATTTGTGGGAGATGTCTGAACCAACATATTGTACTGAACCCTATAATTTAATGACTTTTCCATCTTAACTAAGCACTTACATACTGTGACTATGACCTCAGCAGTTTGAGTTGTGACTGCAAAACTAGCACAATTTCTTTCGTGTTCAAAATTTCATGAATAGGAGATTCATTCTTACCATAAATTTTAGCAACTTTAGCATACCATTTTTCTTTCTTTGTCAAATCAAATGCTCTTTTTTTAACTTAAAAAAGGCACTCTATGCCTGCTCTTTGGTGTATCTGAATTGCCAGTGTCAGTATTCTTGTGCTTTAGGGCCATGATTAAATGAAATAAGTTACCTGAACATAAGTCCTGCAGCAGCACCCTTATTGAATTCACATCTGAGACAGCTATGAAGTGTCTAACAGAAGGGTGATATATACAGCATAGACTCATTTGACGGTGATGTGAGTCGTATCCCAGATGTGAGAGAGCAGGATGGCACAAGATTTCATCATGCTACCCTCCACAACATGCAATTTAAAATTTGCAGAATGTTTCGTTCTTGAATTTTCCATTTAATATTTTTGGACCACATTTGAATACAACTAACTGTGGGAAGTAAAACCAAGGAGAAGGTGAACTACTGTATTATTATACCTCATTTTTTCATGGCTATATGAACCTATTGGGATAGGTTCATAACCATATGAAACTATTGAAATAGCCTCCACACTACGAAATAGTCTCCACTATTGAAATAGCAGGACTGTGGGTATTGAGAACATTTGTGAAATTAACTCCAGAGGAGGAGATTTTGCAGTGTGATGGAAAATCCAGGACCTTTTCTGGGTGTTCAGCTCCATCCAGGCATAGTCACTTAAAATAACCAAGTAAATTTAATCAACATATTTAAACCTGTGTTAGTCTCATTTTCCTCAAATGTGAAGCTGATGAATACTTTCCTTATTATTTTGTTTTATATTATTTTGGTAAGTAATGAAATGTTTATACATGTCATGCATCCAGCACATTTATTCATTCCTTGATAATTTTTTGGGAGGATTCAACATAGTTAGAATATGAGTAACATCTAACATATGTAGTCCTCAGTCTATAAATAGTAGCTATTACCAGTCTATTAAGTTTAACATTATTTTCCTGAAATGACATTAGTTCAAAATTTTATTTGATTTGAGCACCTAGAAGCCTATCTTTATTAATGACCACTTTGCATATATTGTCTCTAACAATTTTATTTTAATATATGTATATGTGGTCCAATGTCACCAGTGGGATTTATGGAAGAGGCAGAAGTAAAGAGATTTGAGAATCTAAAGGTAGGGGTGCGGACACTGAGAACAGTCTCTTGGCACCCCCAGATCCAAGGGGCAGAATTCAGTTGCAACACATTCATGGTGGCTTTGGGCTAAGATGCAAGTTAGTTTCAGGTAACAGTGCTCAGGTGCCACTTCCACTCAAGACAAGCATAAACAGAGACATTTGTGGAGAGATCTCTATCCAAATTTCGACAGATACTTGTTCCTTTATATGTGCTAGATTTTTTGGTTGACACTCGTTTCTCACAATCTGAATACTGGGTTCGGCATCTATGGCTCTTAATACTTAGTACACACTCAATAACTATCTACTGACCTTGAAGTCACTTAGCATTCTTTTCTGCTTGCCATGACACTAACAGTAAAGAATTAATTGTTGCTTAGAAAGATTAGTTAGTCAAAAGGTCAAAAGTTATCTTTCAATCTATTGCATAAAAAAAAAAAAACAGATGGACTGGGGGTGTAGCTTAGTGTTAGAATACTTGCCTAAGTTGCACAAGGCCCATTCAAATAAATAAACAAAAAACAATAAATCAATGTTTCATAAGAGTCATCTCTTAGAACACAGGGAAAGGAATGTTTAAAAAATGTTACTTATAGACACAATGCTGACAAAGAATGAAAACATTGGTAAAGTGAGGCTCATCTATGACAGTTGACATCCTTAGTTGCTGTCCAATTTGCTTGTGAAACACAGAAATGTTATCTTTTCCAAGAATTCGTGGTCTGGTGGGGAAAGCAGTGGTTTAAGTCCCATGTCATGCCAGACCTTCAGGGAGGGCATTAAGCTTACTAACATTGGAATCTGCATAGACAATGGCAGGCTACCAGGAGAGTCTATCAAGGTACTATTCTGTTAAGAGCCACAGGTCTTAGGGAGCAACAATCACTAGGTTGCTTTTGGACTTGGGTTCCAGCTCCATCTCTAGAACACAGGTTGAAAGCTGGCAACTTGCAACTGAACCTGGCACATGATGTTTTATTTGGCCTTTATACTGTTTAAGAAAATATTACCAGCATTATAAATGCAGAAATTTCACATAAAAACCCAGATTTCTGGTTTCTGCTGAAAAAAGAAATAGAAGATCTGGTAACACTAGGTTCACATTCTTGTATGACAACAATTGGCTAGATCTAGGTAGTTGCTCTCCAACAAGAAAAGAATGTACTCTTCACCATGCCACAGTCCCCACCATTCCAACATATTCTTCAATCCTGAACCTAAGTATCAGTTGCCATTTGTTACCACACTTTCCCTCTAGTTTCACCTTGTAGGGACATATTTCTAATACAAGACTATATCTTTATCAAAATCAACATAAAACAGAAAAATTCCTAAGGTTAAAAAAATAGAAAAATATTTTCTAATCTAAATGAAAAATAATACACATTTAATGCTATTTAATTTACAGTATCTGATTGGCTTCTAATTTGGGGGAAAGCTTCAATCCTCTTCAGTCTTTCATAATGAAATATTATTTGGCGACAACATCACCCTCTCCTAATTACATAATAATGACTTGGAATAGGATTTAACATACAATAAATCCTCAACCACTTGGATGAATGGGTGGATGGATGGATGAATGGATGGATGGAAGGATGGGTAGGTGGAAGAATGGAATTCAAGAAAAACATAGGGTCAACCCATTTCTCATATCATGTAAGTTGTACATATTCTGAGGGAGACTCTAACTTTTAGGTTATGAAAGAAATGTGTGTATTTTAAATGCCTAATTGGAATATTGACAATTCTTCACCAGCTAACAGTAGGCAAAACTGATGCGTCTTTATTCCAAAAAGACATCTACTGGAGTCTTTCGTAATATAACATGATAGAGACTGTGAAAGAATAACAGTTTGTCCTTCTCTTACTCATTTTATATTTTATATACCAGGAGCTAATGAAGACATTGATGATTTGCTTAACAGATTTGCTATAATATTTGGGGAAAGAATGTCTCCAAACTAGGTTCAGTACCCATATCTACAGTGCTATATATACTAAAGGTCTAGTTTAAAATTTGGGTCCACATTGTGGACCAAGATAAACACATCTCATGAAGGGAGAGAGACAACTCTAGAAGACAACACATTCTGATAAATTATGGGAAAATGCTTAATATGAATAAATAGTGCTGTGTGTCTATCCCCCCAAACAAAACCTTAAATAATGTTATCTGTAGAAATATAAAATATAATATTGTTACTTATAGAAATATAAAATGCTAGTTATCTACAAAATATAAAATTCACTCCATACCATGCACTTGTCAGATCTTTTCCAGCTTTGTATTTGTTTCTTAATAGCACAAATATTTGTGTGTGCATGTAACTGTGTATAGTGGTGTGTTTGTTGGTGGTTCTACTGGATGTAGCAGTGTGTCCATGTGTATTGTATGCATTGCTGTATCTTAAGAGTGTGAATATGAAACATTCCCCCATATGCTCGTGTATTGAAGGCTTGGTTCCCAGCTGGTGGCACTGTATTAGGAAGTGCTAGAAACATTGGGAAGTGGAGCTCAGGTTGAAGAAGTAAATCACTGGAGGGAGTATGTGTTTGAGGTCTATATCTTGCCCTGGCCCCTTCCTGTCTCCCCTCTTTGCTTCCTAGCTCTCCTAAAGTGAATAGCTTTCCTCTGCCATGCCATCGGCCTAAAAACAGTAGGGCCAGCTGATCATGGACTGAAACTTCTGAACTATGAACCAAAATAAATCTTTCCTCTTTTACATTGTTTCAGGAATTTGTCACAGCAACAAAAAAATCTGACAACCATCATGTGTGTGTGTATGTGTGTGTGTGTGTGTGTGTGTGTGTGTGTGTGTGCATGGATGTTTATGAGTAGAAACAGAAATTGCAGAAGCAGGAATAAGGAGTCAAGAGCATGTCATAGGAATCACAGCTAAACATACTAGGTTTTATTTAACTTTAAGAATGATACAAAAGTCATGTATATATACACAATGTGAGGGCATGATTAGATGGAAAGTAATAAAATCTAGTCCTTTATAGCTAAAAAAGGTAGAATTTGTATTGAAGAATAAACTTCAACACAAGGAACATTTTTCTCAGGAAGGGAACTGTTCCTCACTCAAAAAATAAAATAAAATGGACTATCACAGGGACATTCTCTATCATTATTACCCTTTGCATGTTCAGTGAAACCCAGGGAAGTGTCAGATTAGATGATATTTAAGAGCTGTCCCATCATTGAGAACTGGTTATTTTATGAAAGAATGAAGAAAAAAAGATATTTAGTTCTCAACCTTTTAGGTCAAAACATTAGCTTCTATTACTGTATTACAGATATACTTTGGTTTCAATGGCTAATGTCATTTGTTTTTAGCAGCTCACCAATCCAAACAAACCTCTAGTTTCTTAGATATCTTATCTTCTCACATCCTGACATACGTGGTTACTAAGATGCTCCTGCTTGGGTGTTGAATCTCCAGCAGGGAGCACGGAACCATTAGCAGTTAAACAACTACCCACAGTGTAACACAGCAGTGCTAACTCCAAGTCTTGTGGTGCAATGAGGTTCTAAAAGAAATGTACTGTGTAGATTCTTCTCATCGTTGACTGTTTTATGCATCTGGTTCCCCAGCTTCACAAAGTTTTCATGTTTCTCTATGTAATTTTTAACTTTGTTGCAAATGTTAACCAGAGGCAATTTCTGTTGCTTACAGACAAGTTTGTTCCTAATAAAGTCACCTGAACATCCATGTTTATTGCAGCATTATTCACAGTAGCTAATCTAGGGAAACAGCCAAGATGCCCCACAACTGATGATGGATTAAGAAAATGTGGTATGTATATACAATGGAATTTTATTCAGCCATAAAGGAGAATGAAATTTTGTTATTTGCAGATAAATGGATGGAACTGGAGAAAATCATCTTAAGTGAAGTTAGCCAGGTTCGGAAGGCCAAAGGCCACACGTTTTCTCACATATGTGGAATATAGACCCAATATAAATACAGTAATATTATGAAAAGCAGGACACGGTAAGGGGCGCTCACTAACCAGAGAGGGGGGCTAAAAGAAGGAAATTAAGAAGGTGAATAATATAGTTGATGTACTTCCTATACAACAATTAATATAGAATTTTTAGGCCTATTTTTAAATAAAGGAGATGAACCAATTCAGGTTATAATACATATATACATGAAAATGTCACAATGGAACACACTGTACAGCTATCTTAAACAAACAAAAATGTCAATTTTTTTCTTTTTCAAAACTGGAGAACAGAAAGGCAAAATATGTTCTGTCTGGGAGGTGGGTGCCAGTGGGAAGGGGGAAAATATAAGAAAAAGGTATAGGAGGGTGAATATGTTAGAAATACTATGCGTACATGTATGTAAATGGAAAAATGAGACCTGTTGAAACTATTTCAGGAATGAAGGGAGGGGAGACAAAGAAAAATGTTAGAGGGTGAATTCAATTATGAAACATTCTAAAAAGTGTTGCAAATGTCACAGTGTACCCCCAGTAAAACAAACAAACAAACAAAAAAACAAAAAGAAAGAAAATTAAAGAAATATAGTCCTCCCAAATTAAGACTTATATAATCATAAAGCAATAAATTTGTGTAGTCCTTTGTCAGTAATGTTTTGGTAATTTTGATGACAGCAATAAAAGTAATGCATGTAGTAAGAAGTTTTTCCTTTGAAATCCTTTTTAAAGACACACAATACATCCAAGCACTATTACAGGCAGAAACAAACCGTGCTCCCTTTGTACAATAGTATGGGAAAGTGAAAGCAACCATGCAAATTGAAACCATGCAAAATAGCCTTAACAATGAATATGGAAAATAATTGTTCAAAATTTTGTCAAAACCTTGTAAGCTCTTACTGTTGATGATAAATGTATGAGAATTGAAAACAATAAAATTAGTATTATTTAGTATTCTGTTATTTAAAATGTTTGAAACATTGAGAAAGGAATTATTTTCACTTCTTTGTAAAATAGCATGAACTATTAATAGACTCAACTCTTACATGGGAAGTGTTGGGAGTCATGTCAGGAACAAAGAAAATTCTGCTCAGGGAAATGAAAGCCAGTCTTAACAGGTAATACCCTGCATGCTGCAACTTATAAAATATTCACAAACTAACAAAATTATATGACCAACAATTTAGGATTTAGGAGTTATGAGACCAAAGAGTGGATGGTGTTGCTATAAAGTCCTATGGTGATGAACAGTTGTGATTCTGGTGGTGGCTAAAGAAAGCTACATATGTGATAAAATGGCATAGAACTCATACATACACGTGCTCATGTGTGCACACATATGCATAATTCCCCATATGAGTGCTTAGAAACTTGAGAAATGTGAACAAATTATGTATAGATTATACCAGTCACGTTTTTTGTAGTTTTGGGGAATAGGGTTTGAACTCATGGCTTTGTGCTCACAAGCAAGCACTGTACCACTTGACTCACATCTTCAGTTCATTATGCTTTGGTTATTTTGGAGATGGGTTATTATGAATTATTTTCCCAGTCTTGCCTCTAACCGTGATCCTCCCTATCTCAGTCTCCCAAATAGCTAGAATTACGTGTGTAAACCACCAGTGCCTGGCTCCAATGACAATTTCCTTATATTGATATTGCACAATTTTTACTATTGGCAGAGGCTAAAAGGACAAGTGGGTCTTTTTCTGTATATTTTCCTGCAACCTCCTATAATCTACAGTTACTTTAAAATAAAAGGTAAAGACATTATTGAATAGTTTGAACACAATTTATCTTCTTATCAAATACTTTATGATATTGAAAGGCCATCTTTTCCCTTCTTTGGCAAACTGTCTATTCATATCTATGTTTGGATCAACTTCCATTTTATCCCTCATGCTCTCATTCAGGAAACAATTCCTGAAAACTCCTTTAGCATGAAGGTTCTTTCAAACATCACTTCTACTGGGACCTCCTCAGTATTTTCCTCAAAACTGCTTCTCTGATTTGCATTGTTCACCTTAACTGAGCTTTTCTGCCTGCAGGACTAGGTCCTCACAAATAAATAGCAGCAGTGACAACACTCCCATCATTATTGCTGTAATTGACTATTGCTTCTATAACGCTGTTTACAAAATTAGAATTTCTAATATCTTTATGTTTCTTTGCTGCTCCTTAGTTTTTGTTGCTCAACTCATTTTTTTAGCTTATGTTTTTGTTGTAAACTGTCATGCTCCACCATTGAGAGATGAGGAAGGGCTGGAGCTGGTGGCTCACCCTTGCAATCCTAGCTACTTGGGAGACCAAGATTGGAAGGATCACAGTTAGAGGCCAGCCTGGGCAAATAGTTCACAAGATCCCCATCTCCAAAATAACCAGAGCAAAATGGACTGGAGGTATGATTCAAGTGGTAGAGTGACTGCTTTGCAAGCATGAAGCCCTGAGTTCAAACTCCATTCTGAGAGAGAGAGAGAGAGAGTAAGAGAGAGAGAGAGAGACATAGGCCTTGCTATGTATGGGTAACTAGGTAACATGCCACATTGACCAATCACTGATACAGTTTGAAAAAAATGATATAATGACTGATTGCAGAGCCTTATGTGCATAATGACTTATGCACAGAAGATGAAGCATGGTATTTATGCAATTTCTTTTACCTACTAGACATTGCTTATTGGTATTTTAACAATTGTTGTTAGAGAGTTATCATTTAACTAAAGAAAGTTTTGGGTTTTTTGTTTTTGGGGGGGCAATACTGGGTTTTGAACTTGGGGCTTTGTGCTTGCTAGACAGACACCCTACTGCTTGAGTCACACTCCCAGCCCTAAATAAAGTATTGTAAATTGAAATTTATGTTTATCAGAAGTGAGCACAAGAATTACTGGGAGGTATAGAGAGATTTATATGTACATACACCTTGGATTATAAGAGCAGTGGAAGGGATGAATTCAAGTATGACATATTTGACTATAAATGCTACACTGTACCCCTACCCAGCACAACAATAAAGGAAAAATAATTAATTTTATGTTGGACTTCTCAATTTAAAAAATTTTAAGAATACTGGTAATGATGGTATTTGAATAAGATCACTATCGAGTCCAAGTTCCCAGTTCCACATTCCAAATGCACCTCATATTCATAAGTGCTCATTACTATGCTCTACTTTTGGAGCATGAGTTGGGTTCCAGGAAATTGCATCAATCTCTATGCACGTTCCCTTTTCAATTAGTGGAAAGTGCTGTGCAATAGTTCCTCAGCAATTACCCTGCAGCACCAACGATGTTCCATGGAGAATTGAAAAAGTATTTAAGCAGATATCAATTATGGTCATGTAGGCATGGAAAGCTCCTCATACATTATCTTCAATTTTTATGAGGGCAAAAAGGTTTGACAAAGGAGGATCATTGAATGTGTGTGTGTGTGTGTGTGTGTGTGTGTGGTGTGCACACACAAGTGTTGTTACAGAAAATCACAAGATTATGAAAAATATTGTGACATAACTAGGGAACTGGCTTAAAGACAAGTAAACTAAAAAAAGAATTCATTTTTGGATGGAAAAATATAAACAGTAGGATTCTCTAGGGATAGGTCCTATCGCCAATTTTGTTACCATCTTAATTAAATGTCCTTTGGTGTTATTCCAAAACATAACATTTGGTTAGACAAGCCATTTCTTTGGCCCAATATGCAATTTGTCATGAAATCTTCCTAAGGGTTAGGCTGTAAACAGAAAACTGATACAAATGATTAATCATCTTTTCAGAGGGAATATTTACCAGAACATCTATTATTAAAGATGTGTCTGGATGTAGAAATGGAGTTTTAATAATTCAATTATAGTGTTTTTTTGTATTTTAAAAATAAATGTAGTGAATTATAGTAGCTGACATGGACTAGCATCTTATCAATTCTGTACATACGTATATGTATATATAGTGTGTACATGATATGTGTCTATTATATATATTTTGTGGTACTAGAATTTGGACCCAGGGCTGCACACATGCCAGCAAGTACTCTACCACTTGAGCTAGGCACCCAGCTTTCCATTCTATGTTTTAATCGTTCTTCGTCATGCAGGCATTGTAGCACTCATGTTGTAAGGATGTTACTTAAATCTGAATGATTGATACCATGTGTCTGACAGTCTAGAATACCTCTGTCATAAACATAGGTGTTAAGATAAGTTCATTCTTCAGAAGGTCTGATCAGATATATCCAATTTTTAGGACAAGAAGAGATTGACAAAACCTTAATTAAGAAGAGGCGTGTGGAATTTTAAGTTATCAAATAAATTTATTATTAGTGAGAAAGAAGTTAATTTTGTCCCAGCATCTCTTGCTGTAATAAATAGAAAATAAATCATTTTCTTCCATAATTATTATAATGGACAAGACATAGTTGCATGTTACTGATACTGTGGGATATTCTTGCATAAATACATGCCAGTAACATCAAGAATTTGCCACAAAATCAGTTGAGAGTCTTAACTATTTTTCCTACATTACACATCCCCCTACTAAAAGTTAAACAAGACTTTGTACTTGTGATTAAGTTTCAAGGTATTGTTTAAAAAGTGATAGAATAAATGAAAATCTATTCAAGTGCATCCAATTTTCTATTTCTTAATAGAATAATTTTCTTTTGCCTTGTAACACAAATGAAAAAGAAAGGAGTGAGCATTCAGGGGCCTGTTATGACCCAGACACCTTTCTGTCGCAGCAAATAATTCTTTGCAACACGAAATGAGTAGTTTTTTATAATTTCCATTTTGCAAAGACAAAAATCTGACTTGCAAAATATTAGTTGTATTACTCCAAATTGAGACACTCCGTAAGATAGTGTACCTGAAATCTGAAGCTCAGATCTCTGTGCATTAGGCTTAGAAGTGATTATATTACCTTTGGTGAACTAATGAAATGTTTTAGAAGTAGGCTTACTTCTTATTTTTAGTTGAAAACAAGGAAGTGGGCAATGTCTCCTTTATTTTTCAAAGAATGTATTTGGCTCTCAAATTAAAATGATAAAATTGATGCCAGAAAATTAAAGTTGAGATACAGTTAAAATGCTAAATCATAACATCAGACATTTTAGAATTAAAAAGAACTAATCACTAATCCCAGACTATAATAATGTTAATCACAAAATGTCAACAATAAGTGCATAGTGCACACTTCAATAATAGTGTAAAACACAATTACCTACTCAGATACAAAGGAGCTTGGGACCATGCATTTTCACTTCTTTTAGTCTACTAATGGAAAGTACCAGAATCTGAATATTTTATTTGCTTTCCAAATTTCTGACATGACTCTTTCCTGGGTTATTGTGTGTAAGGAGGGAAGATAGGAACATCTGGAAGTAAGATGAGCATCACAGAGTTCTGTGAGGGCACATCTTCTGGCACCAGATAATTCATATCAGCTCCAGAGGGAACATTGTTTAAAATAGTATGATTTCAAAAGACAGTTTCCAATAGTATTTTAAAGCCCATGGATATATTACTACTGAATTGAAAAATAAACCATTCTGTATACATTCTATTCAAATTATATTTAACACGTAACCCAAAATGGTTCAGTCTCAGTTCAACCCATATTGTTTCAGTTCTTCACTCAAACACAAAACAAAAGAAAATGAACAAACAGCAAAAAAAAATTAAAACAGAACCTCTTTCAGCTTAAACAGTGACTTATCTTAATAGGGAATTGGTTCTAAACATGTGTGTGTATTTCTAAATTGTCACTCAATTTTTATCTTCTGTCTTTTTCTTTTTAAGAAAAATGAAGATAAGGATGCTGTTTTGCTTTATTTCATGGAGGACTTGTCATTTCCTTCACTCATTCATTAAACAAAAATTTTCTGGAAATTTATCAAGAACAAAGTACAGCTCAATTGTGTTTTAAATGATAAAGTAGTCCTGGACTTTACAATTAAGTAAAGAATAATGTACATTAACACAAATGCTGCACTTCTAATATGTTCTTTTAGATTTCTATAAAACAAATCTTTTCGATTTTGTAGAAGTAACTGCAAACTTCAATTGAGGAAATGTTTCTTCTCTTAGTTAGAAATTCATATAAGCATTTAGATGGATAGGAGAAAAATACACAGATATTATTTAGAAATTATGGTTTTGATCAGAATGAACATTGTAAGATTATTTTATTATATAAATAATTTCAATGAACCATTGTGTTAAATTTTTTTCTTCTTCTGAAAGTCTGAACAAGACATTTTAACCATTTGAAAAGCAAAACTTTTCAGAAAACACATACATAGAACACTGCCAAGTAATTCCTTTCTTAGGACATTAAATAATACAGATATTCAAAAATAAAGGAATTTCAGATATATATTTAAAAGTTTCAAATATAAGGACATTTAATCACAATATATTTAGGAGAAAAAGAAGGGTGAGCACATTGTTAACTGCTTCATTTGCATATTTTTCACAAAGTAAGTGTATATGACAAATACAGCAGTAGAGATTTGTCTTCTCTACTGCTTGAACACATCTTAATACTGACTCTCTCTTTAAAAGTGATAGTGTGTTATGAGTTGAATTATGTCCCCCTAAAAAAGCACACTGGAATCCTAAAGCCTGTGCTTCAGAATGTAGCCTTATTTGGAGGTAGGGCCTTTGTAGAGATGATCACATTAAAAACAAAATTATTATGAGAGGTATTGATGTAATATGACTGGTAACTTATCAGAATGGGAGCAACTGAGGATATAGCTCAGTGGTAGGGCACTTGTCTTGCATTAATGAGGTCCTGGGTTCAAACCCTAGCACTGCAAAAAATGTGGGGGATATTTAAATACAGACAGACACAGATACATAGAAGTGAGATAAAATTAAAATACACAAGGAAAAGAGGACCATCTATAAGCCAAGGAGAGAGGCCTGAAACAGATTCTGCCCTAATAGCCCTCAAAAAAGATCAGCTTTCCTAACATGTTGATTTTGGACTTCTGGTCTCCAGAACTATGGACAACACATGTCTCTTTTTAAACACATTTCTGTTATTCAAACCATTTGGTTTGTGGTACCATTACAGCAACCTTTGCAAACTAATACACAGAACCTCTTCTATTTTCCTTAGCAAACTCCTCTTCTACTTTATAATATTGGGAGTGTCTCCAGCACAGGGTAGAAACATGTACCCTGCCCAGCTAATCACAGTAGGCTACTGATAGCTACTTCCATGATTCTTTTGTGATATCCATTTCTTAGAGTTTGGGAACTACAACAAGGACACCTACAGAGAGAAGACCATAAAGAATACAATTTGTAAAGAGATGTAGAGTCAAGAAAGGATGAACAGTAGAACAGAAGAGTCAAAATATTGGCAGTTGAGCTGCCATTGATGTGAAAAACTATACCTGTAGAACTCACCAGTAAATTTTTTTCATCTCCATAGATTGAACTATTTGGAACTAGGATTCAAGTCTTTTAACTAAAGATTGTTTGATGAGTCTCACTAAATTGTCTGATTATTTCCTTTCCCAATTTTCAGAGATAGATGCATATATTCATACCTAATAGCAATGATATTTTAGAAAGATAGAGTTTTGTTTGGTTTCAATTAATATACTCAGTCATTATGGTCACATTTTAGAATGGTCATATCATCAAAGCTGAATGCCAATGTCATTTTACTGTTGTGTTTTTTCCCATGTATTCCTTCTAATCCATGTCAGATGAGCTTACTTTGAAGCTAATTAACACTACTACTATACTATTACACT
Source organism: Castor canadensis (assembly GCF_047511655.1). Lineage (NCBI taxonomy): Eukaryota > Metazoa > Chordata > Mammalia > Rodentia > Castoridae > Castor > Castor canadensis. The sequence goes on along the minus strand of NC_133390.1, from coordinate 15,856,398 downwards.
TCTCAGTCAAGCAAATGCTGATTGCACAAGGTGCTGCCCCTATTCAAGTTCTGTGTTCTGAAGATGAGTAACTTGAGACCAGTATGTACAGTTGATCTGGGGAGGGTAATGGAGTGACTAGAAAAGGTTGCAACCCAAGACTGCATTATGGAGCAAAAGATATCTTTGACTCTGTGGAATTTACAAAGCAACAAACCACATGGAAATTTGCCCCTCACTTTTGTCAGAGAAAGTTTGATTTTGAAAGAAGGAATTATTTTTTACTATGATGATCCTAGTAATTTATAAGAAAGGGAGGGATAGGGGCTATAGCTCAGAAAGGATGAAAGATGATGTGGATGAACTCTCTTTTACTTCAAACCTAGTGAGAATATCTTCAAAAATACAACTCAGAGAGCTGGAGCAGTGTTTCTTATAAGGTCAATTGAGGTTAGGCTCTGCCTAAAAAGATGAAAGACAGGCAGATAGCTCTTGATGGATGAACCAGGAAGAGCAGTTGATCAAAGGAAGTAGACATTTCCAGTTTGTCAATGCTAAAGATATGTGCATGCGTGCATGTGTGTGCGTGTACACGTGCACAGTCCATCATAAAGAAAAACCAGAAATGATCTCAGATGTGAGAAGCTAAGAAAGAAGCAAGTAAGGAGCCAGGAAAGAAACCATCTCTTACTTCAAAGGTGAAGAATGACAAAGAAGAATGAAATTTTGTCGTTTGCAGGTAAAAGGATGAAACCAGAGAATATCATCTTAAATGAAGTTAACCAGGTTCAGAATAACAAATGCTGCATATTTTCTCTCATATGTGGAATACAGACCAATACAAATACAAGCATTATCATATATACACATAAATATACATAGAACATGTTTCTAAAAGTGGAACTATTAGAAGAAACTATGGGAAGAGGAAAAGAAGAAAAGAATGATAGTGAATAATAATGAAATACATCACATCTGTGTAGGAATAAGTCACAATGAAACACACTGAAAACTGTTGAACAATACAGGGTAGAGAGAGGAAAAGGTGAAGAAGAGTAGTGGTGAGGGTTAGACTGATTTAATCACAATATATTTACAGGTAAAGTACCAAGAGAAAATCTCCACTAAAAAACAAACACACAGCTAAACAATGAAGGACAGGAATATAAAACAGATCATGTTAAGGGGAAGGCATTAGTAGGAGGGGGAGGGTAAGTTAAGAGTAAAAGAGGATGAATATGGTTGATGTACTTTCTATACATGTACACATATGGAGCATTGAAACCTGTTGAAGGGACCCTTAAGAAAGGAATTGGGTAGGAAGAATAATGAGATGAAACAATTTGAGGTATAAAACATGTTGCATGAAAATGTCACAATGAAACCCCCTGTATAACTATCATAGACTAACAAAATGTTTTGGAAATATGAAGGACAGGAAGGAAAAATAGGGCATTGGTGGATACCAGTGGAGGAGGGGGGACATAAGGAAAGTGTGAAGGGAGATGAATATAGTAGATGTAATGTATTTTGTATTCAAGCATGAAAATAGAACAAGGAAACCTGTTGAACCCCAGCAGCCCAGCAACTAAGAGAAAGAATGGACAAATGGGACTTCATAAAATTAAAAAGCTCTGCACAACAAAAGAAATGGTCTCTAAACTGAAGAGACCACCCACAGAGTGGGAGAAAATATTTGCCAGCTATACATCAGACAAAGGACTGATAACCAGAATATACAGGGAACTTAAGAAACTAAACTCTCCCAAAATCAATGAACCAATTAAGAAATGGGCAACTGAACTAAACAGAACTTTCTCAAAAGAAGAAATTCAAATGGCCAAAAAGCACATAAAAAATTCTCACCATCTCTAGCCATAAAGGAAATGCAAATCAAAACTACACTAAGATTCCACCTCACCCCTGTTAGAATAGCGATCATCAAAAACACCACCAACAACATGTGTTGGCAAGAATGTGGGGAAAAAGGAACCCTTGTACACTGCTGGTGGGAATGCAAGCTGGTGCAACCACTCTGGAAAAAAATTTGGAGGCTTCTTAAAAATCTAAACATAGACCTGCCATATGATCCAGCAATCCCACTCCTGGGGATATACCCAAAGGAATGCGACACAGGTCACTCCAGAGGCACTTTCACACCCATGTTTATTGCAGTGCTATTCACAATAGCCAAGTTATGGAAACAACCAAGATGCCCCACTACTGACAAATGGATCAAGAAAATGTGATGTTTATTCACAATGGAATTTTACTCAGCCATGAAGAAGAATGAAATCTTATCATTTGCAAGTAAATGGATGGGACTGGAGAACATCGTTCTGAGCGAGGTTAGCCAGGCTCAGAAGATCAAAAATCATATGTTCTCCCTCATTTGTGGTCTTTAGATCTAGGGCAACTACAGCAATATTGTTGAACTTGAGTCACATGACAAGGGGAGAGCACATACGGGAGGTATGGGGATAGGTAGAAAACCCAAAACATAAAAGCATTTGATGTCCCCTCTCCAGAGGAACTAATACAGAAACCTTAATGTGACAGAGGTCAACATGAGAAGGGGATCAGGAACCAGTGTAAAGATCAGTTAGAGATGAATCAACCTGGGTTGTAACACATTTGTACATGAAAGCAATGCTAGGAATTTCTCTGTATAGCTGTCCTTATCTCAACTAGCAAAAAAGCTATGTCTTTCTTATTATTGCTTATTTCTACTCTTCAATGGAACTGGAAAAAAGCACAGCACAGGTTCTGCCTGGAAGTGAAGGGGGTGGGGGGAGAGTGTGGGGGCAGGGGCCGGGGGGGGGGAGAAATGACCCAAACAATGTATAAACTGTGAATAAATGAATAATTAAAAAAGAAAGTGCTCTGCAAAAGTGGGGAAGAGGCATGAGGGGGTGAATCTAATTAAGAAATATTGTAAGCACATATGTAAATATCACAATGTATCCCCCTTCACTACTGTAATAGGCTAATAAAAAAAAAGGTGAGGAATGAAAGACAAGAAAGTGGTCATAGGAAAAAAGCAGTCTCAAACTGTGTTTTGGTTATAGGAACTCTACTCCCTGCATGGCAGCTTTTATGGATGAAGAAACCCGTGTTGTCAGGAATTGAGGAATGAGTAATAAAACAAGGGAAGAAATAAGAATTAACCAACATGTGACTCTAACCACTGGCTTTTCGCTCTGTCACAGGTCAGAGAAAGAGATTAGATAAGCTCTATCTTTATACTAGCGTTTTTTAAAACTATTACTTGGAAGGCATTTTAATTACCTATCAGAGAACTTTTTATTAACTATAGTAATTATACAAAAAAGAAGTGAGGGTATCAGAAAAAAAATTATGTAAATATGAAGAGACAATGGGAGCAGAAAAGAAATAAAATTACAAAAATAATTTAAAAATCGTATCTTCATAGAAGAAATTTTCTCTCTAGGATAACATATTGCGCTAGTCACATTTTTCACCATGTGACAAATATCTAAAAGCAACAGTTTAAAGCTTACAGTTTCAGAGGTTTTGGTCCATGTTTAGTTGACTAACATTGTATTTAGGAATGAAGGACAGGCACGGTGGCCAGACAGACAGCATGCCTATGCTATTGAACTTCTGTCTTTTTCCCCCTTTTATTCCAATCAGTTCTCAGCCTACAGTTGGCTGATGTGACCACCTTCAGGGCAGATCTCCTCACTCAGCTACTCTTCCACATGTCAGTTGTCTCTGGAAACACCCTCACACACACACAGTCAGAAGTGTGCTTTATAAAATCTCTTATCATTCCTCAATCTAATCAAGTTGACAACCAAGAGGAACAGTCACAGACTTTGTATGTGTGCTTTTTCAAAAAATATAGTAAGAAGGAAAATGTTTATTGAAAGAAATGGAATTTTATGCAGCCATGAAGAAGAACGAAATGTTATCATTCGCTGGTAAATGAATGGAATTGGAAAACATCATTCTGAGTGAGGTTAGCCTGGCCCAAAAGACCAAAAATCTTTTGTTCTCCCTCATATGTGGACATTAGATCAAGGGCAAACACAACAATGGGATTGGACTTTGAGCACATGATAAAAGCGAGAGCACACAAGGGAGGGGTGAGGATAGGTAAGACACCTAAAAAACTAGCTAGCATTTGTTGCCCTCAACGCAGAGAAACTAAAGCAGATACTTTAAAGCAACTGAGGCCAATAGGAAAAGGGGACCAGGAACTAGAGAAAAGGTTAGATCAAAAAGAATTAACCTAGAAGGTAACACACACACATAGGAAATCAATGTGAGTCAATGCCCTGTATAGCTATCCTTATCTCAACCAGCAAAAACCCTTGTTTCTTCCTATTATTGCTTATACTCTCTCTTCAACAAAATTAGAGATAAGGGCAAAATAGTTTCTGCTGGGTATTGAGGGGGTGGGGGAGAGAGGGAGGGGGCGGAGTGGGTGGTAAGGGAGGGGGTGGGGGCAGCGGGGAGAAATGACCCAAGCCTTGTATGCACATATGAATAATAAAAAAAAAAAAAAAAGAAAGATGAAGTTTCTTAATCTAATAATGTTACTCTAATACTAAGCTTGACAAATATGTATATATTTGCTAAAATATTTAGTACTTATTTGTTTATCAGTTTTTAGAAGTTATACTATTCCTTAGAAGGCAAGTTTATACATTATGTCCTATAATTGTTTAACATATTAATTATGAATAATAAAGATTATTATAACAATAAGTTTTATTTACAAGATTTAAACTCCCTTTTAATGCATGTTCAAAAAATTTTAGAAAATAAAGCATAACAAAGGAAATTATGAAATTTTACTCCCTTGTATGACTTTTGGTTATTTGTTAAATTTTTGTGCTCAATTTCTTCATCATAAAGTGTGGATAATAATTGCTTTATTAAGGTTGACTTGATTATTAAATGTCTTCGTAAGTGTTGAACACTTGGATTAATGCTTATCACACCAAAAAGTATTGGAGAAATGTTATATAGTATTATTGCTGTCATTATATGCCTTAAAAAGCTGTATACTCTGCCATAAATCTGCTATCGTAATAGTGACTAAGCGTCGATGTAGTAAGTGTTGATGTACTTGTACTAAGAAGATTTTCATGAAGTGTAGGTGAAACAGATGATTCAAAGTCTATAATTGTTATAGTCTTACATCTATTTAGAAACTGTAAATATTCCCTGGTTCTTTCTTAAACTAAAAGGAGAATTACAGAAATGCTGCTTAACTTTGAGATTAGTAGAAATTAAAGTGTAAAAAGGAAACATAGATTAAGTGGCACTAACAAAGACACTGCTTGCCAAGTTTGTTAAAGATGGAATGTAGTATAAGCTCAGATGATTATATTACTTCCTACTATGCAAATAAAATCCCTTTAAAATATGACAAAAACATTTGAAAATGTCCTTTAAACATTAATTTTTGAAAATCACTGGTAATGTATTCCACTTCATAAAAAAATGCTCCAGGTTGCACTATTTGAGAAATCACAAAGCAAATTGAAAAGTTACTATATATCCTAAAAAAGAGTTCTGTATACTTAACAATATTATTCCCACCACCTTTTTAAATACATGATTTAGATAACTGGTTTTCAAATAATACTAAACTTTTAAAACATATAATCCCTTAACTCAATTATGATAGCAATAGTTTTGGTAGTTTAGTGTAGTTTTTGGAAATTTGAATTATAGTTCACTTTCTCCTGTGACCTAATTTTCAAAGTGCATAAAAATTCCCAAGACTTATAAAACACTTGTTTTTTGAAATTATGTATCTCTCAGGTCCAAGTAGGGAAAAACTTTGGAGGTTATAATAATGGCAAGCAAGAGCTCAAAATTCCTCCACCAGAATTGGATAGTGAAGAAAAACACAGGATAAATTTTGTTACTCAGCAGGTGCTAAAGTCTGTGTTTGTGTCTCCTCAAATCATATGTTGAACACCCTCACCCCAAGGTGATGGTATCAAAATAGAATTATAAGTAGAAATAATTAGAAGAAAATTAATGCCTTCCCTCTGATTCACCAAGGTTATTGTCTGTCCAGTAGTCATTCTCATTTCTTTTGGAAATACTAACTCTATTAATCACAAAGCAATGACTCCCACCTCTGATCCACATAGTCCAGATGATACTGTTCCTGCTCCTTCATCCTTATGGCTCCCTGGGAAACTCATGACTCAGGCTCAGCTGAACAGATGAGCACAGTCTCTGGCACCATCATGGTCTTTTTAGGCTCTTCACTAGAACTGTATGAAAAGGTACTTGTTTTTCCTGATTCTGTGATAGTAGAGATAAATGAACCAGGAGATTTTCATGGCCATTTGTGAAATATTGCTCAGGAAACACCAACAAACAGAGGGGAAATAAGAACCAGGAATTGAGCCCTTGGATCTTGCCATAACAAAACATCAGCCCGAAACCTGGACTTCACAATTACGTGATCCAGTACAATCCATTTCTGCTTTTAAAAAAAATGTATTTAGTATATTTGTCTAAGACTGGTGAAGTAGAGTTCCTGTTACTATCCCAACCTATCCCTACTAACATAGTCACCACTAACTCAAACATTGAAGAATCTCTAACAGTCAAGTTTGTTAAGTACTGCTTGCCATCAATGTTATAGAGTATTTTATTATCTTATCTTACGCTAAAAATGCTACTATTAACATAAAATGTATTTTAAAATAAGTTGGAAGATTCTGCCCTTTCAAAATTTGAAAATGAATAGCATGGTTTCACATCTTTGGTTCATAATATTTTCCTAAGTTTTCCAATATGTTGGTTTTCAGAACATGCTGTTCTTTTCCCTCAGGTAATTACATTTGAGACAATCCATGGCTCTATCAAGATGACAACATTCTTTGCTTGATAACTATTTCTGTAGAAATCACTTCATAGATTTTTTCATCCTCCTTATAATTTGTAAAAATGTGAATATCTTATGACTTTTTAAGTTAAAAACACTCAAATTATTTTCAAATATTTTGAAATTGGCATAATACAAAAAAACTTTTGCCAAACAAATTTTGATTGAATTTGTAAATGTGTGTGTTTTGATGGAAACTTAATCCATATGTTTCTCATTCATTTACAATTAGAGGACAAAAATGTTGTAAGAGTTTGATATCCATCATTTAAAAAACATGCTTAATAATTTCCTTTTATCTACAGAAAGTTGAAAAGAAACCCATCTCAAAAATTTCAGACTTCGATTTTCTTATTCTATTTTTAGATTCAAGTTGCAAGTTACATTTAAAAAATTAACTGTTGAGCAATTAAAATGATAAATATGATGATAGAGAGTCAATCAAAGAAAGACTGCACAAGTGAAAAATAGAAAGAAAAATAGTAGGAAAGGATATAATAATAATTATGTTATATTTGATATTATAATTAAATATATAATATTTAATATTTATAATTAAAAGTAAAACAGCCAAATGACTGAGCCCCAATTTTCCTAAACAATTTTGTGCTGCAAAACTTTGGGTCTGGAATCAGATTTATATTTAAGATGTGGAACCTGGATCCTTCCCACTTACAAAATAGAGAGCAAATACTAAGAACTCTGTAGGTTCTCCACCAGAGCATAGCAGGACTCTCCTGTGTGAGGTTACTTCTCTTCTTCAGCTCCATTCCTATCCCAACTGGGCCCCAGTGAGGGACCCAGTCAGGACACCAAGTAGTACCTGCATTAGATTAAATTGCACTGTGTTCAAAACTACTGACTATTTATCATGTCATCTCTATGCTACTTTCTTTGCTACCATTCAGATGTAAAAATTCAGGAAATATGTATGTCAAATGATAACATTCTGTGACAGCAATGTCAGTAGTATCTGAATGCAGTATCTCATTTGATGACAAAGCCTTTGTACCATTTGAAAAACAATATAGTCTTCGTAGTTTCTCTCTATTCTAAAAATAAAATGGTATTATTGCTAATACTTAGCAATTATCAACACTCTCTGTAGCACTTTCTGCTTGGTGTTTTGGACACATAATAATTAGTTTTCCAAATAACAGAAAAAAAATCCCATCTCGATATCCACATTTCACAGATGAGGAGCTCAACAAGCTCACCTTTATCTAAAGTTTCTAGTGAATGCTATTTTAGGAATATTGTCTTCAGGAATATTTCATTCTCCCCGCATTCCTGAACTACTTGCCATAAGGAAAAATTTCTAATATAGAATTAATGGGGAAGTAGTAAAATTACAAATGGTAGTATATCTTTAAGTATGTGTCAGTACCTCCAGATCTCTGTGCAACAAAAACTAAATATTCATAGCATCTAACAATTCTTTAATGATCTTTTAACTCTTTAACCTAGAACTTCCAAGTCCACTGAAGTACTGAAGGGTCACCTGAAATACCTTTTTTCTTTCACAGTACTGGGTTGGAACTTAGGGTCTCACACTTGCTAGGCAGGCATTCTACCACTTGACCCACTTTGCCAGCCCTTATGTTAAATATTTTTACGTTTTAGGCATAGAATTTGCTACATCTCCTCTTTCCACATTTCACTGATAAGACTGAGTTATATGACAAAAAGGAAATATTTCTTTTCCAACAATCCACTGTTCTGGTTAAAAAACTGTTGCCTTCTTTCCATGTATTGAACATATTTGCCACCTCCCCAAAGGAATCATGTCTACCCAACACTCTCTTATCATCGTATATGTCTAAAGGCTAGGGATCATCAAGAATGTGTAGTGGTCTATCTTGGATATGGATACTTCCCTGTTGATTAAACAACCTGTCAACTGATATGGCAAGTTTTCTGCTACCACATACCTGACATGGGGGGAGAATAGCTGCAGTAAACCTGCACAATCAGAAAAGAGAAACATAGAAGAAATGCAACAGTCACTGATTGATAGAAACTTCTAAATCTCACTGGGCAGCCATGTTGAAATCACTTTATATTGGGGTTAAGACCATTCTTGATTAGGCCTTTAGTCCTTTCCCTTTATCTGGGGGGAAAATATCTCTTATACACATCCTTCTAGACACCAGATTGCAGGAAAGTACTTCTTGCCCATGAACCTACTATGTCTATAGAATCTCTTAACCATGAATTCTCTACATGGAGAATGGGAACTTGGGCAGTCTCTTTCTCTTGGTAATGGTCATCTCTTGCTTTAGCTATTCAAACACTCAGGTTTCTTTGGCAATATATTTTTGCCAAACCTTAGTAGGCTTCTGATCTATTTGTCAGAAATTCCTTGTGCCAGAAATCATACTCATAGTTGTTTCCTTGATTTAAATGGCGGCACTAATTAATTTCCTATCACCAACACCATACCTATGAATGGTATGAAACATAAGATTTCTGGTACAATATGAGGAAAGGCAACACCCCTAATTCTCTTTCCCTGAGATCCCTTGTTAAACAGTATAGGTTCAGTCTGTCCTTTTTCCAATATGACTTTGCCTAAACTGTGAAATTATAGACTATGTTAGTTGAACTCTTTTTTCACCCCTTACTATTTGAAATCTAAAGGTGCAAAGGATAATTTCTTTTCCTTTCATACTTAAGCCAATTCATTTCTGAACTTTTCTTTTTCTTGTAATAATTTTCAAGGGCAGTTAATACATGCATTCATACATTCCTTTTTTATCTATTCACTTTTCCTGGTTTTATAGGCTTCCTCCCAAATAACTATGGATCCTAGTATTACGAAATGTCTACTCAGTATAAAACAGTGATGATCATCTTTCTAAATTTTAATGCCTGAGCCACCGTCTGACTTGATCTCTTTACTATTGCTACATATTTTAGTTTTTATTGCATATCCTCTCTGTTCATCTGGATAAGACAGATTTTTGAAATAACAAACACACCAGCCTACTGCAATAAAAGGTTATTTCACATTCACATCAAGCCCAGTATGGGTGCCTGGTTCTCTAAGCTTCCCCTCCAACTTCTTCCCAAAGCCATGCCATGGGGACCAGGCTGCTTCCATTTTATAACTGTTATCTGGTCCAAGAGACCGCCAATGTCACTAAGGAATAGGAAAAAATAATTAGATCATCACATACCTTATATTTTAAGGGCGATAGCTGAAATCATCTTCACTGTTTCCCATGCTCCATTGGTTAGAACTCAGCCACATGGCATAAATATTTACTCACGTGAGTCTGGGAATTATAATCTTTCTGTGCCCAGAAAAAGGCAACGGAATAGAGAGCACATAATGCTTTCTCTGCCATATGACTAAGAGTAAAAGCACTGCTGCTTGGGCTAAATAGGTAAGTAGACAGAACCAAAGTCTAAAAGCCAACTAATGGTAATAGAAACCCCAATACTGAGAGTATCAAGTCAAAATTACTTTAGTTATATGGTGAAGTGATAGCCATGCTACGAAAGCATCTCACTGGGACCACATGTTATAGTGTATTGCATTATTGCCCATTAAATGAAAACCTTTCCCAAGAGGTTTTGCATATGATAGCAGGTACTCTAATTTCAGACACCTCAAAGTGGACTAAAAATTCAGTAACATTTTCACCTCCAATGTCTGTCACTTATAAGGAATAGGTATCAGTTTAAATTCTTTTGTACTTCATGTATCCCTTACCTGGTCATAAGATATAAATGTTTTTTGAAATGTACACATATTATACTAAAATTTGTCTGTATTTTTAAAGTTTAATTGCTTGTGGCCATGTTCTGTTTTCAAGAAAAATTTCAACAGCAGAAAGTCACTACAAAAGATATCAGAAGACACTAAAGTTTTTTGAGGCAGGCAAGTTCTGCAATTTCTTGTTAAAGTTTTGTGAGGTAAAGTTGGCCCAACAAAGACATTTCCAGAGATGGGGAATTGCATATATGAGGCACATTGGTATTTTTCTAGTGAAAAAATAAGCTGCCTCAAGTGTTTAGAAAATGCACAATGTGTGTTTGTCTATGATATATTAATGATCTAAGTAGAATCATTAGAAACTACAAATGACTTTCACAACTTAAGGAGTAAATTATTTTCTTAAAGCACATGCATGACAGTGCAGGAAAAGAGCTATTCCATTCAGAAAGCCTCCTCCTGCTTTAAAATATGAACATTATAAGAATATGGAATTTAAAAATAAAATGTAAAATTGTATAAGTGTTAACAACTATATATTAAACTTTGCATAATTATAACACAATATTTCTTTCAAGTACCCTGGGAAATGAAATTTTTACTTTAGATAAAAATTTAAATTTCTATAAAGATAAACAGGAGTGTGTAGTCCTTTATAGTCATTTGAACACAATTTGTAAATTTATCAAAGCAGTTTTAGAAGATTTGCATGTGAGAAGGCAGAAAACATTAAAATATTTTTTAAAAGACATATTGAATGTTGAAACACCAATGACAACTTTAGGGATACTTTAAATCATTCTTAAATTCTAAGTCATGTTTTGATTTGTTAACAGGGGGAGAACACATATAACAGACTCTCTTTTATTTCAAACAACTTAAGTGATGTGTACACACATATTGTTCTTAAAAAATTTACCTGATATTTCACTTCACATTCTGGGAATTGGTTATGCCCTAATGCATAAATGTTATTTTTTTTTTTTGGAAAGCATCAATAATATAGTCCTCCCTTTTTTCCTGTGGATAAATACTAGCTCTATTAAATACAAGAATTATCCTTAAATAAGCTGCTTGCTGGTTTATATAAATTACAGAACAATGAGGCTTAATTAACTATGATTTCTCTTTGTAGAAAATACAACTCTTCATGGAGGGCCAATAGCTTGACATTACTCAACTCACACTCTCTGGTTTCTGTAGAAAAACAGTTGAGTGCATATTAACTACATATGCAATTTTACTCTTTCAACAAGAAAGAAGTAAAAATGCAAATATGGTCATGAATTTAACCAGCCAGCACTACAGAATGCATAAGATTGAAAATGTAATGTCACCAAAAAATTAACCAAAGCCAGCATCCTTAGACAATTCACGGTACTCAATAGCTCCTCAAATATTTCCAGAGAGCTTATCATCTAAGCTCATTCCCGTGATACGTAAAGTAGAAGGAAAAACTCTTAACCTTTTCTGGAGCCAATTCAGAACTCTGTAGGAATTGTTTAGAAGTTTCCATGGTTGGAAAGTTTCAAGTTTCTTTGTCTCAAGTAGAGCTGGGAGGATTAACTAACCTTATTTCCATTTCATAGCTAGTAGACTCAGAACGCTAGGAGTATTGCTTACCTCTGCAAAGAAGAAAAGAAGAGCAATGCAAGACACACGATTAGTTATATACCAGATCTGGGCAGTAAATATTAAGGATCAAATTATCGAAGACTAAAGGCCTAAAGAAGGAAAGTGTCTTATTGTGATATGAACACATTAGAGCTTTCTAATATAATTTTCTAATTATCATGGTTCTCTTTCTGCTCTTTACAACTTTACTTAAACCCTGGTAAGTTTATACGAACAATTAAAATGACCTGCCACAGTCTACCTTGGTATAGTCACTATTTCCATGAGTTTTGATTTCCAAGTTATGAAGTCCAAGCTTAGTTTTCAAACTAATTTAATGGTGAAGATCCAATTATAGTTCTGTAGATTGCTTACTAAATTATTGTGTTCTTATATGACTTAAGTCTCATTTGAAATGAAACTCAAAATATTAAGTATTTGACTTTGTATGCAGCAATAAGCACACACAGAATCTTCATGAACTCGAGCATGATTTGGCAATTTTATTTCCAAAACATTTCAGACACATAAGCTTTAGTCAAAGGATTTAGGTTTTACATTACTAAGTGTCTTGAGTGGCCATGAAAATATATGCAACTCGTGAAATTTATAGGTTAGTTGTTTTCTTTGTTTCTTTTTGTTTGCTTTTGCAGTACTAGGATTTGAACTCAGGGCCTACACTTTAAGCCACTCCACTAGTCCTATTTTTGTGAAGGGTTTTTTTGAGACAGTGTTTCATGAACTATTTGCCTGGGCTGGCTTCAAACTGAGATCCTCCTGATCTCTGCCTCCTGAGTAGCTAGGATTACAAGCATGAGCCACTGGTTCCTGGCTATAAGTATGGTTTTAAGACTAGTTTTTCTCTTCTCAAATGCAGGTCTATACCTGCTGCTGGACTATTAATATAATAAGAAATGAGTAGTGGTGTTCATCTGTAATTCCAGCACTGAGAGCCTGAGGCAGGAAGATTAAAGAGTTTGAAGCCAGCGAGATCCTGTCTCTGTTTAAAAAAAAGAAAAAGAAATGAAGAAAGTCAGTTAATACAGCAATAATCAAACCAATTCAAAATGGATTTCAGAAAATTACACCTGCCTTTGGCTCTGTTATATAATAAAATATTTACTTACTAAGATCAATTGATCAAAAAACAAATAGATTTTTACTGTCTTCATAGAGAATATAGCAGAAAAATTAAAGACACCAATAGTGTCAAATAATTTAAATTTTACTAATCTATTATTGAACTTCAAATCAGAAAAAAATGCTCACAAAAGTTCTCATGAAAGTTAAAATTTTACACAAGAATACTATATCCTTTTCAAATTTATTTCTAAGGTAAAATGCTGAAATAATTTTTCTTAATTGTATTTTTGATGTAAGGATATTATGGCAAGATCTTCTTTCAAAGGAATTTGCTATCTGTTCAAACTGTTCACCATGAGAAATCTCTACTTTCAGAAAATATTAAATGGAAAAATGAAATGGCAAACATAACAAGCAAAATCATATGAGCAATTCTAAAAGATGGCACAGTGACAATTATCTAGGGAATATAGCTCCTGTAAAGGTTGATTTGATCATATATTCTAAGACAGAATGCTGAGCTTCAACCCTGCAAATGACTCTTGGTGATCTTACAAGATCATATTACTTTGCTTTATCCTCTTCTTGTTTTCCTTTATGAATGATTCTTTTTTAAAACTTGTATAACTATTTTTTAAAATTTTTATTGTGCTGGGGGTGCATTGTGACATTTACAAAAGTTCTTACAACATATCAAGTTTATCACAGTTGTAAATGATTCTTTAAGTGTTATTTAGATTTTTTTTCTCTTCTTAGCCCTATTTCAGATATCTTGTCTGGCATTCAAACTCACCTCTCCACTTTCCTAGTAGACAACTTCACTTTCTGAAGGAGTTAAAGAATAAAATTTAGAAAGATGGACTAATTTATTCATTATTTCATTCATTTATTCAAAAGATATTTATCTTATGCATACTATGTGCCTATCATGTGTTAAGTGCTGAGAATATGGTGTTAAGAAAGAAAGAGACCACATTGTTCTTTTGAAACCTACAATTTAATAAGGACTGAAATACTAATCAAATGTGAATATGTAATCTCAAACTGATATTTTCTCTGAAGGAAAGTAATATGATTTCAAAGAGTTCTAATATATGATCTGGCATAGGTTAAGAGGTCAGGAAATTTTTGTTAGAGAAGGTAATCAATAAGTTGAGATTTGGATGAAGAGGGCTTGGTTCACCAGGCTCTTGATGTACTGGAAGATCTGTACATTATCACCACTGTAGTGCAGAAAGCATAATTCAAGCAAGATTCTAAAAGAAGGACAGAGTGACCAGATTGCAGAATATAGGGGTCATTGAAATGTTTAGAAGTGGCTGCTGAAGCAGATAGAATCCAAACCATAATATGCCATGTAAGTCCTGTAAGAATTTGGTTTATACCTTAAAAGTGCTGAAAAGACCTTGAAATATTTTATGCTGTGGGTGAGATGATCAGACATGAAAACATTACTCTAATTACATGGGCAGGAGAATTAGAAGGTAATTAGATAGAATGAAAGAAGAATGTGATAGAGCTATTGCTACCAGATTCAAGGCCTGAAATTAGTAATCTTTGCCTAGATGGTAGCAGCAAACATGAGAGAAGTGAACAAATTCTACATTTGTTTAAGACTGCATTTTTCAACTTTATTTTTAGTCACTGTTCTTGGCCATTTTAATAGACCCATTCTATCAAATTTTCATATAATGGTGAAAGTGTGTGATTTTATGTGGCTGCTGTTCATACATTAAGAAAATTAAACTTCTCTCTACAACAAAATTAGAAATAAGGGCAAAATAGTTTCTGCTGGGTATTGAGGGGGGGGAGAGGGAGGGGGCGGAGTGGATGGTAAGGGAGGGGGTGGGGGCAGGGAGGAGAAATGACCCAAGCCTTGTATGCACATATGAATAATAAAATTAAAAAAAAAAAGAAAATTAAACTACCCTCCTAAAAGAAACAACTTTTATCCCCAAGTGGATATATAGCATGCAAGATTTAGGCGTTATAAGTCAAATTATTGTACTGGTTTGGATACAAGAATAAAAAATAATTAAGTATCCAAGTTTCTAGATTGTATGATTTGATGGTTTACTTTTTGAGAAAAGAAGGCTGGGAATGGACTAGATATGGATGGCATCTTATAAGATCATGAGTTTAGTTTTAACATAATCCAGTCTGAATTGCTGTTGAAAACTCCAAGCATGAAAAATTTGATTCCTCTGGGTGGCTGAGGTAAACACAGGAATGTAACTGAGGTAAAGATGTCTCTGAATCACTGCATTTCTGAAATTAACTCCCATCTTCTCATTTATCAAACATGGCAATCAAATCAGCCCTCCTAATGTTGATGAACTTGGACATGACTGAAGTAAGCAAAGATTCAGCTTAACTGAGAGAAGCTCCACATACATCCAGGGAGACCTCAGAGCAAGGCACATTCTTTTTAACACTCTTAATACAAATCTTACTGCTGATGGGATAAATGGATAAAATGGTAAAATCTTTCTAAACATTTGTCTAGAATTAGAGAAGTAAAAACGTTGCAAGGGCTGTGTGTCAAGGTTGTGGAAAATGAAAGCATTGGGGAAGGAGTTTTTGTCTTTTAAAATTATTGTCTAAGAATGCAGAAGAATTTAATTTGAGTTTTAGGAATAGAGAAAAATATTATTACCCAAACATTTAAAAGCATATTTGAAATCAAAAAGAAGAAAAACAGAAAAAAGCATTAAATTAAATAAGCAAAGAAAGGCAATAGAAGACACAAAGGAATATAGTACAAAGTAAATTAAATAGTAAATAGAAAATAAGATAAAAAAATCACTTAAAACACAAAATGAAAGCAGGTTAATTATCTAAGTAAAATTAAAAATGTTAACTTTCAGATTGTAAACTTTCAGTCCTTTACCTTATGAACTATTTAGCTTTGCTGGCTGTTTTACTATTCAAGGGTAATGCAGCTCAATGTGTTTAAAGAGACATACACTTGACGTAGAATCAATAGAAACAATAACTGAAGATTTTTAATGGATAAGACCATGTCATCTGCAGACAAGTAATTTTGCCTTATTTATTTTTCTTGTTTAATTGAGGACGAGACTTCTGGTACTACATTCAACAGAAGTGGAGAGGTGGCATCTGCCTCTTCACCCTGATTTGAAAGGAAAAACTTTTCTGTTTTTCACTTACTGTATGTGAGGTTAGCCATGGGCTTAACATATATACAGTCTTTATGATGTTGATGTACATCCTTTCTATGCCTAGTTTGTTAAACTTTATCATGAAAGGATGTTTAACTGTGCCAAATACACTTTGGCATCTTTTGAAATGATAGTGAGATTTTTAAACCTTCATTCTGTCATATGTCACGATTACAGACTTGCGACGCTGACCCATCCTTGTATTCCAGGAATAAATCTTGCTTAATAGAATGGGACCTGCCTGAAACTGAGGAGGGGAGAGGGGAAAGGTGGGGGAGGGGGAGAAGCATGGGGGAGGGGTGACGGATGGGGGAATGGTGACGGGTGGGGGAGGCGGGCCAGGTGGAGAAATGACCCAAACAATGTATGCACATGTAAATAAATAAACAAACAAAAATTTTTTTTAATTATCATGCGTGATCCTTGTTACAGATGTTGCTTTCAGCTTGCTAGCACTTTGAGGTTGATGGTTATATCCATCCAGAATATTTGCCTGTAACTTTGCTTCTGGAAACATCATTCTCCAGCTTGGCAACAGGAAAATGGTGCCTTGTAAACTGAGTTCAGGAGTGTTCTGTCATAATCCACATTTTGGAAGAACTGAAGGATTGATACTAATTTTTACTTTATATATTTGGTAGAATTCACCACTGATTCTTTCTTGTCCTTTATTAGGACATTTTGATGACTGATTCAATCTCCTTACTCAAAATTGATCTCTTCATATTTCTTCTGATTCAATATTGGCTGGGTTCATATTTCTAGGATTTTCTCCATTTCTTCTAGATTTTCTTACTTGTGGTCATGACATTTTTTTTTCCATTTGCTGTTAGTCTTTGTGGTACTTTTGCATTTCTGTGTTATCAATCTTGATGACTTTTCTTTAAATTATGATTTTATTTCTTTTTTGCATTCTCTCTGTTTAATTAGTGTACCTAAGGTTTGTCAACTTTGCTTAGCTTTTCAAAAAAAGTGACTCTGTTTTGTTTTCTTTCCTAGTCTTTCTCTAGTTTTTTTAATTTCAATTATTTGTACTCTTATCTTTCATTTATTTCTGCTAAACTTTTGCTTACTTCATTCTTTTTTATGCTCCTTGGGTTATGGATTTAGATTACTTATTAATTTAGTTTATTGAAAGGTTTTATTATATATACCTCCTTGGTCACAGTTAATAATAATAACTAGAACACTATTTTAAGTTCTGTAATATATACCATATGAGAAAACAAGGGTGTCAAAAACAAAATTCTTCTTAAGCTAGATGACTTGAAATCATGCTTTAATATTTATCCATATGTTTCAAAGAAAAATAAATTGGTACATTCCTTAAAGTCTGCAGGAGTTGAGACATCTAATCTCAGATACACTGGATTAGATTTTGTAGTTTGCCAATTCTATTAAATCATAGTTACAATAATCATGCTTTAGTCATTTGACGCTAGTCCACAAATGTTGAAAAAACAAAACTGGACATTTAACATGATAATGGTTTTAAATTGCAACAATGAATTATGTTATTTTTTCATATTTTACTCAAGTAGAAACTCTTTATTTTCTAATTGATAGGATATATTCATTGTATGGGGAATTCAATGTGACAATTCCAAATAGGCTTATATTGTACATTGGTTAGATCTCCCCCACCATTCCTCTCCCTTAACCCCCTCACTACCCCACTTAAAGCAATTGCAAGAAGTTTCTTTGGACACTCCTTCTTCTAACATAGATGGCTTTCTTCCAAGAGTCTCTTTCATATAAGTATATGAAGTCCATCCACCATATACCCTCACATTAATCTCACTCATTCACCCTCCCTCCTCCTACCAGTACCTCCCTACACACACTGTACCTATTTTACAGTTTTGTCAAATAGAAACTCTTTAGCAGCTTTTGGATACTGATTTTGGTGAATAAAGTTTCCAGCTAAACAATTTGAGAAAGCTAGGTCACATCAACCATCATACTATAAATCTAGCTAAGATTAACTTTTTAGGTAGTAGATACAGAATAAAATTCTTCAGTAATTTCTAGTACATTATTCTGCAACTATCTCTTTAAATAGCCATTTCTTCTCTTATTAACTATGCACTCCAAAAATCGGAATGGGTACCATATTAGCCTTTGTATCTCTAACCCTTAAAAATGTGCAATCACTAGTGTAATCCCAGGTGCAAAGAATTGGAGTAAACACACAATTCTTGGTTTGAAGATTCTGCTCTGGGTAATTTACATATATTACTACAGTTTTTCTTCATATTCATTCAATATAAACTATTTATTGGTCTTACTAGTTATCCATAATGAGGTAAGGTAGACATCATATTACATGTGTACTTCAAATTGATGCATTTAACACTTGTTTTGTTTTTTGATCAGTAACAGAGAATGAACCCATGGCCTTACACTTTTTATGCAAGGGCTCTGTCGCTTGAACCAAGCCCCTTTCATTTATCTTCTTAAGAAAAGGTCTCGCTCACTTTGCCTGTACTGCCTTCAAACTCACGATCCTCCCGCCTCAGTCTCCTGAGTAACTGGTATTATAAGCATATATCACCACGGTCAGTTTAGCATTTGCATTTTTATTAGTAGTATAATTGACACTGTGTTTAAAATATTTTTAAATAATCCTGATGATCAACTTGAGGAAACAACTCCTGAAAGTATAGAATATATGATAACAAAGATCAAATTATAGAAGATAATACAAGAGGTAGGGGAATGGGAGAAAAACAACCATCTTCGCATTTATTTTGTGCTGTTACTAAAAGCAAACTTCATGTATTTGTTTTTCTATTACTAATACAACAAGTTGTTATAAATCCAGTGACTTAAAAATAAACTTAGTAATGAACATTTCTGGAGGCCAGAAATACAAATATTTCTCATGAGATTAACATCAAATTCTGGCCCACACGCTTTTAAAGGATATGAGATTCCTTGCTTCCGTCAGCTACCAGAGGCAGCCCCCATCACTAGTTCCTGGCCACATCCCTTAAACTCTGGTCTCCATCATAACCTCTCCTTCCTGACTCTCTCTGACCTCCTGCTTCCTTTCTCAAAGCTGCCTTGTGATCATACAGGACTGACATAGACATGCCAGAATTACCTCCCTATCTCCAGATTCTTGACTTAATTATGTCTGCAATTTCACTTTTGTCATGGTAACACAGTCACAGGTTCTGAGGTTAAGACCCTTGGCATTTTGGGAGTTCATTATCTTTCTACTATGCATGGATTTGTACAACCACTAAGATGGGGAGTCATATTTCTACGGTTAGTGATAAGCTAAGCTTTTCTCTACCTGAATGTTCACCTGAAAACTTCCATAGAAATGTAATGATTCTATTATGTCATACATATTCCCTGTCTTAAAAATAAGCTACCAAAACATATTCTTTTATTTAAGAAACTAAGAACATTGTTTAAACAGACTTTCCTTATCAAGTATGGACTTCAAATTTAAGAATTTGTGTGCAATATGTACAGCAATTTTCAGTCTTCTGCCTTTGTCTATCATGAGTGTACTTGTTAGGATATATCCTTCGGTTCATAGTTTACTCTAATTTTCTTGTTTTGAAAACTATTTTTAAAAACATCTTGTGCTTTTCTGTACCCACAATTGTTAAATCTGGTTCAGCCTATCACATGGTTACAACATTCTTCTTGAAGAATTTCTTATTAAATAAATATATATATGTATATTTGTTATCTGACAGAGTTTCACAAGGCAACATAACAACTATCTTCTCTATCTAGAAACCTGAGTAATAATATCCTGCATGTTTAAATTTGTGACAAATTTCTTGGTTTTTTGGGTTCTTTTTATTGCTAAAATGCTAAAATGTGTGGCAGTCATCATGTGTCCTAGCATTAGTATCTTACCACACATTTTCATCCATTGTCATATTAGTCACAGCAGGTTGACTGCTTTAACAAACAACTTAAATTCTTATTGGCGTCATAAAATTTAGAATTTCTGCCCATTCATGTCATGGTTTAGAGATGATTAGCACTGTGGGGAGTATGTACTAGTGAGTGCAGACAACCATAATAAGTACCATAAACTGTGTGGCTTAAACAATAGAAATTTAGTTTCTCACAGTTTGGGATGTTATCATTCCAAGACCAACATTCTGACGGTTTCTGATGAGCTTTTCTTGGCTTGTAGATGGCCAACATTTTTTTCATCAATGGTACAAA
This sequence comes from Castor canadensis, assembly GCF_047511655.1. Classification (NCBI taxonomy): domain Eukaryota; kingdom Metazoa; phylum Chordata; class Mammalia; order Rodentia; family Castoridae; genus Castor; species Castor canadensis. Next base: position 15,835,736 of record NC_133390.1, on the reverse strand, counting down.
AAGAAAGCTCTATTTTATATAGAGACTAAATCTATTACATTGGAGCCCAAACTAGAACTCATTTAACCTTAATTACCTCCTCAAAGTCCCATCTTTAAATGCAGTCACACTGGAGGTTAGGGCTTCAACAAGTGATTGAGGCAGACATAATTCAGTTCAGAAGATTACTCTACATAGTTAATCTATATTTTAAGTCCTTAATATTTGCACCATCTGCTACCATTTTCTCATAACTCATCATTGGCTATGGAGAAGAAGGTGAAACAGTATAGAATGGTTAGATAAACGTAGATCCTACCTGAAAGTAGTGTACATCACTTCTATCCACATTCCATTGCCCTACTACCTTGGAATTTAGTCTTATGACCACATTTAATATAAAAGAGCTGAGAAATACAATGTAGACATGGAGTCAGGCAGGGAAAAGATAATAGACATTGGTGTACATTACCAGTCTCTACCTCTATAACCAGTCTGTTGAAAAGATATATATATATTTATGAATCCAATAAAAACACTATTAAGAGTATAAAATGAGTTCATCAAAGTTGATCATATAAGATAAATAAGCAAAATGAATTGCATTTCTATACATTACCAATAAATAAGGATTAAATTAAAAGAATAATTCAATTTAAGGTAATATAAAAATAATACAATGTTAGGAATTAATTTATTAGAAGAAATTTATAATCAATATAGTAAAATTGGAAATACTGAAGAATTGTGACCTAGAGAAATAAAGGTTCTTAAATCGTCAATAAAATATGGTTTCCAATAAAACACATTGCAAAAGAGTGGGAAAGCAGAATGGAAGTGAAGAAGTTGTGGTAGAAAGAATACTCTCCTGATGTATATTGAATGGGAAGGTGGAGTATTTCCTAAGTGGAAGGGATTTATAAATGATAACAATACTTGGAAGACTGAAGAATATTTAGATTTTTCCAGAGTTAATTTCTTAATTCTCAAAATGCTGGTAAAGAAGAAGGGGATTCAAAAAGAAAATCTTTATCTGACAGTGAATCGGATAATAGCAAAGAAAGAAGGAATGATATTCTGCTGACAAACCAAGAGGTTTGATGCTAAATAGTAATTGGTGCCACAGACAGCAGTGGAAAACTGATGTTTGTCATGACATGAAAAGATTCAGATGAGGCTTACTTGGGGCTGACAAAAGAGGAAAAAATAAGGTGTCCTTAAAATTCTAATTGCTTTTTATGAAGAGTGACAAACTTGGCATTTTTTTCCCACACATTGAAGCTCAATAATTGTTTGCAATGTTTTTAGGTATTTATATAGATGTACGAAGTCTGAGTCTGAGTTTTAATTTACTATTGTGAAAAACTAAATTCTATGAAAATAAAATTTGATATGTTAGTTTTGAAAGTAGTATGGGGGATTTACAAGGATTTTTTGTTGTGTTTGTTTTGCATCAATAGCACTGGTTACCTTGGACAAATAAAATAAAAGCTTTCTGTAGTTACTTTAAATATGAGTGAAGTACACTTCACATCTATGAAGATAGAATAATGAAATGCATTAAATTTGTAAAATGGGAGCATAAAGGTGAAGAAAGAGTAATAGAGCAGGTAAATGTGATCAAAATACATTACATGCATGTATGGAAATAACATTATACCCCATTGTACAATTAGAAAGCAAATAACTGAAAAAAGAAAAGATGTCATCAATCTATGATTTTAGTAAATGTCTTAAAAGTCTACAAAAATAATTTTTAAACCAGGCATGAGCTTGAGGCACCCTGGATTACATAGGGAGGACCTATGTCAAACAAACCAACCAAACAAAGGAAGTTGACAACCTGATGTGAAGATTCATATGGAAATTCAAAACTAGCTAAACAGCCTTGAAGAAGAAAGACAAACTGGAAGAGTCTCACTATACAGATTCAAAGGTTACTGCTAAGCTTCAGTAGTCAAGACAGTGTAGTATTATAAGGTTAGACAAATACTCATTAGAATCTAATTAGGAGTTCAGAGGTAAGCCTTCAAATTATGGTCAATGATCTTCGACAAAGGTGCTAGCACAATTCAGTGAGGGAAATAATTGTCATTTCAACAAATGGTGAAATAAAGGTATTCCCATGTGTAAAACTGAAACTTTTGTGCTGTAAAGAACACCATCAAGAATATGAAAATAAAAACCACAGAAGGGATAAAATATTTGCAAATAATATATTTGCATATACACATATATGTGTGTGTTCTATGTATATACATCCCACATTTATCCATAACATATATGCATATTCCATAAAATATAAAGAATGCACAAACTTACTTCTAATTCATGTTATGCAGTCAATATTACCCTGGTGTCAAGACCAGACAGAGGCATTAAAAAAACTACAGTCAATAACTCTTAGGAATATAGATGAAAATCCTCAAAAAATACTAGCAAATACTATAGTATTTAAAAAGATTGCACACCATGATCAAGTAACATGGCTTTAGTAAAACAACAGACAACAAAGTTATTATAAGAATGTGGAACACTGGAACAACTGTACATTGCTGGTGGGAATCTAAAATGGTGCCATTACTCTTGGAAACACTTTGGCAGTTTCTCAAGATGCTAAAGTAACCATATGGCCCAGCAATTCTACTTATTAGTACATACCCAAGAGAAATAAAAAAATATGTCCATGAAATATGCACACTAAAGTACATAACAACATTATTCACAATAGTCAAACAATGGAAACAACCCAAATGTCCATCAACTGATGAATGGAAAAACAAAATGTGATATGCCCATATGGTATAATGTTATTCTGAAACAAGAAGGCATGATACATACTGCAACATGGATAAACCTGGAAAACATTAAGTTTAAATAATTAAGTCATGAAAAAACACCTATTGTATGAAATCATAATGTGTATGAAATGTCCAATTTTAGGGAATTCTATAGAAAAACAAATTAGATTAGTGGTTGCTTAAGAAGATTCAGGGGGTAGGAGGAGAATAAGTAAGGAATAAATAGTAATGGATTTATTGGGGGCTAAAAGAACTTTCTTTTTTAGTTGATATTTATTTATTTATTTAAATTGTTGCATTTGCAAAGGTTTTACAATGTATGAAATATATCATACCTGAATTCACCCCTCCCCTATTCCCTCTCCCCTGTCCAACAGGTATCATTTTTACATATATATGTACATAATTTGCACCGTGTTCATTCTCCTACCCCTTTCCTCACTACCTCCCCCTCCCACTGGAGTCAAACTCCCCTCCTTATGGGAAGAAACTGTTCTGCCTCCTGTTCTCTGATTTTATAGAAGAAAAAATATAAAAGATAAAAAGAGAAACATGACATTTTTGCTAGTTTGAAACAAGGATAGCTATACAGGGAGTTTCCTTGTGTTGTTTCAGTGCATATATGTATTACAACCCCAATTGGTTCATCTCTTATTCACATATACTTCAAGATATAATTGGTCTGAGGAAAGCTTATAATTTTTATTTCCTTTTTTATTAATTACAAATAAAGTGGTTATCTTCATGATTAAGGAGTCTTGTATTTACTACAGGAAAATACAGTTTGTAGCAGAGTAAAAATTTTAACCCTTTTTTTGTGTTAGTAAGTCAGTGAAAATGCTTAGTCAATATTATATAGCTTTAATTCTATGTTATAAATATATAAATAGGTATATCTATACATATAAATTTTTAAATATAAATATATGTGTATAAGTATATTTATAAAAGTCAGAAATCAATAGAGCAAGAACTTTTATGCTTTGATGCACACAAATATAACAAATGTTTATATTTATTTTGAGCCTCACCATATAGATGGAGCATTCATACTCACCATTTCAGTTGCTTCTTTCAGTAATCCTGTAATCAAAGGTAGGATGTAATATTTTAATTTTCTATGCAAGGAAACAGTTTCTTAGTAGAACAATGACTTATCTAAAATCATAGTTAAATTTTGGTCAGGTGGGGAGAAAGAAAGATAGCTAGACATTATTCTCTGAGATACATATCCATGTTCTCCTACAGGTTATTGCATTTTACATGGAAATGCATGTTTTAGGATTCCTTTGCCTATTGCTCCCAGGTGGGATCTGAAATGAGTGAATGGAAATGAGTGGGAAACCAGCACAGGGAAGAACCACAGTATTTACCCTTCTTTCTTCTTCCTCTAGTGTCTCTGGTTGTAGCTGTTTCTTCTGTGGCTCCAGCTTCTACCGAGGACTCATCTCTTCCTTTCTATACCTGTGAGTCAGCCTTGATTTCTAAACTCTATTATTAAGACCTACTGTCATTGCCCTTCCTGTAAGAATGGGATAATATCTTCCTGCTGTTGCTAATTTCTGAGTGACCTCAGTCTAAAGTCTTCTGACCAATTCCTGTAAAAAAACCTATGCTTACAAAACCAAAAATCATTTTACTTTTCTGCCTAATCTTAATTGCAATTTAAATGATATCAATGACACTTCCATATGTAAAATTAATTCCAATCTTCTAATTTATGAAATATTTTTCCAAAATTTGTTTAGAATGATCAGTAGTTACATTTGATTTTTCCTTATGTATTTTTGACATAAGCTATATTTATTATTATTGTTCCAATATTTGAGTCCTCTAAAACATTTTCCATTATATTCCTTTGACTACAACAAGAAAGTTAATGTGGTAAACAAAATGACCATTGTAGTGGTTAAGGAGAAAGAGGTAATAAAATGCCTATTCTGCTTCTGAAAAACTGTATGACCTTGATCTCTTTGTCTCTGTCTTGAGCTTAATAGAGATTATAGTTCATATTACCTAGGGTTCTACAAGGAATGAATGAGTTTAATGTGTGGGAAAGACATAGGAAATCTCCTGATACATAAACATGAACAAAAAGCTGGCATTTGGACTATGAGCACATGATAAAAGCGAGAGCACACAAGGGAGGGGTGAGGATAGGTAAGACACCTAAAAAACTAGCTAGCATTTGTTGCCCTTAATGCAGAGAAACTAAAGCAGATACCTTAAAGCAACTGAGGCCAATAGGAAAAGGGGACCAGGAACTAGAGAAAAGGTTAGATTAAAAAGAATTAAGCTAGAAGGTAACACCCACGCACAGGAAATCAATGTGAGTCAATGCCCTGTATAGCTATCCTTATCTCAACCAGCAAAACCCCTTGTTCCTTCCTATTATTGCTTATACTCTCTCTACAACAAAATTAGAGATAAGGGCAAAATAGTTTCTGCTGGGTATTGAGGGGGGGAGCGGGAGGGGGTGGAGTGGGTGGTAAGGGAGGGGGTGGGGGCAGGGGGGAGAAATAAACCAAGCCTTGTATGCACATATGAATAATAAAAGAAAAATGAAAAAAAAAAAAAAGTAAAAAAAAAAGTATTGAGAATTCAAAGAAAAAATAAAAATTATTTTGATTGATTTAATTGTGAGTTTAGAAGTATTTTGAATTTTGAAAATTTGCAAGTCACTTACATATGTATGTAGTATATATATATGACTGCATATAATATGAATATAAACACATACCATTTTGTAGTATAATTTAAATATGCTATTCCAAGATCTTTAGATTTTGAACTTCAGAAACTTAAGACAAAATAATAACTCCAGAATTGTAATGCTTAAGAAGATACATTTCTTTTTTTATAGTTTTTATAGACAATATTAATTTGTACCAAGTAAGAGATGTTGTTATGGTGCTCCCATATGTGAACTTATGTACTTTGATCATACTCACCCTATTCTGTCACTCTTTTATTTTTAATTGATTAATTTTTGGTTTTTGAGATAGGCTCTCACTAGGTACCCCAGTCTGGACTTGAACTTGTGATCCTCTTGTGCCACTCTCCAGTTTAATTACTGAAAAAAGACATAAACTTGTATGTATTAATGGGCATTGTGTAGTGTCTTATACACATATACATTTTATGATGTTTAAATCAGGTTGAACATATTTGTCTCCTCATTTATCATTTCTTAATGATTACAACTTTCTAAATCCTTCCAGTTTTTTGAACTGTACAGTATGTTATATTCATTCCCCATATTTTGCAAAAAGTATACCAGAGCTTCTTGCTTTGAACTAACTATAACTTAGTACCCATTGGTCAGCCTTCCCCATTTCTACTACCCAAACTCCCCATTCTCTGGTAACCACCATTCTATGTTAGACTTTTTTGAGTTCATTTTTATAGATTCTTTATATGAATGAGATCATACAGATTTGTTTTTCCATGGGTGGTTTATTTTATTTAATATAATAACATCCAATTCCAACTATGTTGGCATAAATGGCAGGATTCTATTTTTCTTATGACTTAATTGCATCCCCTTCATACATATACCCCATTTTCTTTACCCACTTATCAGTTGATGGAAACAGTTTGCTTCTGTTTCTTAAAATAACAAAATTGATTTCAAATATTTTCATAAAGGAATTTTATTAACATGAAATATAATCCTGAAAGTTATCAAGAGGGACTGGTGGAGTGGTAAAGCACCTGCCTAGCTAGTGTAAGGCTCTGAGTTCAAACCCCAGCATCACCCCAAAAAATGAAGTCTTAAGTAAAAGAGTTTATTACTTAGATATATACTATGCTATGTTCTTCAATATGCTAAACACTTTGGAAAATACAATTGAAATTAGGTAACTTTCCCTTCATGTATTTTTTCTATATGAGCTAAATTATTACATAATAGTTCAGATTTGGCTATCTCTAAATTCCTTATTCATTTACATGTTTCAGTATTGTGTCTGTAAAGATCCTTTTTTAATCATTTACACAAGATTTGTTTTAAAAACAAACAAATAAAAATGAACACAACCCCCTAATACTGAAGATGGTACCTGAGGAAGGATACCTTTTGTCTAAAAGTAGAGAGAGAGAAAATCCCAAAGCACAAGGCAGAGCAGAACATTTTAGGAACAAGTCTACAGATAGAATCAGACAGAAATACATTCTATTCCTCTTGTGTAAAACATAAAAGAAACTAAAAGGATATAACTAGCTATGAAGATTTTTAGCAATAACAAGAACTATCACAAAAATAAAACTTCAAAGCAATCTCAAGTTCTGGTTGACATAAAAAATTAGCAGTCAAAAGTATTCACATTCTGCAAAATACAGCAGACTCTCATATTGTTGAAATAAGCATATTCTTATGATTCATTCCAAGTATACATTACTCTAAAATGGTGTTTCTTGATTCAGCCAAAATGGAACTTGAGAGAACATTATGTAAAATTCCCTTCTTGTTTCAATTCTCTCAAAGTCCCTAAGCCCCATATGAGAAGAGGCTATGTATGAGGGATAAGGTTTAGCATGTATGTAAAACATTCATCATAACAATGGTCATTCTTGATTTGCCCTTTATAATGTGCCTATTGCATTTATACAGAGCTATAACAGGGATCTGTAAGTGATCCAACAAACTCCAAGGAGTAGGACTCTTTGTATGGAATTCAAGATGTTAATATTTCCTTTCTAAGCAAATTAACTCCACATGTTTCCTGATGCAATGAATCTCTTTCCTGTGGAATTAGGCATGGTATGACTCATTCTTTATTTTTTTGAACACAACAGTTTAATCCAAAGTAGTCCTCACTTCACATTGCCTGAGGCTCCTAGCCTATTACTGTATACTGGCTTCTCTTTGTGGCAAAGGTATGGAATTATGCGATAAAAGTCAAAGTACCAGAATGGTACAGGCTAAGAAACCTTGGCCAGTCAGCTCATAAATGGAAGGCTATAGATAGCATGTGTATGGAGAGAAATAATTTCTAAGGCATCTACACAGCTACAATACTGACAAAATGCTCCCCAACATAACTGAAAATAATAAGTTATATTACTAGGAAATGTTCTACATTTCAAACCTTTATTCTTATGATGTTGCTAACAGCTAATAAGTAACAGAAAGCAGAAATTCAAACCCAACTCTCTTGGTTATAAACCCAATACTTTGGGAACAAAAACCATTTTCATTATTTTTTCTCAAAGTGGTCTATCACAGAGGCAAGTACAGATCACTGGGACTACTTTCAGCTTTGAACCAAAGCTCAGAAAGGTGAAATGATTACCCAAACCTCAAACCTTAAGTAGAGAAAGCCCAATCTATAGTCTACTCCTAAGGATTCCCAGTGTTTTGTCTATTTTCCTCCATCACTCAGTTCACTTTAGAGCACTTAGCTGAACCCATCTCTGGACTCTATAGAGCCTTCTAAACAGAGAGGATGGATAATGAAGGGAAGAGATAGGAGACATGTAAAGGGTGAAACATGAGTACTGACTGGGCAGCTTGCTTTTATATCCATAGTCATATCACCTAACATGGTGTGATAGCCATAATAGGTATTTAATGATATTTATGACTAAGTAAATAAGCACAAATAACATTCATGAGTTTAAAACATTTTTTTTGTACTAAAGCTCTTGTTAGATAATTTTAAGTATGCCCTTACTAGGCATCTCAATACATGGGTTTAGTTCTGCCCAACTTTATTTCAGCTATGTTACAGATAAATTCTTTCATTTCTCTGGGCTGGATTACTTCTCATGAATACAATAAAGTGGTTAAATTAATTTATAATCAATTAAATTTTGAAGTGTTTTTCAAACTACAGCTGACCTTCTATTCTTATCATAAGACAATAATCTAGTTAAAGAATTTTGGACCATTTGCATATATTAGTTATGCTATAAGTATAGTTTGAAAATATTGAAAATATTCATCATCAGCAACACCACCAACAACAGGTGTTGGCGAGGATGAGGGGAAAAAGGAACCCTCTTACACTGTTGGTGGGAATGTAGACTAGTACAACCACTCTGGAAAAAAATTTGGAGGCTACTTAAAAAGCTAGACATCGATCTACCATTTGATCCAGCAATACCACTCTTGGGGATATACCCAAAAGACTGTTACTCCAGAGGCACCTGCACACCCATGTTTATTGCGGCACTATTCACAATAGCCAAGTTATGGAAACAGCCAAGATGCCCCACCACTGACGAATGGATTAAGAAAATGTGGTATCTATACACAATGGAATTCTATGCAGCCATGAAGAAGAACGAAATGTTATCATTCGCTGGTAAATGGATGGAATTGGAGAACATCATTCTGAGTGAGGTTAGCCTGGCCCAAAAGACCAAAAATCGTATGTTCTCTCTCATATGTGGACATTAGATCAAAGGCAAACACAACAAGGGGATTGGACTATGAGCACATGATAAAAGTGAGAGCACACAAGGGAGGGGTGAGGATAGGTAAGACACCTAAAAAATTAGCTAGCATTTGTTGCCCTCAACGCAGAGAAACTAAAGCAGATACCTTAAAAGCAACTGAGGCCAATAGGAAAAGGGGAACAGGTACTAGAGAAAAGGTTAGTTCAAGAAGAATTAACCTAGAAGGTAACACCCACGCACAGGAAATCAATGTGAGTCAATGCCCTGTATAGCTATCCTTATCTCAACCAGCAAAAACCCTTGTTCCTTCCTATTATTGCTTATACTCTCTCTACAACAAAATTAGAAATAAGGGCAAAATAGTTTCTGCTGGGTATTGGGGGGGGAGAGGGAGGGGGCGGAGTGGGTGGTAAGGGAGAGGGTGGGGGCAGGGGGGAGAAATGACCCAAGCCTTGTATGCACATATGAAAAATAAAAGAAAAAGGAAAAAAATAAATAATTAATTAAAAAAAAAAGAAAATATTCCAGCATCATGATGGAAACGCAATAAAATATTTTGGTGTTTTTAATATTTACTAAGCATCCATGCATTTTTCAATCATTCTTTCATCAAGCAATTATTAAAGGACCTCCAAATGAAAGTGCTGAATTAGAAAGAGGAACAAATTTTTAATGGCTGACATTCTAACAGACTTACATACAAAGTATCAAAGAAAAGGGAAAACAGGAGCACCTAATGATTATTTCCCAGTCAACTGTGAGAGTTGGCACTTGAAATCGAAGGGAGAGTAAGAATTCACTGAGCAGCAAAGGGAAAGAACTGCCAGTTAAGGAAGAAGCTGGCCCTGGAGTCTTTGGGGGAATAAGAGATCTCTCAGTAAAGCCAGTGCTAAGGGGAGTGGAGGCAGATGAAGCCAAGGAGCAGGCATGGCCTTAGCCTAAATTACCTTCTCTGCCACACTAAATATTTCTTTTCTTTTTTTCTTTTTTTTTGTGGGACTGGGGTTTGGACTTGGCATCACATTTTACAAAGTGAATATTCTATCACTTGAGCCACACCTCCTCCAGTCATTTTTCTCTGGTTATTTTGGTTTTTTTTTTTAAGTTATTTTCATTATTGTTGTACCGGGGGTACATTGTGACATTTAGAAAATTTCTTACAATATATCATAGTTGAATTCATCAATCATTCTCCTTTATCTTCCCTCCTCTGATTCCTGGAATAGATTCAATAGGTCTTATTTTTCTATTTACATATATGTGCACAGAATATTTCCACGATATTCACTTTTCTACCCCTTTTCCTTATATTCTCCCCGCTCCCTCATATAGGAATGGTTTTGCTTTCATGTTCTCTGTTTTTGTAAAACGAAAGACATTTTTGTTGTTTAAGATAGCTATACAGGGTGTTTCATTGTGACATTTCCATGTAGATATGTATTATAACCCAAATTGTCTATGTTTTCTCCTTTCTACCTGAATCCCCGTCTTATGGTAATTTCAACAGATTAAAAATTCTGTACTCATTCTTCTATAGGAACTACATCAACCATATTCACCTTCTTAACTTCTTTCTTTTACCTCCAACTCTTGTATACAACCTCCCCTTAGCATAACCTGTTTTTCATAATATTGCTTGTACTCATACTGGACCTATATTTCACAAATGAAAGAAAACATGTAGCCTTTGTCTGTTAGCCATGGCTAACTTCACTTAAGATGATGTTCTCCAGTTCCATTCATTTACCTTCAAATGACAAATGTTCATTCTTCTTTATGGCTGAATAAAATTCCATTTTACATACACTGTTGGTGGGGCTATAAATTAGTACAACCACTATGAAAAACAGTATGGAAGCTCCTCAAAAACTGAAAACAGAACTGCCATATTATCCAGCAATACCACTCCTAGGGATATATTCTAAGAAATGTACGTTAGGTTACTATAAAGGCACTGCCATGTTTATTGCAGCATTATTCAAATAGCTATATCTATGGAAACAGCCAAGATGTCCAACTACAGATGAATGGATTAAGAAAATGTTGCATTTATATACAATGGAATGTTTCTATGGTTATTTTGGAGATGGGGTCTTGTGAACTATTTGCCCAGGCTGGCCTTGAACTGGAATCCTCCTGATCTCAGTCTCCAAAGTAGCTAGGCTTTCTAGTTGTGAGACACTGGCAGCTGACTTGTAAGACTTTCTATTATTGTGAGTTATAAGCAGTTACTTAAATTTTGAAAATGAGTCCACATGATTATATTTGGTTTTTAGAGCTCTTTATGGCAGCCTGTGAAAAAGAATTCGGTTATTGCAGTGAACAGAACAAGAAAGTCAAAAGGCCTGAACTGAGATTGCTGCCTCAGAAATAAAGATGCTGCAGGACACTTTGTGCCACATTCAACATGGCAGGTGCTTCACCAAAAAATAACTTCATAGATTTTTATATGAAAACACATTTTCTGAAACAAAATAAAATGTGAGTGAAGCTGAAGATGTTAGAAGTAACAACTAACCCAATTAATTAAACAATATTTTGTGAAAATATTGCTATATAGTCTTCTGGATGGCCTGAAGGAAGTGGTTGTGATGTCTTAAATAAGAATGAGAAGTAATAGAACCTGGGTAGGTGAGGTACAAACTCACTGGAACTAGACCCCTCTTACACATGGACTTTGCTGGCTCTATGAGTTGCTACTTGATTTGGAAGAAAAAAATATGTCTTGGTAATACGATTGTATACCTTTTAATGTAAATGTTCCAGTAAAATTTAACACACTTATTTTTCTCAGTATTACATGAGTGCATTTGAAAGTATCAACATTTTTACTTCAAATTTAAAATTCACTGTTTTCTAATTGTTTCCAAACAATCATTCTTCTGATTTCTCTCTCTCCCCTAAGATTTGTATTTCATTCACTGAGCAGAACTTCCCTAAGTTACAAATCTTGAGACTTCCTTGTCTCTCTCATTTCTCTTGCTTCCAATGTTTGCCCTAAAGGGGTTATTCCAGAAACTTTCACTAGCACCTTGGAAAGATCCATCATAACTTCTCTGAGACATCTGATGAATGTAAACACCCTCTTCTAGTTCTTTATGTTGCCCAAAAGGTAGATTTTTCTAAATATGCATTTGATACATTTAGTTCAACTATTTATAATGTATTCGAAAAAAGTGGTAATTTTTTAAGTATAAATCGGCAACCATAACCTCCCTAAACTCAGAGTAAACTAAAAAGATCATGGGGGTCTGTGGTTAATATTTTATGTAATTTCTCATATTCCAAAATATTTCTAGTTTGAACAAAGTCAAAGGAAGCATGATTTAAAGCATATACGGCATACCTTTATTGCATCAGGGCTGGGCACAGTGACTCATGACTATTGTTCCAACTATTTGGAAGACAGAGATCAGGAGGATCAAAATTTAAGAGCAGCCCAGGAAAAAAATTAGCAAGGCCTTCATATCATTCAATAAGCCAGCTACACAGGAGGCAGTGGGTAAGGGGATCAAGGTCTGAAACTGGCCCTGGGAAAAAATGCATGACTCTACCTGAGAAACAACTAACACAAAGAAGGGTTTGTGGTGTGCTTCAAGTGGCAGAGCACTTGTCTAGCAAATGCCAAGCACAGAGTTCAAACTCCAGTACCATCAAAAAAAAGTTTTTCATCATAAATATTTTTATCTAGTCAAAATTTTCTCCATGTTATTCAGAACCAAGGTTCTTACCTAATTTTACTCATTTCTATCTTTGACCGGTGTTAATGGCTCTGATAGGTTATGTCAACATTTTCCCCAAATAACAATATTAATCTGTAAGTTTCTCTAATCCTGTGGCAGGCAGTTTTCTAAATCTGCACTGTCCTTCAGTCTACTTTCACTAAAGAAATTCACAGACTTTGAAAAATATGTCCTGCTGAAATCAAAAAAACTTAGGTAAACAGATACCCTTCCATTATTTTATCATAAGATGACTAACACTTTGTCTTTCTGTTTACTTGGAAATGCCTAGATGATATTTTTTAAATATTCATTTATTCACATGTGCATACATTGTTTGGGTCATCTCTCCCCCCTGACCCCCTCCCACACCTGCTTCCTTCCCCCCCTTTGCTTCCAGGCAGAACCTGTTCCGCCCTTATCTCTAATTTGGTTGAAGAGAAGACACAAGCATAATAAAGAAGACAAACTGTTTTTGCTAGTTGAGTTAAGGATAGCTATACAGAGAGATTCCTAGCATTGCTTTCATGTACAAATGTGTTGCAAACCAAGTTGATGAAACAATTAAGAAATGGGAAACTGAACTAAACAGAACTTTCTAAAAAGAAGAAATTCAAACGGCCAAAGAACACATGAAAAAATGCTCACCATCTCTAGCCATAAAGGAAATGCAAATCAAAACCACACTGAGTCCACGTCACCCCTGTTAGAATAGCTATCATCAAAAACACCACCAACAGAGGATTCCAAAATGATAGCTAGAGGGAGGAAGCAGAAAACGTGCTTCCTATAGTGAAATCTTGCAGAGACGCTGGAGGCACACTTTGCAGGCAAAACCAAAGAGAAGAGACAAAACGTTGACCCCTCCACACCTCCAGCCAGCACAGAGCATCTCCACTTCACATTAAATGGAGAAATCAGAGGACCCCAGGCCGCCAGTCACCAGCGCCCAGACAGCTTGGGAAGACGCGGACAAGGTGAGCTTAGCGGTACCACGGTACTCCCACAGACAACCCTGGGCCAGAGCAGCATAGCCCCCTGGACAGACCGACCTCCACCTGGGAAAAAGAGAAACTGAGTAATAAGCAATAAGAACAATAAAGACACACGGGAAAGAGGGTGGGGGGCATCGAACGCCAAAGATTGGGGAAAGGGAATCCTTCCCGGGACTGTAAATAAACAAGCTGGGCAGGCCGGAGAGGCTCCAGCGGGAGTGGGGGCGTGCACCCAGCAACCAGGAACAGGAAAGCTTGTGAGAGTGGTGGAGGGAGGAAAAATCCACAGGAGAGGAGGGAAGAGCCACTTCCCACGTGAGCTGTAAACAAACATGGCGGCTGGCAGGAGCAGCAGCACCGCCCAGTAATCACCAGCGGGAAAGCTTGTAAACGTGGCGGTGGGAGGAAAACTCCAGAGGAGAGAGGAGAAGACCCACTTCCCAAGTGAACTGTAAACAAACACGCAGGCCTGAGAAAGCAGGTGCAGTGTCACCCCCACCAGTGTGCTTGGAAAGGGGAAAGCTTGTAGCAGAGGCTCCCACACAGGAGAACTCTGAGTAAACAAAGCCTGCAGGGCCAGGTGAGTGCTAAGCTCACCCCTGAGAGCTGCATAAATAAAGCCTCCAGCAACGGCAGGCTGACAGCAGTGAGCAGACAAGCCACAGCCACAGATAGCCATTCACAGACCTGTCTCCTTAGTCTTTTTTTTCTCTCTCCCTACCTTTGATGAGAAAACAACCGAACTACACATGCATGCTGAAAAACTTACTAAAACTGTATTGCATTTGAACTTGAGACGCTTTGTGGGGTGTTTTTGTTTTTTGGTTTTTGGTGGGGTTTTTTTTGTGCACTTTTGTTCTACTTTATGCATCCCCTTTGATGAGACAACTACAGAACAACATCTGAGGCACCAGCTCCAGGATTGGAGACTGAGATGGACACCCAAATGATTAAGACTGAAACTTCATTGTATTTGAACTTGGAGGTTTTTAGTTTTTTGGTTTTTTGGGTTTTTTTTAAATTTTCTATTTTTCATTTTATTTTATTTTATTTTTATATACATATTTTTTTCATTTACTTATTTTTAATTTTTATTCTTATCTTTATTTTTTTATTTTCAGTCCTCTCTCTCTCTAATGCCTGTTCAGCTTACTGTCGATTAGTACACTAATGCTCCCTGTTTATACCTTTGAAACCTTCTTGTCTGATTCCTTGTTCTGTTTTCTCCTTCCTGTCTATTTGTTTTTCCCTTTTCTTTAACTTCTTGCTTTCCATCTCCGCTAACCCTTCCATTCTAAATATCACCATGATTATTATTACAACCTAGAAAATACTTAATTGCACACAGTACAGGGACAAAAACAACACCAAAGACAATGACGGAAAGACAAAAAAAACAGGGAAACCAGTTTCCTGACACAAAAAATTGGTACAGGAACCAGAGGGAAATGAAGAAAACAGATACTCAGATCCAGACTCCAATAAGATGAAGATAAACTATGCCAAAGGATGCAATGAAGCCCACAAGAATAATTTAAAAGAAGACATGCTACAGGTAATCAATGAGAATTTTATAGAGATGATACTGGATAGGGTCAACCAAAATGTACAGGAGACACTCAAGAAATTCCAAGAAAACAAAAATAGAGGATTTGGAAAAGCAAAAGAAGAAATAAAGGAAATCATAGAAGCCCTGTATAAACACCAAAGTGAAACAGAGAACATGATGAATAAAGAGATAAATGAACTCAGGACAAAAATAGAAAGCATAAAAGAAGAAACCACCCAGGATATGGAAAACCTCAGAAAAAAGAACAAAACAGAACTGCAAAACAAAAGGGAAGGCCAATCCAGCAGAATAGAACAAACAGAAGACACAATCTCAGAACTTGAAGATGAAATGTAATTAAAGGAAAAACCAAAGACTTATTAATTAAACAACTGAAGACCTGTGAAAAGAAAATGCAAGAACTCACTGACTACATAAAAAAGACCAAACTTGGGAATCATGGGCATCAAAGAAGGAGAAGAGGTGCAAGTGAAGGGAATGTGTAATACATTCAACAAAATAATAATGGAAAATTTCCCAAATCTAGAGAAAGATATTCCCATACAGATGCAAGAGGCCTCCAGGACACCAAACAGACCAGATCAAAATAGAATTACCCCACGACATATCATCATTAAAACAATAAGTTCAGAAACTAAGGAAAGAATATTGAAGGCTGTAAGAGAGAAAAAACTAATGACATACAAAGGTAAAACCATCAAAATCACAACAGACTTCTCAACAGAAACATTAAAAGCAAGAAGAGGGTGGGGTGGGATCTTCTGGGTACTGAATGAAAATAACTTCAACCCCAGGATACTCTACCCAGCAAAACTATCATTCAAAATAGATGGAGCAATAAAAGTCATCCAGGATAAGCAGAACCTAAAACAGTATGTGACCACAAAGCCACCACTACAAAAGATATTTCAAGGGATTCTGCACACAGAAAGTGAAACCCAACTTAACCATGAAAAGACAGGCAGCACCAAACCACAGGAAAAGAAAAACCAAGACAGTAGAGAGTAACCTCAACTTAGGTACACACAATCAAACCTTCAAACAACTAAGACAACTAAATGACAGGAATCACCACATACCTATCAGTACTAACGCTTAATGCTAATGTAGTTAATTCACCCATCAAAAGGCACTGCTTGATGAAACGCATTAAAAAGGAAGATCCAACAATTTGTTGCTTACAGGAGACCCATCTGATCAACAGAAATAAGCATAGGCTTAGGATGAAAGGCTGGAAGAAGATTTACCAAGCCAATGTCCCCCAAAAACAGGCAGGAGTAGCAATACTTATCTCTGACAAAGTAGATCTCAAACCTACATTGATCAAACGAGATAAAGAAGGACATTCCATACTAATAAAAGGGGAAATAGATCAAGAGGAAATAGCAATTATCAACCTATATGCACTCAATGTCAACGCACCCAATTTCATCAAACATACCCTGAAAGACCTAAAAGCATATATAAAGGCCAACACAGGGGTTGTGGAAGACTTTAACTCCCCATTATCATCAATAGATAGGTCATCCAAACAAAAAATCAATAAAGATATCCAAGATCTAAAATATACAACAGATCAAATGGACCTAGTTGATGTCTACAGAACATTTCATCCAACTTCTACACAATATACATTCTTCTCAGCAGCCCATGGAACCTTCTCCAAAATAGATTATATCCTAGGGCACAAAGCAAGCCTCAGCAAATATAAGAAAATAGAAAGTATACCATACATACTATCTGATCACAATGCAGTAAAAGTAGAACTCAACAACAAAAGTAAAGACAAAAAACATGCAAACAGCTGGAAACTAAATAACTCATTGCTTAATGAACAATGTATCATCAATGAAATAAAAGAGGAAGTTAAAAAGTTCCTGGAAGTCAATGAAAACAAAAACACAACCTAACGGAACCTATGGGACACAGCTAAGGCAGTCCTGAGAGGAAAGTTTGTAGCCATGAATGCATATATTAAAAAGTCTGAAAGATCTCAAATCAATGACCTAATGATACATCTCAAGCTCATAGAAAAACAAGGACAAGCAAATCCCAAAACAAATAGGAGAGAAACAATAAAAATAAGAGCTGAAATCAATGAAATAGAAACCAAGAAAACCATATAAAGAATTAATGAAACAAAAAGTTGGTTCTCTGAATACATAAACAAGATCGATAGACCCCTGGCAAACCTGACTAAAATGAGGAGAGAAAAACCTCAAATTAGTAGATCAGGAATGCAAAAGGGGAGAAAACAAGAAACACCATGGAAGTCCAGGAAATCATCAGAGACTACTTTGAGAACCTATATTCAAATAAATTTGAAAATCTTAAAGAAATGGACAGATTTCTAGATACATATGACCATCCAAAACTGAACCAAGAGGAAATTAATCCCCTCAATAGATCTATAACACAAAATGAAATTGAAGCAGCAATCAAGAGTCTCCCCAAAAAGAAAAGTCCAGGACCTGATGGATTCTCTGCTGAATTCTATCAGACCTTTAAAGAAGAACTGATACCAACCCTCCTTAAACTGTTCCATGAAATAGAAAGGGAAGGAAAACTGCCAAACACATTTTATGAAACCAGTATTACACTTATCCCAAAACCAAGCAAAGACACCTCCAAAAAGGAGAACTATAGGCCAATCTCCTTAATGAACATTGATGCAAAAATCTTCAACAAAATAATGGCAAACCGAATTCAACAACACATCAAAAAGATTATTTCCCACGACCAAGTAGGCTTCATCCCAGGGATGCAGGGGTGGTTCAACATACGAAAATCAATAAACATAATAAACCACACTAACAGAAGCAAAGACAAAAACCACTTGATCATTTCAATAGATGCAGAAAAAGCCTTTGATAAGATCCAACACCATTTCATGATAAAAGCTCTAAGAAAACTAGGAATAAAAGGAAAGTACCTCAACATTATAAAAACTATATATGACAAACCTACAGCCAACATTATACTTAACAGAGAAAAACTGAAACCATTCCCTCTAAAATCAGGAACCAGACAAGGATGCCCACTATCTCCACTCCTATTCAACATAATACTGGAATTCCTAGCCAGAGCAATTAGGCAAGAAGAAGGAATAAAAGGAATACAAATAGGTAAAGAAACTGTCAAAATATCCCTATTTGCAGATGACATGATCCTATACCTTAAACACCCAAAAAACTCTACTCAGAAGCTCCTAGAGGTCATCAATAGCTACAGCAAGATAGCAGGATATAAAATTAACATAGAAAAATCATTAGCATTTCTATACACTAACAATGAGCAAACTGAAAAAGAATGTATGAAAACAATTCCATTTACAATAGCCTCAAAAAAAATCAATACCTAGGTGTAAACCTAACAAAAGATGTGAATGACCTCTACAAGGAAAACTATAAACTTCTGAAGAAAGATTGAGGAAGACTATAGAAAGTGGAGAGATCTCCTATGCTCATGGATTGGTAGAATCAACATAGTAAAAATGTCTATTCTCCCAAAAGTAATCTACATGTTTAATGCAATTCCCATCAAAATTCCAATGACATTCATTAAAGAGATTGAAAAATCTACCATGAAATTTATGTGGAAACACAAAAGGCCACGAATAGTCAAGGCAATACTCAGTCAAAAGAACAATGCTGGAGGTATCACGATACCTGACTTCAAACTATATTACAAAGCAATAACGATAAAAACAGCATGGTACTGGCATAAAAACAGACATAAAGACCAGTGGAACAGAATAGAGAACCCAGATATGAAGCTACACAACTATAACCAACTTGTCTTTGACAAAGGTGCTAAAAATATATGATTGAGAAATAGCAGCCTCTTCAACAAAAACTGCTGGGAAAACTGGTTAGCAGTCTGCAAAAAACTGAAACTAGATCCATGTATATCACCCTATACCAATATTAACTCAAAAAGGATGAAGGATCTTCATATCAGACCACAAACTCTAAAGTTGATACAGGAAAGAGTAGGAACTACTCTGGAGTTAGTAGGTATAGGTAAGAACTTTCTCAACGAAATCCCAGCAGTACACCAACTAAGAGATAGCATAGATAAATGGGACCTCATAAAACTAAAAAGCTTCCGTTCATCAAAAGAAATGGTCTCTAAACTGAAGAGAACACCCACAGAGTGGGAGAAAATATTTGCCAGCTACACATCAGACAAAGGACTGATAACCAGAATATATAGTAAACTAAAAAACTAAATTCTCCCAAAACTAATGAACCAATAAAGAAATGGGCGAGTGAACTAAACAGAACTTTCTCAAAAGAAGAAATTCTAATGGCCAAAAAAACACATGAAAAAAATGTTCACTATCTCTATCAATAAAGGAAATGCAAATTAAAAGCACACTAAGATTCTACTTCACCCTTGTAAGAATAGCCATCATTAGCAACACCACCACCAGCAGGTGTTGGTGAGGATGAGGGGAAAAAGGAACCCTCTTACACTGTTGGTGGGAATCTAAACTAGTACAACCACTGTGGAAAAAAATTTTGCGGCTACTTAAAAAGCTAAACATTGATCTACCATTTGATCCAGCAATACCACTCTTGGGAATATACCCAAAAGACTGTGACACAGGTTACTCCAGAGGCATCTGCACACCCATGTTTATTGTGGCACTATTCACAATAGTCAAGTTATGGAAACAGCCAAGATGCCCCACCACTGACGAATGGATTAAGAAAATGTGGTATCTATACACAATGGAATTTTATGCAGCCATGAAGAAGAATGAAATGTTATCATTCACTGGTAAATGGATGGAATTGGAGACCATCATTCTGAGTGAGCTTAGCCTGGCCCAAAAGACCAAAAATCGCATGTTCTCCCTCATATGCAGACTTTAGCTCTAGGGCAAGTGCAGCACTGTGGTTGGACTTGGATCACATGACAAGGGAAGAGCACATCTTGGTGATATAGGAATAGGCAGAAAACCCAAAACATGAAAGCCTTTGATGTCCCCACTCCAGATGAACTAATACAGAAACCTTAAAGCAACAGAGGTCAACAAGAGAAGGGGATCAGGAACCAGGGTAAAGATCAGTTAGAGATGAATCAACTTGGGTTGCCTAAATGATTTTATTTGATTTTCATTTCATGTCTCAGATGGACCTGTGATAATACACCCATATTTTATGCTCATCCCTCATTCAAAGCTGGTATTTTCATTAGGTATTATCAGAAAAATTACTCTGAAGTAAAGTTAATGGATGACATGCTGAAAACTCTTTCTCTTTTCTGCTCACCAAAATGCACTTCAGGGTCTTAGGTGAGAAACTCCACACTTTACCCTACTTCGTAGAAGGCAAGATAAACTCCTGGGACAAGGACACTCAGAGATAATGGTGAATCACCTTGTGCAGGCACTAACCATGTGTACCATAGAAAATCTTCTGTGTAAACTGATTTGCTTCCCATAGCGTTGTTTATAAACCTGAAAAGGGGAAAAGAGGGTTTTTTCCCTAACCTTTTCACAAAATTTAATACTTTTTCCATTTTTGGAATCATGTATTTCCAGTAAAGATTATTGAAAGGTTATTATTAAAAGGTCATTGCACCAATTAACAAGAGTCAATTGTTGAACCCACATCTACTGACTAGTTACAGTGCTTTATAATTGAGGGAATTTGTTGGGTTTTCCTGAGGCCCTGATGGCCACCTGTAAGTGAGTTCTGTTGTTATTAGATGAGGGCTTTGAGAAGACATGGTCTCAAATGAACAGGAAGGAGTCATGATCCATTTGTACTGTTTAGAGTTATGCACATTTGTTCCAAGGAAAGTTTCCAAAGAAGAATGGAATAAAGTCCTAGATATCACAGGAGCATAGCTTGCTGAAACTTTGACTTAGAAGCATTTATTGAAAAGGCTTGAATATATGCATTTTAAGTACGAATAATAAGGGTTATGTATGATTGTCACAGTAACAGCTAAATGAACACAGAAAACTCTTTTTTGGACAACATAACTTTCAAGTTATATTTTTAAATCATTTCATCCTTAGCTGCTTAAAAGGCTAAGCTAAGTGTGCAGATCTAATTTCAATTTATCTAGGAAATTATGACATCATATCTTCACATGAGCTTTTCCCAATACGCTTTTTGTATTTTTAGCTTTATTTTCCATACTCTTCAATTGATCATTTTATTTTCCTACTTTATTCTAATAAAGTGCTTCAGTCCTTTTGGAGAATTAAAAAAGGTGATCAAGCACATAAATAGACACATAAAAATCTGCTACTCTTCCCTTCCTTTTGTACTTCTTTAGAATTATTCAGAGAAAAATTAACTTTTCTAAAAAGATGTGATTAAAATTAGCAATATTTTTGCAATAATAAATATCAATACTCTAGACCCAATTACTTCATCTTAATTATAAACAGGAACAACCCCAAGTTGTTCCAGCCAGCTATGATTAAGACTCTTCACAACTGAAAGCACAGGCTAGAACTGCATTTTAGTCTTGATCAGTCAATAGTCTTCCATACTCAATACTTATACGGATGAAATTTTACACAACTAGGAGAAAATTGCTGAATCTTGACACTCAGATTTTTATGTCTCTCACACAGAAATGACTAGCCTAAGGATAGATTTGTCTCACTGATTATACATAATATATTAATATAACATATTACAATAGAAAGTAATATTCTTTTTTTTTTCTTTTTTTATTGTTTTATTATTCATATGTGCATACAAGGCTTGGGTCATTTCTCCCCCTTGCCCCCACCCTCTCCCTTACCCCCCACTTTGCCACCTCCCTCTCCCCCCCCTCAATACCCACAGAAACTATTTCGCCCTTATTTCTAATTTTGTTGAAGAGAGAGTATAAGCTATAATAGGAAGGAACAAGTGTTCCTGGTTCAGATAAGGATAGCTATACAGGAAGTTGACTCACATTAATTTCCTGGACGTGTGTGTTGCCTTCTAGCTTAATTCTTTTTGATCTCACCTTTTCTCTAGTTCCTGGTCCCCTTTTCCTATTTGCCTCAGTTACTTTTAAGGCATCTGCTTTAGTTTCTCTGCTTTAAGGGCAACAAATGCTAGCTAATTTTTTAGGTGTCTTACCTATCCTCACCCCTCCCTTGTGTGCTCTCGCTTTTATCATGTGTTCAAAGTCCAATCCCCTTGTTGTGTTTGCCCTTGATCTAATGTCCACATATGAGAGGGAACATACGATTTTTGGTCTTTTGAGCCAGGCTAAGCTCACTCAGAATGATGTTCTCCAATTCCGTCCATTTACCAGCAAATGATAATATTTCATTCTTCTTCATGGCTGCATAAAATTCCATTGTGTATAGATACCACATTTTCTTAATCCATTTGTCAGTGGTGGGCATCTTGGCTGTTTCCATAACTAGGCTATTGTGAATAGTGCCGCAATAAACATGTGTGTGCAGGTACCTCTGGAGTAACCTGTGTCACAGTCTTTTGGGTATATCCCCAAGAGTGGTATTGCTGGATCAAATGGTAGATCGATGTTTAGTGTTTTAAGTAGCCTCCAAATTCTTTTCCACAGTGGTTGTACTAGTTTACATTCCCACCAACAGTTTATGAGGGTTCCTTTTTCCCACATCCTCGCCAAAACCTGTTGTTGGTGCTGTTGCTAATGATGGCTATTCTAACAAGGGTGAGGTGGAATCTTAGTGTGCTTTTATTTTGCATTTCCTTTATTGATAGAGATAGTGAACATTTTTTCATGTGTTTTTTGGCCATTTGAATTTCTTCTTTTGAGAAAGTTCTGTGTAGTTCACTTGCATGTTTCTTTAATGGTTCATTAGTTTTGGGAGAATTTAGTTTTTTAAGTTTCCTATATATTCTGGTTATCAGTCCTTTGTCTGATGTGTAGCTGGCAAATATTTTCTCCCACTCTGTGGGTGTTCTCTTCAGTTTAGAGACCATTTCTTTTGATGAACGGAAGCTTTTTAGTTTTATGAGGTCCCATTTATCTATGCTATCTCTTAGTTGGTGTACTGCTGGGATTTCGTTGAGAAAGTTCTTACCTATACCTACTAACTCCAGAGTAGTTCCTACTCTTTCCTGTATCAACTTTAGAGTTTGTGGTCTGATATGAAGATCCTTCATCCTTTTTGAGTTAATATTGGTATAGGGTGATATACATGGATCTAGTGTCAGTTTTTTGCAGACTGCTAACCAGTTTTCCCAGCAGTTTTTGTTGAAGAGGCTGCTATTTCTCAATCATGTATTTTTAGCTCCTTTGTCTAAACAAGTAGGTTATAGTTGTGTGGCTTCATATCTGGGTTCTCTATTCTCTTCCACTGGTTTTCATGTCTGCTTTTGTGCCAGTGCGATGCTATTGTTATTGTTATTGCTTTGTAATATAGTTTGAAGTCAGGTATCGTGATACCTCCAGCATTGTTCTTTTGACTGAGTATTGCCCTGGCTATTCGTGGCCTTTTGTGTTTCCACATAAATTTCATGGTAGATTTTTCAATCTCTTTAATGAATGTCATTGGAATTTTGATGGGAATTGCATTAAACATGTAGATTACTTTTGGGAGTATCGACATATTTACTATGTTGATTCTACCAATCCATGAGCATAGGAGATCTCTCCACTTTCTATAGTCTTCCTCAGTCTCTTTCTTCAGAAGTTTATAGTTTTCCTTGTAGAGGTCTTTCACATCTTTTGTAAGGTTTACACCTAGGTATTGATTTTTTTTGAGGCTATTGTAAATGGAATTGTTTTCATACATTCTTTTTCAGTTTGCTCATTGTTAGTATATAGAAATGCTAATGATTTTTCTATGTTGATTTTATATCCTGCTATCTTGCTGTAGCTATTGATGACCTCTAGGAGCTTCTGAGTAGAGTTTTTTGGGTGTTTAAGGTATAGGATCATGTCATCTGCAAATAGGGATATTTTGACAGTTTCTTTACCTATTTGTATTCCTTTTATTCCTTCTTCTTGCCGAATTGCTCTGGCTAGGAATTCCAGTATTATGTTGAATAGGAGTGGAGATAGTGGGCATCCTTGTCTGGTTCCTGATTTTAGAGGGAATGGTTTCAGTTTTTCTCTGTTAAGTATAATGTTGGCTGTAGGTTTGTCATATATAGTTTTTATAATGTTGAGGTACTTTCCTTTTATTCCTAGTTTTCTTAGAGCTTTTATCATGAAATGGTGTTGGATCTTATCAAAGGCTTTTTCTGCATCTATTGAAATGATCAAGTGGTTTTTGTCTTTGCTTCTGTTAATGTGATTTATTACATTTATTGATTTTTGTATGTTGCATCCCTGTGATGAAGGCTACTTGGTTGTGGTGAATAATCTTTTTGATGTGTTGTTGAATTTGGTTTGCCATTATTTTGTTGAGGATTTTTGCGTCAATGTTTATTAAAGAGATTGGCCTATAGTTCTCCTTTTTGGAGGTATCTTTGCCTGGTTTTGGGGTAAGTGTAATACTGGTTTCATAAAATGTGTTTGGCAGTTTTCCTTCCCTTTCCATTTTGTGGAACAGTTTAAGGAGGGTTGGTATCAGTTCTTCTTTAAAGGTCTGATAGAATTCAGCAGAGAATCCATCAGGTCCTGGACTTTTCTTTTTGGGGAGACTCTTGATTGCTGCTTCAATTTCATTTTGTGTTATAGGTCTATTCAGGTGATTAATTTCCTCTTGGTTCAGTTTTGGATGGTCATATGTATCTAGAAATCTGTCCATTTCTTTAAGATTTTCAAATTTATTTGAATATAGGTTCTCAAAGTAGTCTCTGATGATTTCCTGGACTTCCATGGTGTTTGTTGTTATCTCCCCTTTTGCATTCCTGATTCTACTAATTTGGGTTTTTTCTCTCCTCATTTTAGTCAGGTTTGCCAGGGGTCTATTGATCTTATTTATTTTTTCAAAGAACCAACTTTTTGTTTCAATAACTCTTTCTATCGTTTTTTTGGTTTCTATTTTGTTGATTTCAGCTCTTATTTTTATTATTTCTCTCCTCTTTGTTTTGAGATTTTCTTGTTCTTGTTTTTCTAGGAGTCTGAGATGTATCATTAGGTTATTGATTTGAGATCTTTCAGTCTTTTTAATATATGCACTGATGGCTACAAACTTTCCTCTCAGGACTGCCTTAGCTGTGTCCCATAGGTTCCGGTAGGTTGTGTTTTAATTTTCATTGACTTCCAGGAACTTTTTAATTTCCTCTTTTATTACATTGATGATCCATTCTTCATTAAGTAATGAGTTATTTAGTTTCCAGCTCTTTGCATATTTTTTGTCTTTACTTTTGTTGTTGAGTTCTACTTTTACTGCATTATGATCAGATAGTATGCATGGTATAGTTTCTATTTTCTTATATTTGCTGAGACTTGCTTTGTGCCTTAGGATATGATCTATTTTGGAGAAGGTTCCATGGGCTGCTGAGAAGAATGAATATTGTGTAGAGGTTGGATGAAATGTTCTGTAGACATCAATTAGGTCCTTTTGATCTATTGCATATTTTAGATCTTGGATTTCTTTATTGATTTTTTGTTTGGATGACCTATCTATTGATGATAATGGGGTGTTAAAGTCTCCCACAACTACTGTGTTGGCATTAATATATGCTTTTAGGTCTTTCAGGGTATGTTTGATGAAATTGGGTGTGTTGACATTGGGTGCATACAGGTTGATGATTATTATTTCCTTTTGGTCTATTTCCCCTTTTATTAGTATGGAATGTCCTTTATCTCATTTGATCAATGTAGGTTTGAAGTCTACTTTGTCAGAGATAAGTATTGCTACTCCTGCCTCTTTCAGGGGCCATAGGCTTGGTAAATCTTCTTCCAGTCTTTCATCCTAAGCCTATGCTTATTTTTGTCGATGAGATGGGTCTCCTGTAAGCAACAAATTGTTGGATGTTCCCTTTTAATCCATTTCATCAAGTGGTGCCTTTTGATGGGTGAATTAAGTCCGTTAACATTAAGTGTTAGTACTGATAGGTATGTGGTGATTCCTGTCATTTAGTTGTCTTAGTTGTTTGAAGGTTTGATTGTGTGTACCTAACTTGATGTTACTCTCTACTGTCTTGCTTTTTCTTTTCCTGTGGTTTGGTGCTGCCTGTCTTTTCATGGTTAAGTTGGGTTTCACTTTCTGTGTGCAGAATCCCTTGAAGAATCTTTTGTAGTGTTGGATTTATGGTCACATATTGTTTTAGTTTCTGCTTATCATGGAAGACTTTTATTGCTCCATCTATTTTGAATGATAGTTTTGCTGGGTAGAGTATCCTGGGGTTGAAGTTATTTTCATTCAGTACCCGGAAGATCCCACCCCACCCTCTTCTTGCTTTTAATGTTTCTGTTGAGAAGTCTGTTGTGATTTTGATGGGTTTACCTTTGTATGTTACTTGTTTTTTTTCTCTTACAGCCTTCAATATTCTTTCCCTAGTTTCTGAACTTGTTGTTTTAATGATGATATGTTGTGGGGTCGTTCTATTTTGATCTGGTCTGTTTGGTGTCCTGGAGGCCTCTTGCATCTGTATGGGAATATCCTTCTCTAGATTTGGGAAATTGTCCGTTATTATTTTATTGAATATTATGCATTCCCTTTGCTTGCACCTCTTCTTCTTCTTCGATGCCCATGATTCCCAAGTTTGGTCTTTTGATAGAGTCAGTGAGTTCCTGCATTTTCTTTTCACAGTTATTGAATTGTTTAATTAATAGTTCTTCGATTTTTCCTTTAATTACCATTTCATCTTCAAGTTCTGAGATTGTGTGTTCTGTTTGTTCTATTCTGCTGGATTGGCCTTCCGTTTTGTTTTGCAGTTCTGTTTCGTTCTTTTTTCTGAGGTTTTCCATATCCTGGGTGGTTTCCTCTTTTATGTTGTCTATTTTTGTCCTGAGTTCATTTATCTCTTTATTCATCGTGTTCTCTGTTTCACTTGTGTTTATACAGTGCTTCTATGGTTTCCTTTATTTCTTCTTTTGCTGTTTCAAAATCTCTATTTTTGTTTTCTTGGAATTTCTTGAGTGTCTCCTGTACATTTTGGTTGACCCTATCCAGTATCATCTCTATAAAATTCTCATTGATTACCTGTAGTATGTATTCTTTTAAATTATTCTTGTGGGCTTCATTGGGTCCTTTGGCATAGTTTATCTTCATTTTGTTGGAGTGTGGATCTGAGTATCTGTTTTCTTCATTCCCCTCTGGTTCCTGTACTAATTTTTTGCTTTGGGGAAACTGGTTTCCCTGTTTTTTCTCTCTTTCCATCATTGTCTTTGGTGTTGTTACTGTCCCTGTACTGTGTGCAATTAAGTATTTTCTAGGGTTTAATAATAATAATAATGGTGATATTTAGAATGGAAGGGTTAGCAGAGATGGAAAGCAAGAATTTAATGAAAAGGGAAAAACAAATAAACAGACAAGAAGGAGAAAACAGAACAAGGAATCAGACAAGAAAGTTTCAAAGGTATAAACAGGGAGCATTAGTGTACTAATCGACAGTAAGCTGAACAGGCATTAGAGAGAGAGAGGATTGAAAATAAAAAATAAAGATAAAAATAATAATAAAAAATAAGTAAATGAATGAAATATATATAATAAAATAAAATAAAATGAAAAATAGAAAATTTTTTAAAAAACCAAAAAACCTCCAAGTCAAATGCAATGAAGTTTCAGTCTTAATAATTTGGGTGTGTGTCTCAGTCCCCAGTCCTGGAGATGGTGCCTCAGATGTTGTCTGTAGTTGTCTCATCAAAGGGGACTCATAAAGTAGAACAAAACTACACACACACACACGCACACACACACTCACACAAACCCCACCAAGTGTCCCAAGTTCAAATGCAATACAGTTTCAGTAAGTTTTTCAGCATGCAGATGTAATTCAGTTTTTCTCTCATCAAAGGTAGGGAGAAAAAGAGAGAAAAAAAAAAAAGAGTCTGGAGACAGTTCTGTGAATGGCTATCTGTGACTGTGGCTTGCCTGCCTGCTGCTCTCAACCAACTGTTGCTGGAGGTATTATTTATGCAGATCTCTGGGGTGAGGTTAGAACTCACCTGGCCCTGCAGGGTTTGTTTACTCAGATTTCTCCTGTGTGTGAGCCTCTGCTACAAGGTTTCCCCTTTCCAAGCACACTGGGGAAGGTGACACTACACCCGCATTCTCAGGCCTGCATGTTTATTTACAGTTCATGTAGGAAGTGGGTCTTCCCCCCTCTCCTGTGCAGTTTTCCTTCCACCACCACTTTTACAAGCTTTCCTGCTCCTGATTACTGGCCGGTGCTGCTGCTCCTCCCAGCCACCATGTTTGTTTACAGTTCACGTGGGAAGTAGGTCTTCCTTCCTCTCCTGTGGAGTTTTCCTCCCTCCGCCACTCTCACAAGCTTTCCCATTCCTGGTTGCTGGGCATGGGCCCCCACTCCCGCCAGAGCCTCTCCTGCCTGCCCAGCTTGTTTATTTACAGTCCTGGGAAGGATTCCCTTCCCCTAATCTTCGGCACTCAGTGCACCCCACCCTCTTTCCCTCATATCTTTATTGTTCTTATTGCTTATTAGTCAGTTTCTCTTTTTTTCCCTGGGTGGAGGTCGGTCTGTCCAGGGGGCTATGCTTCTCTGGCCCAGGCTTGTCTATGGAAGTACCACGGTATCGTGAAGCTCACCTTGTCTACGTCTTCCCAAGCCGTGGGCACGGGTGACTTGCAGCCCGGGGGCCCTCCTTGTTTCTCTGTTTATGTGAAGTGGAGATATTCTGTGCTGGCTGGAGGTGTGGAGGGGTCAAAATTTTGCCTCTTCTCGGTGATTTTGCTTGCAAAGTGTGTCTCCAGCATCTCTCCAAGATTTCACTATAGGAGGCTCACTTTCTGCTTCCTCTCTCTAGCCACTATCTTGGATCCTTCAGAAAGTAATATTCTTAGTAGGAAGCTAGAATTTCTTCCTCTCAAATGTTATTCCCTTGCTTCCTTTGAAGTTCTTGATTTTTCTATCACCTCTCTTCCTTCTTTTATCTTCCTTCATGTATTTTTGTCAATAAACAACATAATAGAGAAATCGTGTATTATTATAAGAATATTTTTTAGTTGACTATGCTTGCATGACAGTCAAAAGACAACAATGTCCCATGACCAAGAACATCCGAGTTTATACCCAGAGCCAGAAGAATGAATATAAGTCACATGAAGTGATGTTGACTGACCAAGGATGAAAACTAGGACTCCTCTGTGCCCTTAGATAATGTTAAAGGCAGTGTTGCTAAACTAAGTGATGTCTTTAGACTTGGGTACACCTCCATTTGAATGTCAATTCTGCCATTCATCACCATGAAAACTTGGACAAACCCTTAAACCTCTTGGAGGCCTCTATTTCCTCATCTCTAAAATGATAACACCACTTAGGTCATCATAAATTAAATACTTCCTTTAAAGAAACTCTAAATGTCTGAAAAAATAAGTTTTTGAAATGATATATTTGGAATTACATGTTCATTCATTGAAAAATACTTTCTGTGCACAAGCACTATATAATCTACTTGTGACAAGAAGGGCAATGTGTCATCTCTGCCCTTATGTAGCAAAATGTTATGTAGGTATAGGCCTAGAATTATCTGGGCACAATAGACTAGGGGAGTCTAGTCACTTCTCAATAGACTAGGGGAGTGCTCACATGGTAGAGTGCCTGCCTGTCATGCATGAAGCCCACAGAACTTCTCATTAAATGTTCTAAGCTATTTTAGAGACATAGACTTCTGATGGTGTTGTGATCACTTTACAGTTAAGATGCCAAGAAAGCTTAAATACTATGTCACTGGTAGGAATCCCTCTCATCTTGTTAGTAAGTATGATATCCAAGGAATAAAACAAATAGGAATAAAAGGACATAGGTTACTGTGTTCTTCAACTAATAGCCCTAGCTGAAAGCTAAGTTGAAAGGTCGAGTGTAAGTTTTATATCTAAATGGGACTTCACATGAAGAAATTCAGCATGTCAAATTTTGAGACCGTAAGTCTCAGTTGTACCCAAAAGGGATATACATATATGACTGAGGTCCTTTTACTCACCCAGACACTGCATGAGAGAAAAGCCACCAAATTTAAGAGGAATCTCTAACTTTGCTTACCAATTCTGCAACATGCTATGAAAAAGGAAGTAACTGTGAGAAATTCTGGACCTTAACTCTTCACTTTGAATTTATAACCAATTATTGCACACACACAGTTGAAATGCCCACTAGCAATTATGTGTGAGTAATAACTCTGGATTTAAATGATCAGATTAATATCTTGGTTTGCAGTGTGAATAGGGAAAGTGGTTGCAAAGAACTAGGTGAGCATAAGTAGATTGTGAAGAAGAAATGTGGCTAAACGTCTTTCCCCAGAGAGATACAATGCTGACAATTCATCTTGTATTATTAAGTTGGAATTTAAAATATTATCAAGAAGATATCTACAGAACTCAAAACAGTATATGCAACTTGTATTACTTGACAAGACCTAATTTTATAAATAAACAACAGTAAAAACCAGACTTCAATTTAGAAAAAGTTCTAGATTCTGTCCAGAGAAGTAGGGGAAATGGTGGAACTAATCTTTACTATCACAAAGAAAAACATTATGATCTATGTGGAAACTGTGTTCATGAGAAATTATAAGACACACTAAGTTTTAGTGTTGAAGATTGTAAAAAAAAAAAACCATAACTCCACTAGGTTTGTTAAAGATGCAGCATGAAGGAAAAGCTATCAGTTCCATAGATGTGGGGATCAAGATCATGAGGAACAGATTCTAGCTGTACAGGAATAACAAAGAACTCAACAAATAACGATTTTTTTCTTGAGAGAAGGTCAGGCACTTGTAAAGAGACCATTAAAAACATGAACAAAATTCTATTAAATAACCTATCATTACAGGAACAGTTTAGCCAATGTTCCTGATCAAGGAAACCTCCAAGTGTCTTCAGAGCAGCCATACAAGTTTCCCTGTAAGGGCCTGGTTGATTTGCTTCCCATTCCACCATTGTGTCCTCTTGGTCCTTGTCAAGCTCTGAGGCTTCCATGCTTTGTTCTGCTTTCCATCTGCAGAGAACCCAATAATAACAAATACATGTCTTGTAGTCATAAATTCCTTTTATTCATCTCTTCATCTCTATTAGCTTAAATCTACAAGTGCCTCCAGCTGGTACCTCAAGCCTGCCTTTAAACAAGGCATTGATTGTGTTTCTTGTGGGCATGCCAGATTCACTGAACCAATGACCAATGTATGGTACTGTGATATGACTTCAATAAGGATGGTGTATGTTTGTAGGACTGGCTCCACTCATCACCATTTCTGTTGACTTTTTTTGGTAGATTTTGTACTTCTCTTAACTCTGCAGTTTTAGACTCAACTAGACTTCCGAGCCCAATTTCCCTAAACAGAGAAATGCAAGGGGACAAGAAGTCTACTGAATTACCTGCATGATGGTAATCATCCTGGAGATCAGTAAGTAAAAAAGTAAAGAAAAAGATTGTTATACTGGTGAAAAAATTCAATCCTGATTAGCATGAATGTATGTCTATAGTTATTAATACATAATGGGAACATAATTCTAGATAACATGTGATTCAGATAGACTGATGGATAAATGAATAGAAATAAATAACATGATAGCAGTGAGGTTAGATTATGCATATTAAATCAATTAAAACTATTTTATTTACAACTACTTGAATTTAACAGAACAAAAAGAAGTTGTACTTAAACTATAGACATTTTGAATGTTCTATGTTCCATATAAAAATTTAATTTCTTTGAAAGTCTTTAAGAAAAAAAAGTAATGTGAATAGAAGAGAGTCATCATGTTAATGAAACATATATTTGTTTTGAGCAGAATCTGTTTCCTCCCTGATATAATATATAAGCAGACTGTAACCATTACATCGTTCCTACATTCTCCTCTCTGCTTCTTATTTTTGTTACTTATACTGATATACAACTATAACACATTATTCCTGCCAAGTGACATTCAGTTCTGCAACCATAATTAATTCATCTTTTCACTGATTGAATTTAACCACCTACTATGTTTGTTATTACATTTGTTGACTTTTCCAGAGGGTGCTTGGGTCTATTACTTCCAAGTCATTTCAGGTTGTTGACTGTATGATGGGATGGGGAAACATACATTTTCTTAAGCCAAATTATCTGCGTTCAAACCCTAGCTCTTTCAACATCTTGATATGAAATCTTAAAAAATGAAATTGCTACACTCGGTTTGATTTCCTCAGATATAAACTGGAGATAATACTTGGGTTCCTGCTCACTAAATTATTGTGAGAATTAAAGATAATAATACCTATAATTCATGCAGGAAAGACTTTAACCCAGAACAACTATTCAATGAATTCTAGCTGCTCTTCTTATTAGCCGGAAAATGTCCTCTTGTAACTTCATGTTTGAATGGCAACTTGCTCACATAATGTTTTTAGATCATTCTTTCTTTCACATTTTGCCAGAACATTTTAGACAATTATTTGTTTTCTTTTGACTCTAAATATAGCAAGGCAATCTTTTTCTTCCTGTTGTTCTTTGCTTTTCTTTCTGAGTGCCTAAAGTAATTGTTCTAATCTGGGAAGTATAATAACTAGACAGAATAGATATGTAAAATGCTAATATCAATCAGGTTTTATTTATATTTTCAGTATAATTGTGTTCCTTAGTATAGGAAAGTCTTTTATATTATATTCAGTGCTATTGAAAAAAAAATTTAGCCTGGATAGTCTATCTTAGGATCTACAATTATCACTAAATAGTATTGTAAATTTCAACAAACATATTTACTACTTTACTTCCTTTGAACTCTGTTTTGTCTTTATTTTGAGGCACTGTAGTTACTTCATATTTCCCCATTGATGTAATCTCTCTTTTTTCTTGACTTCATGCTTTGCTCTTCACATCCTTCTTTCCATATGTTTGCATATTTGTCTGACCAACATACTGAATCTGTGTAGCTTTCCTCATCACTTCATGATGCTTTAGAGCTGCTTCCTTTTCTTTCATTTTTTTTCTGGTAGCTTAAGGGAGCTGGTCATGAAGTAAGGACAGCCTAGATAAGACTCTATGCAGATCAAGCTGGACACCTAGCCTCTTCCTTCTCTTCTGGGCATCTATTGTCTCATCCTTCCACACTGCAAGGGATATTCCTACTTCAATGTACTTCTGAAACACTCAATTGTATGCTATTAAGAGTCTTATACTTCATAATATTCTTTACCTTCACCAAACTTCTTACTTTCTATATCATCTCTTCTCTCCAAAACACACATATATGCACAGTTTATAATCTCTGGAAATCAGACTATATACCATTAATTAAGACTCATTTAGTGCCTGTTATAATAAATACTTTAATGAGCAAAGATATTTATATACAAAAGGAAGCCATTCACTAATTACATAACTGATGTACATATATAATTTATATACATATAAATATAATTTAACTAATTTAGACACAAGTAACTTCAATTAAGAATTTATCTGGAGTAGCCCAATATACGTACTCAAATTTATCTCAGACTTTCTAGTTTGCTTTCCTTTATAGTTGAAATGAAGGCTGAAGGCCATTGATAGTAAAGATAATCCACAAAAATATTGATATATCATTTATGAAATGAACATTTCACATATTTTCTAATAAATTGCATTAGTTTAAAATCATATTTTAAAGTATATTATACTTAATTTGTAATGATAGAATAATATAAAATAACAAATGAATCTTAAATTTCATTATTCTTCAAAACCTAAATAATCCTGATTATAAAATGTAAGGGTAATGCACAAGTTACTATTGAGCAAATTTTAATGCAAATTTCTCCTTTAATCTATTAATCCCAGACATGCTGAATGTTTCAATTATAGGAGAACAATCAAAAGGCAATAGAGATCATTTTAGATGTACTTAGTTTTAACTTGTTGGATATGAGTAATCATACTTTGAACAAGCAATTGGGTTTACCAAATAAATATCATCATACATGAAGTCACACTATATCGTCTATGGAAAACTTCTCTCACATTGTAGTAAGTAGTAATGGATATACATTTCACAAACCATCATCCAGAAAAGGCTCTGAAACCTGATGATATGGTGTCTATTTAATTAAGATATTTGTAGTCAACATTGCTAGCACCTTGCCTAATGTCTATTCATTGCTTTTTTTTTATGTTTAGACCAAGGCTTTTATTTCTTTTCCTTTTTTTAATTTATTTATTCACATGTGCATATATTGTTTGGGTCATTTCTCCCTCCTGTCCCCACCTTCTCCCCAGTCTTTTCCAGGCAAAATCTGTTCTGAGCTTTTCTCTAGTTCTATTGAAGAGTAGAAATAAACAATAATAAGAAAGACTTAGCATTTTTGCTAGTTGAGATAAGGATAGCTATACAGAGAGATTCCTAGCATTGCTTTCATGTACAAATGTGTTACAACCCAAGTTGATTTATCTCTAACTGATCTTTACACTGGTTACTGATCCCCTTCTTGTGTTGATCTCTCTCTGTTGCTTTAAGATTTCTGTATTAGTTCCTCTGGAGGAGAGGCATCAAATGCTTTCATGTTTTGGGTTTTCTACCTATCCCCATACCTCCCGTATGTGTTCTCCCCTTGTCATGTAACCCAAGTCCTACAACATTGCTGTATTTGCCCTCAATCTAAAAATTGCATGTGAAGGAGAACATACAATTTTTGGTCTTCTGAGTCTGGCTAACCTCGCTCAGAATGATGTGGCTTTTTTATAGCCACAAAATCCTACTTTTCTGAGATGGCAACAAAGCTAATTAAAAATACTTAGCTTTGCAAAATTTGATGCAAGTCAGATAAACGTATGTAATACTTTTGGCCAATGAGATTAAAGAGGAAATCATGTTTGTCATTGAGTGTAGCTTCCTATAAAGCTGGTGACAAAGGTATACTCCCTTGACAGGTCCAACCCAGCTTTTGACCTTTTGCTCCTCTCTGTTCCCTTAGAATACTTCAGGATATGCTGAAGTAAAGAAGCCTACATTTAAAGATAACATGCTAAAGATGACTGACCAGAAAAAACTAAAAGAAATGGGTTATATGGCAGCATTGATTTTTCTGCAATGCCAGTCTTGAATGCTCCACCTCCAGGGTTTTATTATATGTGAAAAATACATTGCTTTCCATTTCAGCCCCTGCCTTATCAAGTTTCCATTACCACATGTCAAATGTAGTCTTGACAGAAATTTTTATATTGGTTTGTTTAGAATAATTTTCTTATTTATGATTTATAAGTAGCACTTATATAAACTTTGAAACCTTGTTTTCTCTAACTCAATCTTTCAACAGTTAGATTCTTCAGTATTAAATAGTCTCAATGGAATTAATTTAAACTGAAACAAATTATATTTTAAAAATTCAATTTGCAAAAGATTGTGCACTATTAAATATGTAATGATTGCTATAAACTGTACCAAGAGCTTCTGCTTTCCTAATTCAATCTACAAATATTGGCACTGGTACCTAATATTGTTTCCTTTGGGAAAGTGGAGGAGATGGAAAGGAATGGCATAAAACTTACTCATTTACACAGCGACCACTGAGTGATGACTGGACCACTGTGAAGAGGCTGACTGATGAGCAAACAATTCAGGGAAACACCACATAACTATAAAGAGAATCATTTAAATTTTAAAATTCTCCTTTATAAAGCTGACCATTATGAGTCAAGTACTTAAAAATATGACTTGTTCTGTGCCAAAAGAAGCTTGAAAAATGCTAACATCCCAGCAGTAATAGTGATTTGGATGTTCATACCACCTCAAATTCTTTATTCAGAGAAGCAAAGCATAAATTTTTAGAAATTCTACTCTACTTATTCCTGCCTGTGAAGTTCTTCTTTATATTGTAGCAATATAAGAATCAATATATGTAAACCATGCCATTCTAAAATGGATTAATTAAAATATTTTTATTAGTATATAATAGTTTTATAGAGATAATATATATTATAACATTTATATATGTACTTACAATATATCTGAATTAAATTCACCCCCTCCCTACATAGCTCCCCCTCATCCTGCATCCCCCACTTCTTAGAACAATTTCAACATGTTTCCTTATTCTGTTTTTATACACAAATGTAAAGTACATAAATTTTGATGTATAGTTAATTTAGTAAATACCAAAGGGCAGTGTAATGAGGGTAACATGTTTCTGTCAGAGTGAACCATGTGTTAAGCCTGGTCTACAAAAGCCTGTGTCACACAGTGTTCAGACTTGTAGGATCACAAGTCTTCCAGATCAGTTAGAAATAAAGAGCTTCAGGAAAAAGCAAGGACCTGATGCTTTTCTCAAGCTACCTGGTAACGAAGTCAGGGTGTAGGCAGAGTGGATTGCCCCTTTGCAATCTTAGTTAATATCCACTTTTCTATTTAAAAGACAAACTGAGCCACCACAGACAATTAGAAATACTTGTATAATATTTGACTTTCCTGATGAAAGGAATCAACACTTCAGTGCAAACTGCTATTACTCCTGTGAAAGTAAAGCAAACACGAAGAAAGAACAATTCAGGCTCCACCTGGGTAGAGACTGTTCTCTTAACCATTCCTCATTGAGGGTTTTCACCAAAGAGCAGAATGAGAAATTACCTTAAAACTCTATTTTGCCTTATTTTATAGAATCATCACTCACTTATTATTCTGAATTAGCAAACAAAATATATTTATTCTGTGGGATATGCAGTTATTTCAAAAAATTTCTTCTGCTGTTTAAAGTTTATAGAAAGCTTTTTTTAGGTATTGAGTGGTTCCTAATTGACTCATCCCTCAAGATTCTGATCACTTCAGTGGGAAACATAAAGGGGAGGCACTTTCATAGATACCCATCAACTAATTGTATTTGTCTTAGTGTGTCCCTTCTTTCTCTTCCATTCCACTTCCTTCATTCTCACAATCCCTGTAAGAACTCTGTGACATAAGTTTTGCCAGCATAGTTTTCATTTTATAATGAAGACCCTAAGACCTAGCAACCAAACTGCCTGGACCATATGGTGCTTTCCTTGTAGAAATTAAAAGAAAACTTAATGCCTAAATTGCCAGACACTTTTAGTATATTGAGATGAGAGAAAAATTTGGACACCATTTTTGATAAGAAAACCAGACCATCTGAATCCTTCAGCTATAACCAGATTTCCTCCTTGCCTGAGCTAATATCAATATTTATTCACAAAAGAAATGTAAAAAGTCATATGCTTTGGAAAAAAAATCACAGATTTAACCCCTTTTGCTTCACCTTGAGTATCTGCACACTGAAAGACTTCAGAAAGGACACTGATAGATGCCATGCCTTAGGATGGTTGGATTGTCATGTACAGTTATTGCAAGAGCATTTTACTCGATGTCTACAAGATAGTGACAAACACTAATATATTTGTAAATTCTAAAAACAGATCGAAAGAGAAAGGAATTTCCACTTCTCTCTTAGTTAACCACTAAGTCTTAAATACCATGCTCACACATTAATCATATTTTACCTGTATCCAAGCATATTTTAAAGACTTTTAACACACCTTAATTTTACAAAGGGGTTTCACTGTGATATTTACATACATGTACAAAACATCCTTTGATCAAATTCATCCCGTTTACTCTTTCCTAACTCTCCAACTTTCTCCCCTTTTAAACAGGTTTAGTGGGTTTCATCATGCTATTTTCACACATGTAACCTTTTATCACCCTCTCTTTTCCCCCTGGCCCACTGGTTACCTCCTAAAACAGTCCCATTTTACAATCATGTCATTTTTAAAAATTTTTATGTCTAGACTCTGTGTATGAGCAGAAACATGTAATGTTCATCTTTCTAAGCTTCAAATACATTTTAACAAGAATTTGACCAGTGAACACCTAAAATGATTTAAATTTTGAAACAATTATAAACTTGCAAAAAACTTGAAAGGAAGGAAAGTAAATTTTTCCTGAATAATTTGAAAAGAAGTTTCCAACCTAATGTTAATCACTCTCAAATACTTAAATCATATGTGTGTGTATTTTCTACCAAAAAAAGGAAAATCAAGAGAGGAAAAAGGAAAGAATGAAGGAAATCTGGAAGGGAGGGAAGGAATACAAATACTCATAACCATCAAATTCAGGCCCTATCCAAATTTTATCAATGATCTCAACAATATCCCATATAAGAAACAGACCAAATCAGAATTATAGGTTGCATAATGTTACATTTTAGTCCCTGAAAGTTCTTAATCATATTGATTTCATGACCTGGCAGTATAAAGACTATAAGCATTATCAAGTATAGAATTTCTTTCAATGTTGTTTTCTTGATACTAGATTAAGGTTATGTTTGATCTCCAGCACCCCCTTCCCCCCAAAAAATTTCAAGCTAGCATCTCTACTAGGTATAACACAGAAAAAACAATGTGGTATTCTTTTATGCTATGAAATTGTGCATGATTTAGATTTTTACCATTACTAACCTCTCAATACCTTTATTTCTTGAGTAAAGTACAACAAGCCTCTTCACTGTATTTTTTAACTTCCTAGACAGATGTTCTACCACTTGAACCAGTCTGCTAGATCTTTTAGTGCAGGCAGTTTTTGAGTCAGTTTTGACTAGTTTGGCTTTAACCTCTGGCTGGTCTGGACCATGGTTCTCCTATTTGTACTTCCCTGTATAGCTGAGACAAAAGGCACCCACCCCCACACCCAGGCAATGGTTGAAATGGGGTCTGATGAATTTTTTGCCCAGATTGCCCTTGAACTGGATCCACCATCCTCCTCATCTCTCCTTGAAAGTGTAGGCTTGAGTCACACTGCCTGGCCTATACTATATTCACAAATCCTTTTGCACTTAGTATTTTGTTGGAAGTAAGCATGCATTTCCTTATTAAAATTTCAATTTATTCATATGAGTATTTACAACTTTAGTGGTTCATGATTTCAAATTTTCCCTAAATGAGATATAATTCCTTACTGTCATTTCTTGTTTTGAATTTCTAATTATCTCTCTCGGGGCCAATGGTGGTTCTTTGGAGGAAACAACCTATCTTATGCTGAGTAACCTATATGAAATGGTTTAAATGATATAATTTTAAATTTATAACTTGAATGATAAATCTATAAAATCTGTGGATGTGTAAGCATGACAGATAATGTTGCTTCTGCAACACATATTTCCTTCTTTTTCTTTTTTAGGAACTTGAGCCCTCAAAGTACTCAGCCATAAATTATAATTGACAGTTTACAAAAAACCTGTTAGGGTTCACAAGGGGCAATTCTTACTCATAGGGAGTGTATGACATACTATGGATGTACTGATGGCTTCTGAATGATTGGAAAGAACAACTAACTTTTGGAAAGCAAGATATAAAACAATCTAGCATATTGAAGAACTGTCCCACCCAAATTTCCAAACAACATTCATTGAGAAGCAGTGGTCTGTCTAATATCGCAGTCCAGCCCCCATTTTCCCAACTTCTCTTGCTGCTTCCATGTGGTCACAATACCCAATTCTGATCAATGAAACTTCAACAGGAATATGTGGAGAAGTTTTAGCAAAGCTAGTTTCTTCTAATGAAAGGATAGTCATAGATGTTATCATCATGTTTTTCCTTCTTCTTCCTTGAAGGCATCCACCTCTGTTCAAGAAAACTGTAGGATCACTGACAGTTGCATAGTTGAAGGGTGGAGCCACAGTCACCCCTCCCTTGCTCTAGTTATGAGCGAAAAATAAGTTCCTCTTGCTTAAACCACTGAAGTCAGGTTTTCTGTAACATTCTAAAAATTAAAGGTGGTATTTTTATTCTAAGAAGATTAAATTCAAAGCAGTAGCTCAAGGAAAAGTTGACTCTGAGGGATGTTCTGCTTGGAAGAAATGATGACAATTTTTTCTTCCAATCTAACTCTAAGATTCCCAGGTTGGATAGTGATGACAGAGGGGAGAAGTAGCAGTGTCTCCTAGTTTGGTACATTGTGCATGGCAGACATTCATTAAAGTTGAATACCTTGGATGCTGCTACATATTATCCATTTGACTGGGGGCCACCATGCCTTTAACTTGTGGAGAGGTTAAGAATTTAGTCTCAGGTCTTCAGAAAAACCTTTGTTGATACCACTTCCTGAAGTCTTGACACTGAGAAAGGTTTTTAGCTTCAGATTCTTCACTTAAATGAAACAGTAATGTTTCCTACTTAATTTGACTGTTTTAAGGATTAAATGAACTAACACTTTTATATTTCTGGGTCCAGATATCATTTGTGCTTAATAATTTATGAAAATAATGCAAGTAATTTAAACTATGCATAAAATGCTTGCAATATTTGTTTAAAAAACACAAAATGGACATATTAGACAGACTGATTAAATGCTGAGATAATGGTTTTCTTAAATGAGAGATCTAACATAGCACATACTTATAGGATTTATTAAGATAATACATTTTGAGGATGTTTTAAAATAAACAATGCAATGTCACCATTTTTATAATTGTCAGAAATCTATATTCAATTCAGGATCATGCTATATTTTTGAACATTTGATTATTTGCAATGATATCTTAGTAAATTTTTTTGATAGTACTGGGGCTTGAACTCAAGGCCTTATCTTGCTAGGTAGGCACTCTACCACTTGAGCCACACTTCCAGTGCAAGGCAATGTAAAATTCAAGTTCGACAAATGTTATTGACCCACACTGCTTGTAAAGCTAAGAATAAAAGATAACACTGAGTTCTGAGTCATATAACGCAAAGTAAATATGCATAGTTTTATATCTTTTTCAAATTACAAAATTTAACTATTAGTAAACAGGAGTAAATTCCTTATTGAATCATCCTTAGTGGAAATGTTTTCCCACTAAAAGACAGACTGTTAAATTTAATTATTCTAATTATCAATCAGCACACTAACTTCACTTTAATTCCTTTGAAATTCTTATCATGAGCTAATAATAATGCTAATTTTTGTAATTTTCTTCTAAATTATCTTTATCTCTAGAACATTGTATATTCTGTGAATGTTTGCAACCATTCCTAAAGTATTATCATTACCAAGAAAAGGTACTTAATATTATAAACAGAAATACATATTATAAATACAATATATAAAATAACACATAATAATCACACATTAATATAGCAGGAAAGAAAATGAGAAAATTTGGAAATTCACCTCAGGAGCCTTTAAAGGAGTTGACAGGGAGTTTAATGTTTGTTTCTCCACTAGTCCATAAGCTCTGAGAGAGTAGATACTGCCTTCTCCTTGTCCGTTTAGTCCTAAACTCCAAGCCCACTGTCTGGAATATAATAAGAACTCAATGAAGGTTAGTTGAATTGCATTCAGTTGATCCTAACTGTGCTTTCTAGAAACATAATGGAAAACATACAAAAAAGGTACTTTGGAGTTGTACTTCCACAAAATGAACCCTTAAGTACATAAAAACAGCTTTCATGGTTTCTTAGGAATGTTCGCCTCCTGGCAGAACATTCATTCCCGTTTCCAAACTCCATGCTGTTTGGCAGCTCATCTCCAGATGTGCTCCTGTGTGCCAACACCATGCGTGGAGTAAGATTCTGCTATGGTTTTCCTTGCCATCAGCATTGTGCTGCAATTAATGAAACTTAAGGTCCCATTAGTCTTACGACAGCTGATTAGATAGAAAAAGCAACATTTGAGTAATAATGTGCATATTATGATCAAAGCACTTGAAATATGCATGTATGTGATCAGGGCCTGGAAAAGAACATGCAGCAATTAAAATTAAGTAAAGCTGATGACATGGTCATTTTGATACTTACTGTTGTTGCTAAAGCATTATAATTAAAATAAAAACAGTTTCTGCATTTTTGGCAACTACCTCACATTATTGATTCATGTGCAGCTTGTAAGCAACTAAAAGTCATTTTCCTTGTATAAATAAAGTGTCCTTAGTCCACCTTTTTCCACACCATGGATTTATATAACTGATGTTTTTAATTTAGTATAGACTTTTGTATTTGAGCTATAAGTTTGATATGTTGCTTCAGACTTACATATCTATTGGGATTTTGACTCATGTAAATTATCTCTGCCTCCTAGTTTGAACAACATGAAAATATTATGTCATTCATTCAAAAAAATCACACAAAAAAGAAAACATAAATTAAATGGAGTAAAATATGTACCATCTTCTCAGTCAGTTAGGGTTGCTATGACAAATACCATAGTCTGGGAAGCTTAAAAATGGATATTTATTTCTCACAGTTCTGAAACCTCAGAAATCTAAGATCAAGGTGCCAGCTAATATGGTTCTTAGCAAGGATCATCTTCTTGGTTTGGTGACAACTGCCTTCTTGCTATATTTCTCTGTATATATAGTAAAAGAGAGTTCATCTTTCTCCTGTCTCTTCTGATCCTCATGGGATCTATACTTATGAACTAATTACCTGCCACAATTGCCACTTCAAAATATGATCATATTAGGAATTATGGGCTTCAGAATATAAATGTTAGGGACAATAAGAACAGTCAGTCGTAGTCCCATCTGAGCACGCCTTTCAGTGTTGGTAGTGTTTATTTACTCATCCCTGCAAGTTTTTAATTTTTCTCTATATGACTACCTTATCCATCAAAGCTTCATGTGGTTTTTCTGATTAATATAGCAGATATAAATACACTCTTTCATGGTTATTATATTATCAGTCATCTAATATAATATTTATTATTTATTTTGTATTTGTATTTTATATAAATATAAAAACAATTCAATTACAGAAAAGAGTTGCACACAAATTCTGAACTTATTTTCTAACTTGAATTCACATAAGAATATACTAAATAATTTTTAAGTGTGCATTCCAGGAAGAACTTTGTCCACAGTACATTTCAGTTCAGTAAATCTGAAGTAGGAATAAAGAATTTACACTTACAATAGGACTCTCACCCCCTACATTTTTCCCAAATAATTGGTCCTCAGACCATTCCTTTGAAAAACACTGGCAGTTTTATATATATATATATATATATATATATATAACCAGTATGTACTAATTTCATCCTGGAGCTGTGATACAGACATGTAAGAAATGCAATGTCAATAATATTTATTGGGTACATACCATACCACAAATAATTCAATGGGAATGTAGAATTTTACATTATATTTTAAAACAACACATGAATAAAATCTTATTGACTTACTGTCAATAATACATGACAGTAAGTATAAAAGTAAAATGATTTGCACATAAGTGTCATAACAGAACAGAATAAGTAACAGGCAATGTCTTAGTATATATATTCATAAATGTTAAATTTTGATTTAGGTACAATTGAGATTTCTGGCCATCTCTTTGGCATGGGATTTTTATTTTTCTGCACATGTGGACATGTCAACAATTAAGATAGTAATATGTTTTTCTTAGTTATCAACAGGTTACGTAATGGTTTTTTTAGTTGAGTGGTATTTTATAATATGCTTGAATCTCTAAGACCCAAGACCTAAATCCTCCAGAATATTTCTAAGTATAGGAAAAATATGTAACATATATACTTATAAACAGTGTTGGTTTTTCTTGCTGCTGTCCGTTACCTTTGTGTTTTATTCTGTTTTATCTTTATAATTCCTTCCAATGTAAAATACAACTCCTTTTTATGATAATATGTGACAAATTCGAATGCTAGATTTTTACAAAATGAGTATTTATTTGTAAAATTTCTTGAATTAGATACCTTCAGACTCTTCATATGACTCTAAAGATAAAGTCCATATTCCGTACATGACTCCTCCAGCTGTCCCTCACAGTTTTCATACCATCTCTTGCACTTAGTCACAGTGAAGTTAGAGCACTCACCAAGAGCTTGGCATGTATCAGATCCTGTCCTTGACACTCTACTTACTGAATCACCTTTAATCCTTAGTAAATATATTCACTGTAGTACTAATTTCCTTTTTATTTTGAAACATGAGCATTTGTAATTAAAGAAACCTTTCCCACATCAGACAGTATCATGTCAGTCAGGAAATGATGAAGCTCCCATCTGAACTTTAAAAAGTACAAATCCAAAGCCCTAATTCTCACCATTGAAATATGGAACTTGTCCTATAGATTTTTCAAGTAAGTTTGTTCCTCTGTTCCTCGGTGTATCAGTCACTGGAAAATTCTCCCTGCTCCTAAAACACTCTTCACAAGTTAATCCCAAACATTGTTCCTTGAAGCCTATCTGGGCTTGATGTATATGTTCTCATTTCATGAAAACAATCCTTGATAAGATCTACTGTAAATTTGCAGTAAGTTGTTTGAATCCCTCAAAAGAATAT
Organism: Castor canadensis; assembly: GCF_047511655.1. NCBI lineage: Eukaryota > Metazoa > Chordata > Mammalia > Rodentia > Castoridae > Castor > Castor canadensis. The sequence continues at coordinate 15,791,000 of NC_133390.1, read as the reverse complement.
AGGTTCTTCAATCTGGAAGAGAGCTCAGCAGTCTCAACCCTTAAAATCTCCGTAATATTTGACACATGGAGTATAATAAGTGACTGTTCATTTAGTGGCTAGTTGATATAATGAATAAATAAATCCTTTGAATTAAAGATCATCAGAAATCATGTTTGTAGGTTTTCTTGAAAATGCCGCTTAATTTAAATATTAATTTTGTCTTGAGGATACAAATTAAAAGAGCAATTTGTATCTAGAAATTATAAGCACTATGGTCTTTAATAAAATGACATTCATTGGTCTACATCATATATGAATAAAGTATTCAGATGAGAGTCAGATGAAATAATTTCTTATTTAGACATAAATTCTATAGAACTCATAATATGATACAAACATAATATAAAATGCATGAGAAACATTTGTATCTAAAGCAGGACCTTTCCTATCTAGATACAATTAGATACCCTCAATATGTTTTGCTTAATAAATATGTATGAATATATATACGTATATTTGAATTATGTAAACATTTTTGTAAAATATTTCCTGCTTGACTAGATCTCAGAATGTCTAGCTTCTCAGCTGAATTTATTCACTTGTTAACTATGTGGTTTCAAGAAGGTGAATTGATTTTCCTAAGTCACAGCTTCTCCAGGTCTAAAGTAAAGTAAATTATAAACTTCCTACACCATTCAATTGCAGTGTGCATAAAATGAGTGAATGTTTTTGAATTTACTTCAAACACTGAAACTGAAAAAACGAGATATTGGAATTGCTTATACAATTATATATTGCCAAATTTAATATTGAGGAAAGTAAATATTAATAGAAATATAAACTTACATCCTAAATTATATGGAATATTTTTCCCAATAATTTTAAAGTCTGAGGTGATTTTTTTCAAATGGAAATAAAATAGCTGATAGCTATAATGTTTAGGGTTGTTTCATCAGTGAAGAGGATCAAAAGCAACTCAAAGTGGTATAAACAATGTGAATATTTTTGCTCACATACCTGGGAGTTCAAGGTCAATGTGGGCCCCAGGATTGATTGATCCACTAGATAGATCATCACATCTGCCTTCCACTTGGTTGACCACACTGACTATTTTATCCTAAGACCATTCTTCCATGTAAGGCCGCATTCATGTCTAACAGGACAGACGCTCAGTATCAGGAGTGATGAGGAATTTTACTGGAAGGTTTGTGCTGGACCTTCATACACCATGTTTGCCTATTATTTTTTGGATAACCAGTCTACATTTAGGAAGTCCCAAATTCAAATTTCAAAACACAAGTTGTCAGGCATCATGCCTGTAGAATTTAGGGAATATGTAGCTTCTAGTCAAATGTAATCATCTGACTTTCATTCATAGTAGAGTGATGATAAAGCAAGATCTAGGCTGAGCTTGTATTTCACAAGTAAAAATGGCAGAAGATGCACAGAGTTGGAGGAAGTGATGGTCGCAATTTGTATTTCTGATGTAGAAGTAGATTGATGGCAAGGCAGGAGCAGTTGGAATGAAACCAAATGCCTGATACTGCTGGGTAATGACAGGAGGAAAACATGCTGTCTGTAAATGGTCTCTAATGAGACACAATTGAGGCATTAGTCCCCTATCTGTTCTTCCAGCACACATAAATGATGTCATAAAGCCAAGCACCCCTTTTATGCCACTTCAGGTTCCCTTGACTCCATCTTTCATTGTTCCCAAGCACTATGTTGATTTTAGTCACCTTTGTTCAGGATCACAGTTTGTGCCTAGTCCCAAAGTTTTTACTCTCTGTCCTGGGTTTTCTGTGAAGGCCAGAGATCCCAGGATCTATCCCAATAACCTGGGAATGTAGACTAGTACAACCACTCTGGAAAAAAATTTGGAGGCTACTTAAAAAGCTGGACATCGATCTACCATTTGATCCAGCAATACCACTCTGGGGGATATACCCAAAAGACTGTTACTCCAGAGGCACCTGCACATCCATGTTTATTGCGGCACTATTCACAATAGCCAAGTTATGGAAACAGCCAAGATGCCCCACCACTGACGAATGGATTAAGAAAATGTGGTATCTATACACAATGGAATTTTATGCAGCCATGAAGAAGAACGAAATGTTACCATTCACAGGTAAATGGATGGAATTGGAGGACATCATTCTGAGTGAGGTTAGCCTGGCTCAAAAGACCAAAAATCATATGTTCTCCCTCATATGTGGACATTAGATCAAGGGCAAACACAACAAGGGGATTGGACTATGAGCACATGATAAAAGCGAGAGCACACAAGGGAGGGATGAGGATAGGTAAGACACCTAAAAAACTAGCTAGCATTTGTTGCCCTTAATGCAGAGAAACTAAAGCAGATACCTTAAAGCAACTGAGGCCAATAGGAAAAGGGGAACAGGTACTAGAGAAAAGGTTAGATCAAAAAGAATTAACCTAGAAGGTAACACCCACGCACAGGAAATCAATGTGAGTCAATGCCCTGTATAGCTATCCTTATCTCAACCAGCAAAAACCCTTGTTCCTTCCTATTATTGCTTATACTCTCTCTACAACAAAATTAGAAATAAGGGCAAAATAGTTTCTGCTGGGTATTGGGGGGGGAGAGGGAGGGGGCGGAGTGGGTGGTAAGGGAGGGGGTGGGGGCAGGGGGGAGAAATGACCCAAGCCTTGTATGCACATATGAATAAAAAAAAAATTTTAACCATTAGGTCAGTCTTTGATAAGAAACATTTGATAAGAAAATATAGAAAATTTCTTAGCAGAAAACACAAGAAAAATACTTAATCTTACTATTAATCAATTAACTAAAACTTTAACCTCAAAGAGAACCTATTTTGTGAGTTACCAGTTTCAAGACAATGAAAATAAACATTTACTCTGTTTGCTATTTAGTAGCAGGTTTTGACAAGAATGTAGAATAAGGGTAAGCATAGTGATATATACCTTGAAATCCCAGTACCAAGGAGGCTAAAGAAGGAAGATCATGAGTTCAAGGTCAGCCTGGGTGACAGCAAAAGTTCCAGGACAACCTGGATTTCATAGGGAGACCCTGTCACAAGCAAACAAACAAATGAAAAAGAATGCAAAACAAGAACTATCATCCAGAACTGATGCCAGCATTTTATTAAAACTATTTTGAAGAAATAGTTTACAATAATAAATTAATTTTATTATATAACATAATAAAAATATCCTAGAACAAAGGACATATCCTAAAGAAGTTTTACACATTTCTACTCAAAAACATATTAAATCTGTCACAAATTCATTATAAAATTTAATAACTAAAAATACTGAATTATGTTTCCATAAAAGGTAGGATAAATCAGTGTAACATAATCACACAGCAAATAATATTTAGCATTAAAAAGAAATTAAATTCATATAGAAAGATATGACTGAGTTTTAAATGTTCTATATGCCCTTTGTATTGTTTGTACATTTAAAGTCATATTAAGACAAAATATAAAATATTTATAAAATTAATTATTCACTGTCAAAAATTTAAATATAAAAATTTACTTGTCTAGATTATATCTGAAGACAATTCAGATAGCATCTTCCTTGGAACCATTGCTATAAAATTTATAAAAGAAAGGGCTTTCACTAAATCTATTAGAAATTATGTTATGTGGAACATGTAAAATGCATGAAAACAATATACATGATTATCAAATCACAGTAGAGTGGCAATCTTGCCTTTCTGTGATCATAAACTCCACTTTACTTTATCTACATGGGTTAAAAAGTTAGCCAAGACATAAATATAAGTTTACCCTAAGTCCGGGGGCAGAGGCAAGCATATTCCTTTGACTAAACTGTGAGACACTGTTTCTTAGACTACACGCAGTGAAAATGAATGAATACCCCTTAATCCACTATGGCTATTTTCCTACAATTTGCATGACCAAATCAGCAGCTAAGAATTATGAGAAAATTCAGGTTTGCAGAAGCAATAAATAATTGGCATAAATCTAAATCAATACTTTTTCTTGAAAGAGAAGACAAATGTCATTGCATAAGCTATGTGAAGGACTGCCAGACATCACTCAAAGTCCTTGCTTACTCTTGGAACTGTGACACTGAATGCACTGAAGCAGAATATTTCAGAAGTCACTGAAGCATGTCCAGATTATCTTCCCATTGCTGCCAGTTCTTCCCAGAAGGCAGTAATGTCGAAGAAGGAATGAATAGCTCTCCTTTTACTATGCTCTTTGCCTAAAGTGTTTACAAAGAACTGATAGAACATGCATGCACACACATATACACATTCACTTACCCATCTCTTCATAGTCTCTCTGTCACGAGTCTGTGAAGATAAGATTGAATTTATAAAATCCTCACTGGCAGCAAATGGACACATCTTTGAGTCAGTAGTCATTTGAATGCTCCCAGTAGAAATATCGGGATGTCATTATTCTCTCTTTTCTTGAATAATCACTAGTATTTTTATATTAGATTACTACTAATGTCAGTGAAACTGCTTGTACTCTACATTATATCACAGTGCTATTAAAGATATTGAAACACATTCAAGTTTTAACAATGTCGTTTAGTGTGTAGCATATCAAAAGAATTTTAAACAGACAAGTTTTAATTTGTTTTTATATGTAGCTCTACCTTAGATATTTCTGAAAGTCACTTCTACATCAGCTAATGTATGTGGTTATTTAATTAATGTTGGATATGTGTGGTTTCATTAGATTGATATATTTCATGATATTTTTGATTGGGAAAAAAAGTAGATTAAAGGATTGAAATTTTAGCCAGAAAAAGAATACATACAGTTAATGAATTTCATTAGTATAAATTCAGAGTGTTGTAATTTTACATATTATTGTAATGCAAAAGTATTCTTAAACAAAACCCTATATAGAAAGAATTACCAGTCTGCTGTCATTAACAGCTATCTGTTAGATAAGGTTATTTTAAATGTTTTTTTCAAAACACAAATTTAATTAAATATCTTTCACAGAAACATTTATTTCCAGTTTTTCCTTTATTTTCAAAATGAATGAATATTTAAACTTGTTCCAGAAAGGATTCCAGACTGTGTAACCTGCATGATTGAGCTCAATAAGGAATTGTTGAAGACAAAGTAGACTCAACGAAAGAATCTAATTTCACACAGCTTCCTTTGGAACGTCACTAAAGAAAATAATCAGCAAACACCAGGAGGAAGGAGATAACATAAGCTGATCATATAAAATATTCAGCTAAATTATGAAGGCACATAAGGGATAATTGATTTAGAAAAACATCATTCTGTTTCTTGAGAATAACCCTGATACTCATAATGTCATAGTTAAATGTCATTCTCCTTTTTTGCTTTTACTCAGACACTTGAAAGTAAGCTCGGTTAATTGTGCTTGCACTATTTGAATGTGCATATGTGCAATGTGTGTGAATACACAAGTTCTGTATATTAAAATATCTTGGACTTTGTCAGTTCAGGCACTAGAGTGGCTGACAGATAAAGAGAAAACTCCATTTGTATTTCTTGGACCAGGTCTTATTTATTTTATGCTTTTCTTTTAGAGATAAAAACCACTTTGTTTCTCACAGGATATACTTTCACATACAACAAATTTCAATGAGAAGAAAGAATCAATTATGCAAGCATGTTTTGCTACTAGTAGTGTCAGAAAAATAAAACCTGAGTAATATGTCAGTCGCTAAAAACATTTCTGTGACCTTGCCAAGAGATTTTAAGAATATGTCATGTATGCACTTGAACTGTTTGTTCTTGAGCTCTCTTTAAGATGTGAGCATGGCCAAATGTGTCTGCACTGTGCTCAGGGGACTGTGGTCACCCTCTTGTGTGATGAAAATGGGAAAAACTGCAGTCACTCTTCCCATCTCCCTCCAAAAGTGACACACTTTAGTTTGAGTTCAGTGATCCTAAGGGTGGAAGATAGAAGATAGCTCGGAGTGGTTGGAAGTTTTGAGAAAAAATCTAGTGGAATTCTTTAAAACCTAGTAGTGTTATGTGTAAATTGTATTCATCTTTTCCATGTAGGATGATCTTATATATAGAACTATAAGGCATCATTAAGATATGACTGAACTTGCAGCAAACCTGGTGAATCTAATAAACTTTAGGGGGCCTAGAAGACACATATTTTTCAATAATAGGTCACTGACGATAAACATGATAACTTGTGCACGAATAAGGATGTTGCTGCTTAGTAGAATAAATGAGGGAGAAAAACTATTTGTAGCTTATCCAATTCTTACAGATGCCGATTCTAAGAACATTCAGATACCAATCATTAGTACATGGTACCGAAAGGAGATTCAACAATTCACATCAGTTTTTTGTCTTGAATCTCCAACCAGCCTTATTCCCATGCTTCTTTCCTTCTTTCAAGATCTGTGATAGCCATACTGAACTATTGGCCTAAATATGTCATAGCATCCTTTGATTATACTTGTTTTTATCTCCTCTTTTCTTTCATCTTATCTGCTTCTAATTTCTTTCAGTCTTTATTGTTTGTTTGTATAATACCTTCCCCCCAAAAGTCAAATATTTTATAAAACTTCCTTAAATTCTTCCTTAACTTTTTCTCTTCCCATCCTGGCACCTTGATCCAACTTTCTCTGTCTTTGGGAAAATGATTGTTATAATTATTACTTTGTATTATGTATGTTGCTTTCCATGTCTGTTTACCTACTAGACAGTTGGCTTCTTCAGGTCCAGGGCTTTTCCCTCTTACATACGTGGTGTTTTGATTAGTGCAAATGGTAGGTGTTCAGTTGACTGAGCAACAGTTTCTTACACTAGTTGAGGAAAACTACTTTGACTAATTTCTTTGATCACAACAATCTAATAGAACAATTTTTATGGTGAATACCATATTACTTTTGTTAGTCATTAATTATGATTATAACCAAGAACTTCAGATATTTTTCTGTATTAACATTTGCTATTTAATTGAACCTGTATTCTGTTTTTCTGATAATCTTCAGACACCAGAATCAACAGAATTTGTCTACTAACCTGTTTTTTCTCATAAAATTATTGCTTCTAATCATGCATGTATCCAGTATCTTCCTAACCTCCTTTCAACCAGTAAAGTTTTCTTGCATACTGGGGTATTTTCCATTTGTTTTTACAGACCTACTTTCCACTTTATTCTGCCCCTGAAAGGATCTCCATTATTAATTTTTTCTATCACCATGAAACCCCAAGCAACATCTGTAAAAACAAGATTCATTTTAAAGTGGAGAAAATGGAGCAATAGGCTCATAACCAAGAATTTTACTGGTCTTACTATGTGCCTTATAATCCAAGAACTACTAGTTTGATGGGCATGATACAATAATGCTATGATCAAGTAAAGCCTCAATAGGAAACAGTCTGCAAGGTTGGAATTCTATCTTTTTTGTTCTTTTTAAATTATATTCATATGTGCATACAATGTTTGGGTCATTTCTCCTCCTTCCCACTGCTCCCCCTTCACCTTCCCTCCCTTACCCCCCCAACCCCTTGCTACCAGGCAGAAACTATTTTGCCCTTATCTCTAATTTTGTTGAAGACAGAGTATAAGCAATAATAGGAAGGACCAAGGGTTTCTGCTAGTTGAGATAATGATAGCTATACAGGGAGTTGATGCGCATTGATTACCTAGAGAAAAGGTTAGATCAAAAAGAATTAACCTAGAAGGTAACACACACGCACAAGAAATCAATGTGAGTCAATGCCCTGTATAGTTATCCTTATCTCAACCAGCAAAAACACTTGTTCCTTCCTATTATTGCTTATACTCTCTCTACAACAAAATTAGAAATAAGGGCAAAATAGTTTCTGCTGGGTGTTGAGGGGGGGAGAGGGAGGGGGCGGAGTGGGTGGTAAGGGGGGGTGGGGGCAGGGGGGAGAAATGACCCAAGCCTTGTGTGCACATATGAATAATAAAATTTAAAAAAAAAAGTATCTGCATTAGTTTCTCTGCGTTGAGGGCAACAAATGCTATCTAGTTTTTTGGGTGTCTTTCCTATCCTCATACCTACCTTGTATGTTCTCGTTTTATTATGTGATCAAAGTCAAATCCCCTTGTTGTGTTTGCCTTTGATCTAATGTCCGCATATGAGGGAGAACATACAATTTTTGGTCTTTTGGGCCAGGCTAACCTCACTCAGAATGATGTTCTCCAGTTCCATCCATTTACCTGTGAATGATAACATTTCATTCTTCTTCATGGCTGCATAAAATTCCATTGTGTATAAATACATTTTCTGAATCCATTCATTAGTAGTGGGACGTCTTGGCTGTTTCTATAACTTGGCTATTGGAATTCTATCTTAACGTGCATGCTAAATGTCAAAGGAGCTCTCAAAATATGGAGTCATCACTAATATATTCAGAATTTAGAGGACAAATAACTGAAATAAGAACATGAGAATAAGTCCCCTTACTATTATAAACACAACCCAGTGATAGTTTTACTTTCAATCCCCACAACCTTTGATTAAGTGGGTTTGAAGTCATATCTCCTAAAGAAATGCTTCCATTATAGAGAACAGTGATGGCCTATATAATTAAAAGATGAGAATTCTATTGTTCATTCGAAGCTCCTGATGATTGACCCCACCAAAAAAGAAATCTACTTGTTCATTACAGTAATTTATCCTAAATATCAATGTGAAATTGGGTTCCTGCTATATTGTTGGGATAAAGGGCTCTATGTATGGAATCAAGGGATTTACTACGATAAACGTAGAACTTCTTGCATAAGAGTCCTTGGCAAAAGACACAAGAGCAACACAGTAATTTTGTTCACACAAGGCCCACATGGAAGCAGATCATGCCGGAGTACACTCAGCACTTAAAAAGCCCCATTTGTCCAAGGTGCTGTCAGAGATAAAATAAGATAGACTATGTAGTAGAGAAAGGAGGCCATAATTATCAAATTAAACATCATGACTACAGTCAGAAGTGGAGATTATAGCATAAAAATATAATGTTATTTTTTTTTCATTTTCTCTTCTTTTTTACTTTACTACCTTTTGTGAGAACTTTGGTCTTATCCTCTGTTTTAAGTTCCAGGTGAGCAGGTTATTGAATTGCTATCAATACAGCTGATATGAATCTGTGGGTCACTGTGCTAGGCACATAACATTTCATCTAAAAATACAAGATGAATGTAGAAGGGATAGCTCTGCTGGATATTTCCCATTTGTCCACCCAGGTCCACTTTCCATCTTTTCCTTGTGTTTCTGGAGGCTGACCTACCCAACTGATATTACAGAGCCCTCTCACCCTCTGGCACCAGTTGGAGTCCCCAGGTACCAGGAGTCTCCAGCAGATCAGGAGTAAGAAAGTGAGAAGTATTTATCTCCGTTTCCTTTATGGGTTGACTCTATCCCTCTACCAAAAGTCACAGCTCCTATAAGGTAACACTTTCATCAGTTATTCTTCTGGTTTCTAGTAACTACTTATTCTTCTTGCCACCTCAATGTCTATTAAGACCTTGGGGAAAATAGTTCTCCAGATTTCCCAGTCCCAGATTATTACTCCACTTTAAGATGTTTTCCCTGGACTTGATTAGTTTCCCATTTCCCTGAACTTGGAAGTAAGTACCTTTATTGAACTTGTTTGATTATTATCTCCTTTAACCAAAGAAACATATACAGTTGTCAACATCCACAAATTATGTTTATACCTAATATAGTTAGCAGAGTCTCAATTTTCTCTTACTATGCATTACATTAAGAACCTATCCTCAATATACTATGGAAAAGAGAGTGAAGATATTTTACCAAAACATAAATAAACTGAGGGCAGTGCTAAAAGTTGAAAGGTATTTGAAAAGAACAGATAAGAAATATTGGCACAATTGGAGAAGACAGCAATCAAGTAAAGTTGAATAGAGGTAAAATTTAGATCAAAGAAACCACACCTTAGTACACCCATTGATGAAGTTTGCTGGTGATTTAAGCTGTTCTCAGTGATGAAAAAATAATAAAATAAAATTAAGAGACTCTCAATCTGGAACTTTTAGCTTTAGAAAGCAGGAGAGAGTTCAGGTGACCTTTATAGAATTTAAACAAAGCTATCATGTCATCCAGCCCCCATTCTCACCCTCAACACGTATCCAACAGCTGACCATGATCTGTTGTCTAGCTGGAGAACTTACTTTTACTCCTGACAAAGGATCCTCCTGGGTGATTCTATGTTGGCATTGCCATGATTGGGAGGAGAGGCAGAAATGGGAAAGTTCAGTGAGCTTGGCATTGTTGGAATAAAATAAATCCAAGTACTTCACTTGCAAATAGTGCCCTCCACCCTGTGGTCATTGCTAGCCTGACTGCTCTACACCTTCATAATCTAAAGAGAAGTTTGTCTGGCAATTGGCCTGGCTCACAACCAGGACTCTGTCCAATGGAAGGGTTCCCTTTAAGACAGCATCTCTACAAAACTTTAAAGCAGAACCTACTGGCAAAGAGATTAACCAACATAGCTGCTAATACATAAATATGACTGAGATTCACTAGTAAGAAAATATCTAAAGAGAAAAATCAAGGAGCCATAAAAGAAATACAAAAAATGCTTAAAAATCATCTTTCTAACCTCAGAGAGATTCAAAGGGATACTGAACTCCTAAAATAAAGTATCACAATGAACAATAAAAGAACAAAAGAAAATTCTTAGAAATCATAATTGCTATAAGGATTCATCAAGTTAAAATGAGCAATTTGGATTAGCAATCTGAAAGATAAAGGTAAGGAAATGTCCCAGAAAATAAAATTTGAAACACTAAGAATTGGGAAATATTAGAATATTTAAGTGCCAATTACAAGGTATAATCTTGTTGGGAGACCAGATAGTTAATAAATGGGTATAAATACAGAAATAACTGAAACATGTTTCAAAGAAAAAGAAAGATTCAAGTTAAATGAGTCTACAGATTATAGGAAGAATGGAAAGCAGTAACAATCCAGAGAGAGAACACTTCAGTATTAGAATCCCAACCCCACAGGAATTTCATAATATGTTTGACAAAGGGGACATAGCATACAGAGGAAGGAAAGAGTAGCTTGGCATCAAATATTTCATTAGTGCCATTGTGTGCCAGGAAAAAGATGGTATACCTCAGAAGAAAATACATCAAATTTTAAAATTCATATACAGGAAAATTTTCATGTAACTGTGAAAAGAAATTTAAAAAGGAAGGTATACGGTCTTACTGTCCATGATCCTCTTTTGAAAATGAAAAAGATGTATAACCCAGAGAAAGAAAAAGGAAGCAAGAAAAAAGTCACGGTTCAGAGGGAATGATCCAACTGAAATGTGATGCAAAAAAAAAAAAAAAAAAAAAACCCCAGGGTAGTTTTAACAGGAAGTAATAGGCCACTAAAATTTGTTCGGGAAGAAAATGGGTATCCCTACCTAAATGAGATGGTTAAACCATTTGTTAGTTTTAATGACAAATTAAAGATACTTATCTCTTCTTTTAATAACAAAGTCAAGTAAAGCTCCCAGAAGAAATAAATTGTGCAAGAATCACATAGTCCAAATATTAAATTCTTTAGTTTTTGAGCAACAGACTGAGTGAAAAGAAAAATAATCCACATACTCAACTACAATATACTGAGTAAAAGCCATGAACCCAAAGCTGTGCCAGACTGTTTCCCACAAATTAAACAATCTAATTTTAATAGCAGCCCAGAAGTAAGCTTAGGATGATAAAAGAAGGGAAGATGAACTTGACACTGATGAAATGAGGTCTCTTCCCCAAGGCTTCCAGATAATAATGAAGGAATTAGAACCTACTGTCCCAATGAAAAATGGGAAAATTATGTAGTGGTGAGTTTTCTGGCATTAAATTTAAATGTAATTTGGATACCCATCATTCAGGATGTCAAATTGATTCTTTATTCAAGGGGAAAGTTGAATTAGAAAATTAATTTATTTTCTTATTTGCTTACTTAAAATAGTTAGTATGATAATATTCAGAATACAAAGTAAAATAAAGTATCTCAGCCATCAAGGGGCATATAATTTTGTAGATTATTAGTCTGCCAGAGCATGCAGTGGAGATAAAGGCATGTTGAGAACCAGCATCTTTCTTACTGGATCCCTTCTCTGCCCATTTCTGCTTCAGAAATTTTTGACCTTATGATCATTTTCATCCCACATCAGCCTTCTAGATACTTCCATGAGAATACTAATAACCCAAAAACTTAAACAAAGGAAGCAATATTAACTCTTTGCACCCTTGAACATAAATTAAGATGGTTATTAAGTTATTTACATTTTTAATCCTTTACAATGGTGCTTTCAGATTTTTCTTATTCTATATAACATTGGTGAAAAGTTACACTTGAAGAAGTCAATGAGCTCACAAGACTGAAGAAATTCAGATGGATGTAGAGGTAGAAAGAGAAAGATGTGCTTATAAATCACCTGTTCAACTATTATCTCACAGAGGAGGAAGAAATTGAAAAAACATTGTTTGCCATGATACTTGCAAACTCAACCTAAAATCTACTGTGGGAATTTCACCATCTGACCTGTGAGAAGACTTGAAGTTCCTGGTTCTATAATATATGATCAAGACATTTAACAATTAACTACAAGGTATGAGTCAATGTTGTCCAACAAAATTAATTGATTCAAAAGATGACATAGACTTTATTTTAGACACATTAATTCCCAGAAGTAACATGCTTGCAAATACTAACCCAGTTAATTAATTTCTTTGAATCGTGGGATTTAAGGGATTCATTAAGCATGAACAGGAAAAGCATGCAAGTTGGTAAAATATTAACTGCTGTGGTAGACTAGGAAGGACAATTTTACACAATGTTTCATGCTTCATAAATCTGTTAAATTTTCTATCAGCACAAGTTTAATAACCAGTTGAAAACCTTGATTGCATTCAGGAAATTCAAATTACAAATACTAAAGTTATAATCACTTTCTAACTTACAGAAAAATTTTCTAAATTTGTTTAACTAAAGCATACAACAGTGTTGGTTCAACAAGCTGCCATCAAAAACTAATGTTTTCTGAACCAAACATTTCACATAAATCACCTCATTTAAATCTACATGATAGGTATTACTATTATTCTATATTCTTTTGGCTGTATTCTGAGGCTTAGGAGACACTTTAGTTTGTCAAGACCTCACACTAGTAAGGAATGGAATCAGAACTCCTTTCCAGGCTGTCAGAATCCAAAACCTGAGCTTTTAAACTCTATGCAGAAAAGCCCACCAAACACATAAAGTCCATGATATAACAAAACAGACTATATAGGATAATTATATTTTACCAAAAAAAGTATACACATTCAAGCATACACAGATACTTACCTCTAAACAAATGAAGGAAAAAGAGAAAAATCCAAATAGTAATTATTATACTTGGGTAGTAGGATCATAAATAACCCTTTTTATCTTGTTCTTTATGCTTTTCTATATACTTGCAGTTTTCTATAATATATATTTACTATTTTATAAATTAGGTCACATTGAAATCATTCTCAATCTTTCCTGATTGTATTAACGATAATAATAAACTCTGGATAGAGTCTTATGATGGTGTCAATATATGATTACAATAGTAAACAAAAAGGTTTTATCTCTGTTCTAGAGTATTTTTGGAGACACAAGGGTTATTGAAAAACAATCTGGTCTAGAAACAGTTCCCCAACCTAGATTATGTACTTCCAAATTGTGGATTCATTCCAGGAAAAAAATTATTAAACTACAATTTTGACTACCATTTGAACAGACCTCACACAGGCATTCCTGAAGTGTCCAGTTGTCTTGAGATTTCAGAAAGATAAAGTATTTAACAACCTCCTTTCAGAACCACAGTAAATCAGATATAGATATAGATAGATATATAGTTAGATAGGTGATAGGTAGATAGACAGATTGATTGATATGAAAAGGAATATCCAAAGTATCAAGTATTTATTCTTGAAGATGGCATGTTTATTTTCTGCTTCATAATTTTTCAATTCAATAGCAGCTCTCTGAATGAAATTCTATTTAACCAATAAGCTTACTCCTACCTATACTCTTTGAAATTTCCTCTGTTGATTTTTTAAAAAAAAATTATTAGCATAATTTAATTGTACAAAGGAGTTTCAGTGTGATATTTACATACATATATATAATGTACAATCAAATTCACTCCATTTATCTTACTGTTTTTTTAATCCTTCTGCATTCTCTTTTTAAACAATTTTAGTGGGTTTCATTATGCGTATATTCATTAGACATATAATTCTCAAAAGAATAACAAATACATGAAAAAATGTACAAGTCTCTTAGCCATAAAGGAATTCAATAGAAGAATAACACTAAGATTTCATCTCACCACAGTCAAAATGGCTATCATCAAGAAAACAAACGTCAAATGCTAGGGAAGATGTAGTGGGAATGGAGAAGGAAGATTTATCCACTGTTGATAGGAATGTAAATTAGTGTGGCCACTATGGAAATCAGTATGAAAGTGCCTCAAGAAACTAAAAATAGAAATACTGTATGATCTTCTGCTGTTCTGCTTGCAGTCTGCTACCCTCTTTATTTGTGCTATAGATCTCAAGACAATTATGTTTTTGCCCTAAATTTCTATTTATACCGATGATAGTAATCATAAACATTAAGTAATTTCTCATGAAAAATTTAATATGATTATTCAAAGGTTGTCATTTTGGTAAAGAAAATATTAAATCATTGGGAGCATTTAATAAAAAATGAGTTTCTAAAATAACTGTTGTCTCTTTTAATTCTATACAAGACAAGTCTAAAAGTTGGAGGAAATACATCAGAGCATCTGCACTTGAATTGCTTGGCAATAATATAAATTCCTATTATAATTCTAATTTTACTTTTAATCTATTCTTATTCCCATTCTTATAAGATATGTGGAAATAAACATCTATTATAATATATTTTAAATATGCATTAAATATCTGACCTAAAATAATCAGTTTCTTACAGAAATATTTGGTATTCTATATTAGATTTTTAAAAATATTTCAAAATCTATATGCAATAAACTCCTTTAAGCCTACATTTTTAGGCAAAAAGGCATTATGAAATATA
This sequence comes from Castor canadensis, assembly GCF_047511655.1. Classification (NCBI taxonomy): domain Eukaryota; kingdom Metazoa; phylum Chordata; class Mammalia; order Rodentia; family Castoridae; genus Castor; species Castor canadensis. The sequence goes on along the minus strand of NC_133390.1, from coordinate 15,775,946 downwards.
AATGAATAATTACAGTGAAAATGAATGTAGAAATATTATAATTACATATAAATGCACCTGAAAACAGTAAAATTTCAATTTGATTTATGTATTTATGGGATATTAGCTGCATCTCTTTCATGAATTTGGGTTCTTATTTTACTCACTTACAATGACTCCATTAGTTTTACAACTTAATAAATAATGAAAAATAAATCTTAGTGCAGTTATAATTATGTACTTTACTCTGAGAAATCATAAAGTTCATGAAAGAAACTTGTGAACCCGTACATCAAAGATCATTTCTAAACCAGCATATCATTGTGTTAAAGTTAAACTAACTCTGACCATCTAGATTTAAAAGAGATATCCAAACCACATGATTTCAATATATTAGGAATAATTATAAAGAAAATTAACTTGTATTCATTGAGCTTAATCATTACATAAACATCTAAAGTTTGCAAAAAAACTGAAGTACATCAATCATCAAAATAGTTGAGTTTCCTCTATTAGTGACATTTTTAACACAGAAAATGTTTAAAACAGATTGGCATACTCCATGATTAATTGCCAAATAAAATCATAAAAAGATCAAATTCAGAATTAATCTGAATCTTTTCAATCATTTTTATTAATGCCTATAAATTGAAAGTTATGTATTTTAATGATTCTCAGAAGTTATTCATTACACATGATTTAATTTTTATTCTTCTAAAAGCAATATTTTGATAAGTAAAAATCACAATAAATGTTATCCAGATCAATATTAAGAAAAAATTGATATACCTTTTTATCCCAAACCTCCAACCCATTGTCTTTTAAAATAAACTTAAGAGTGAGTGAATATATTCAGTATTAGGGGCAAAAATAAGGAGTCTGTTAGTGAAATGGGTAAATACTTTTCTATTTTACTTTAAGTGTATATTGAACAATTTGAATGAGAAGAAAATAGATGAAAGAATTTTGGAAAAATAATATAATACAGTATAAATGTAAGTATTATATATAATATAGTATTATAATAATATATAAGTATTATATATAATATGATATAGTATGTATGTATATATATAATAGTAGAGAAAGGAATGATCAAAAACAAAGAGCACATCTGTACAGACACAGGAAGAAAGCACTAAATAGGAAAGAGCTGTGGCCCATATGGTGGGCTGAATTTGTCCCATAAATCTCAAGCATCCTTCACATAGCGTATGTGTGCTCTGAGATGCCAAAGAGTGCATTAAGATATCTTGGCTGTACTTGGGACCTCTGTAAATGTCAGCACATCTGTCCTGTTGTTTAGGGGTCACACTACTTAAAACTACAGCAAAGGAATTATCTCTTCATTTGTGTTTGGGTGTCAAAAGCTTCCCCCAAAATGTTTCCCTGAGATTCAACTTAGTCTCTGTTACCGCAGTCTTAATCAACATGTGGAGCTTTTCAGTCACTGTTAGGAAAAATAATTTAAATTACATTAATTAATGATTTATGAAATGTAAAGCCACTAGGTTTATTGATGATTCTATCATTAAAGAGTAATTTGGGTAAAAGGATAAGGTGTAGAATGAAATTTGGCTTTGAGAAAGTAAAAAATGAGGTACCTTTTTAATGAGCATTCAATATTTTATTAGGAGCATGACAAAATAAGTAAAGGTATCGTGATTAAAAAAAAAATACACATGCACATGCCAACTTTTTAAAGGAAAGTCAGTAGCATAACATGTTTTGAACAAAAGATTCTCTACATTACTCATTCCAAATCAACCACTTCATGTTGGTGAACTAAGTTTCTATTGAGTAGTTAAGCCTTTGCTGAGGTAATTAAAATAAAAAAACATTACTTGATGAATGAAATATAATTTTTATTTATTTGCCAGTTCCAGGCTGTCTACAAAGCTAACCATAAGAAATATGTGTGATTCTATCTAAATTAACCTGAAGAAAATCTTCCTTGATTATCCATGATTCTTTTCATTCTCCTAGGAATCTTATATCAACATTAGGTGACTTGTCAATCACCTTGAGAATTTCTGAATAAAATTTCAAGAAAATTAAAATGTTTCAGGGACTGTTCTTTACTTTGTAAAGTAGAAAAGACTGATTACTTTTTAAAAAGCAAAATAATTAAGAAAGTTGAAATTTATTTGGGCATTTCCTCTACTCCTGAAATATGATGCATTATTTGGAGCAGTTTCTTCCAAGGAATGTAGCTAAATTTGGATATCAGATAAATAATAAATTTTCTTTTTAGTTATGAGTATGTCTCTTGCAATACTTAGGATACCATGCAATATTTGGGGCTCACTTTTACCAAAAAATGTTTTGCCATCAATCTGAAATTTAAACTTTATTGGGTGTCCTATATTTTTATTTGCCAAACCTGGAAATCCTATTTAGGTCAGGAATTGGGCCATACCTGTAAATTTCCTTGGGACTGACAAAACCATGAAACATATATAGGCTTGGAATTCCAATGAAGCAAGTGTGGTAGATGGAGTATTGTGACTGGTTCCATTTTCTCACCACAAACATGTTTTAAATGCCTCATTTCCTTAAACAATATTAGCATAAAACCAATTTTCTCAGAAAAAATAAGGTTGTCTCTATTTTATGTTCAAGTGATTTCAGTAATTATTAGAGTTAGCTAAAGGAAGACAAAATTCTTAAGGAAAAATAAATCATATATTTTAACCTTAAGATTATTAGACTGAGAAAAAAGGAAGAAAAATGTGTTGGGAAAGAAGAGAGATGGGGGTATAACCTAATCATGTATACTTATCAGAGGGTTAATTCAATATTCTTAGCACCTAATACTACTTTTCAAATCTTAAGGAGATTCTCTAGTCTAGCTGACTGAGACATTATTCAATTATGGGCAGTTTTTCTGACCAACTGCATGCAATGTTTTTGAAAGAAACTATACAGCTAGAAAATGATCATTCAGCTACTATCTGTAGACTTTTATCTCACTGAACAGTGATTAATAGTCATTTTGACCTTCCATTCTTCATTTTTCTAACATGTCCCTAGAGTTTTAATAAAATTTAAGCCCCCTTTATTATAGAAGTGTGTGATGTGGGTATTTTCTATCTTGAACTTTATTTTTGAATTTCCCTAGCATGTACTGTTCTAAATTCATTGCTTCTACACCTTAGTGTAATACAAGTGCGAGAAATGGTTCTTTGCACTTATTATGTATATATACATTTTACTATATGATGACTCACTATTATGGTTTTGACTTCCCCCACAATGGGGTGGGCTTTCCATTTTTCCAGAAGAGAAGAGAGCAGTGAAAAATGGGGAGAGGATGCTTGCCTCCCATGTTTACTCCATACTTATCCTGGCCATGGAAGAGAATAATTGCTTCCTGGAATGTTTTCATTTAGCACAGTATTGTGCTGCAGACACCCTGACATATTGCAGGGCGTATTTTGAGTCCCTGGTGCCTTCTCCCTTGAGTACACTATGCAGATGTGTAGCTGGTGGTATTGTATGACTAATTTCCAAGCTTACATTTGGTCTTGAACTGCAAAATAGAGGGGCATAGTTTCATTGGCTTTGATACTAAATAATAACAAAGTTAAATTTTCATTTATGTATTTAAGTATCCTATGCCTAAAGCGTGTGATCGCTTAGCGCTGTTAACCAAGGTGCGTGCTAATTTAAAGTATTTTAAGAGTGCAGGCAAGCCACATAAACTGCAAAGCTTTACTGGAATACCCATCCTCATTGCTAAACTCAGTGATATATGCAATGCATTAAATTCTATGGGACATAATATTAAGAGTATAGGTGATCCTTTCTGTATACATATTTGTTTACCATGTTCTATGCATTTACAGATGCTCAAATTCATCAATGAATAAAAAGGACTTAAATTTAAGTTCTAGCCACATTATATGTGTTATTAACAAAAGGAAGTATAACCAACTTCTCCACTAGATGGTCAACCATTGGAAGCTGAATCTTATCATCTCTACCGCCAAGACAGGGCCTATGTAAAAGGAAATGTCTCTGTACATTTGTTGAACTAATATGAAAACAAGGGTAATCTTCAAAATCTTATGTAATCTTCAGAAAGAATATAATGCAAATGTAAACATCTACCTGCTTTCATCTTCTTTCTATAATTTTCTGCTGGTTTAACTAATTAAATATAGGAATTTAAGATACTGGCAAGTGACTAATTCTCTCAGGGAAATTATACATGTTATCTATTTAAAAATCACTAAAATTTCTTCTACAAAATATTTTGAAATCCCTGTTGCTCATGTCTATGATAAACCACCTCAAGCCTGAATTGATATATAGATAAGTGTTTTTATTCTGTGACAACAAATTATGCACATGCCAGGGTGAGATAGAAAGGGGCAAAATATCAAGTCTACATAACTTACCACATTCAAATGTTATCATTTATTTATTCATTTTGTGGTGCTGGGGGTTGAACCCAAGGCCTTGCAAGTGATAGGCAAACCCTTTACCACTGAGCTAAATTCCCAGGTCCAACACATTTAACTCTTTTTTTTTTTTTTTGGCTTTCTTTTCTTTCTTTTTAATTTTTTTACAAGAATTCATTGTTTTATTCCACATTTTAAACTAATAACATTATCTCTTTTATATCTATTTGATGTCTCCCAGGCATTTAGTCTCCTAAAACAATGATTTTTAATAGCGTCTTTTATACAAATAAACTGAATCTATGCAAATGTTACTTTAAAAGTTTAGTGGGCTACAACACGTCTAACCATTAGACAAATTTTTGATTTGTCAGTATTTTTATTACATATTAAATGATTTTCTAGTTTTCCTGATCATTGCTTGTTTTTCGCTTTTATGTATCCACAATGGCAGTCAGATTTGCAGAGTAGCTTGAAAAATGAACTTCAAAATCACCTAACATTAATTGGCTTTCTTTAGAGGCATTGTTGACTGGAAGGGCTGGCTTGTGTTTAAACTCTGCCCTTTTTGTTAATTTTTTCAATAGCATTTCAGAGGAAAACTTGTTTTGAACACAAGTCCTAAATCTGACTATGTTACATGCCATGCCAAATTGCTCAGTGTTAAGACACTGGATCTCTGAATTTCTGTCACTAATTTTTGTTAAAACATTATGAAACTTGAGTTACTGGTGAAGCCCCTTATACAACTCACACCCCTCTACAGTTCCTGCTTCTCTTTCCAACAGGCTACAGGGACTATGGCAAGATGACGTTTTTGAAGAAAGATAGTGTCTGAGACTTAGAAAATGAATTTGTATAACTAACCCTGGTTCGTATCCCCATTTGGGAACTTGATTCTTCTTCCTCCTTTTCCTCCTCCATCACATAGCTCCTTGTGCTCAACTCTAGCTCAGTTTGATTAACTGATGTTTCATTGTTTATGCACCAACATATCATGTGAGACCATCTGGGTACCCTCTGAGAAGTCAGCATCTCCTTCCATCTTCTACAACTGATCATTGACTGAAGGGTCAATTCTTCAATATTAAGGCAGTTCAACTAGTCATTTAGGGATTCCTTCAACACAAGCAGTGTTTCCTCCTCTTTGTGTAGTTCCTAAAGCTGGATCAACATGGTTCTTCCTTAGGCCACCACCTTCTGCCATCTCATATCCCCCACATTTAACTCTTAACGTGTTTCTTTAATGTAAGACATGTGCATGTCTTTCACATAACATTAATAGCAGGACTAGCTCAGTAGTAATCAGACTTACTGGAAAAACAATTCAGACAAAACAACAATTCTTCATTGTTCACAATGCTAGACCTAGGATAAATATAAGAAACAACAATAGAAATGGTAAAATGAGCGTGGTAATTGAGTGCAGAATTTATTCATACTGAAAAGAGAATGATTGTTTTGTGAGCCTAAGCATGTTTTTGGACTTAGGAGAAGAATTCATTTAACTGAAAACCATTGTAATAACTGGTTCCATATAACAAGTGTAATATGTCCTGGCATGTGGCCTATAGTAACACTGGTTGCCTAATCCAGTTATTGTGAACTTTATCAAATGAAAAGTCCTGTCTGACAAATGCTTTCTCTAGTCCTGCTATAGAGGAAAACAATCTCTAAAAGCAAAGGTATTGTTGTTTTAGTATTATCACTGTTGGGTTATTTGTATTTGAAATGATATAAAATCTTCTTACATTTTAATAGGCTTTTCACAAGATTTTGAGTTCATATTTGGGGAGTTGAGGGATAAAGGGAATGAAGGTCCAAGGATTGCATATCAGTAGATAGAAAATTCAGGACTAGTGTTTACCACAAAGAAGATCTGTGTTACTAAAACTAGAATACAGAAACTAGGATAGACTGTAGAACTGAAGCTGCACATTTAGCAACTCTGATGAGATAACTGAACAATCAATTTTGTAACTTTTATAAATAATGAGTCTGTACAAAAGGCTTAACAGTTGGTCTTCATTAAAATTATGCTATATATAAGGAATTCATTTTAATACATTCATTTATTTGGGCTGCTACTGAAAACAGTTTTTATTAGCAATGTAAATAAATATGAAGATATGAAAGGAAATATGCACTTTCAGTAATACAGGATAAAGAAATGAGAAGCTCTGTTAATATGGGTATGAGGAAGGAAGCCCATCCAAACTTCACATAGTTTGCAATTGCATAGGAATTAGCTTTTTTATAAGTTGGTAGTTTCATTGTTCACTTACTAGACAGAATGGAGAGTTTAATAGTTAGCCACAGAGTCTATTTATAGAATTTTTAAAACACAGTCATTCCTGAGAGTTCTGGACTGTTTATTGTACTGCTCTCAGAGTCGACAAGGTCATGCCAAATTCTGTGAAGACAAAATATAACCTCAAGGTCCAAATTCCCTAGGTTACATGAAGGTAAAGTGATATGGAAAAGTGATAAAAGAGAGCCTGGCCATTTTATCTTTCCCCAGATTCTCAGAAAAATCCCTTTGAAAAAATTTTTAGCTAGATTCAGTTCCATCTCCCTTCTATTAATGATTGCTCAATTATCTCAACAGCTTCTTTTAGGGTTAAGTGAATTTCCCTCAATGTTCTGAAAGGAAACCAGACTCTTACAACTTGCAAATACATGTCTTCTAACCCACGACCAGGTCACATATAAACTGGCTTATAAAGTTTACTGGGCTTCTTTGCTTCTTTCAATCTTCCCCCACTTCACTTTGAGCCATCTACTGCACTACTCACGTGTTTTCATTCTGTTATAATGAACATCTGTGACAGCATCTTGTCCAAAATAAATAAAATTTAGCAGATGATTCTGTTGGGTTATGCTAAACAATTTCTTAAACAGGATCAGATTTCTTTCTAAGGGAGTACAAAATATCTCCATATGATGGTTTATGTTTATTATTGTCTATGAGAAAGAGAGGGAGATGCAAAGTCAAGACAGAGAGATAGATAATAATTATAAAGTTATTAAAAATTACTTAACATAGTTTTATAAGTTATTTTTAATTAAGAAATGTTTTTAATACAAACCAGAGGGCCTGCTTTCTCATTAAAAGAATTTCAGTATATTGTCTAAAATGTTTTAGTGTAGCATGTGCTGGAATTGTCTGGTATCACTATTACCAGTTTTGCTCCTGGCTATGGTGAAGCCCTGTGATTCCTCCACGGTGCTTCTTCTCTGGCTTTGCTTGCACAAAACAAACTGCAGGAATACCAGGAAAGGGCAACAAAAGACTGGCTCTCCATCACATCACAGACTTGAAACAATCAGGACAGAAGTGTTGAATAAACCTCCATGCTTAAAAACTGTTTTGTTTGATTATAATATTTACACCTGGTTTTTTTTTTCAAGATCCTATCTTTCCTTTCATTTTTTTTTCACCTACAGATTGTTACATCTTTTTGTTTTAGATGTTTTGTTTACATATTGCTGCATGTAGTTAGAATTTTATTATTATGTCATCTACTCTGCAATTGCTTCCCTTAAATAGGATCATTCATCCTATTCCATACAAATTTAGTCACTGAGCTATTAGGCTTGAGCCTCTTGCTCTGATTGGTGTTTTCTCAGTGCCTTGCCAATTTTTCTTATTTTTTCTGTCTTCCCTTTTCTAGGGATTTTTTTAAGTTATTTTTCTTTCTTCTACTAGGCCCCTTTCCTTCCTCTAACTGATAGATTATTGTTTTTGTGAATTTTAATTCAATCTTTTCTTGCCACAAAGGTATTAAGCATTAAATTATTGCTTCATAAATGAATATTCATTTAGACAATAGCTTTCAAATTCAGATCAGTGATTCTTAATACTGATGCTCCTCGGGGGATATTAGGTAGGATGTAGTAACATCACTAGCTGTCATTAGAGGTTAGAATCTGTTGGATAGAGGGCAAATATATTGCTAAACCTCTTACAATTAACAGGATCCCAATACAAAAAAAATGCCCAATTCAAAATATCAATAATGTCAATTATAAGAAATCCTGGTTTAGATTTACTCACATTTACCACTTTTATTTATTTATTTATTCATTCATTCATTCCTTTATTATTTTTTGGTTCTCGTACCTTTCATCTGAACTAAATGTTCTACCTGAAATGAGGGTCTACTCTTAACAAATGCTCTCAGTTTTTGTTCTGCTCTTCTTACCCCTTGATAAGATTCTCTTTACTTTATTCTTATATCTGATTTTTTGTAAGTATGTAAGTTTCAGATGGAAATATTCTTTGGATTATTCCATACTGGTGACATGCAAGCTTGCAGTCCAATGGTCATGCATAAGAAAGAATGCTGACTTTTCATCTCTGGCTGTTCCAGAGGCATTTGGTGTCCTACTTTATATTTGATGTATCTCAATGTGGATTTTTAATTTATTTATCCTGCTTGGAATGCAATGAGGTTTTGAATGTGTGGACAAGTATATTTCAGCATTTCTGGAAAATTCTCAGCTATTGTCTCTTCAAATTTTGACCCTGTTCCATTTTATCTCTTCTTCATAAACACCAACCAAATATGTGTTTGGACTTATTAGCAATTACCTTCTCTTTTTCATATTTTCTCTGTTTGCTCTCCATGTGTACCATTTTGTATAATTTCTTCTAACTTTGATACTAGATTATCCATTGGCTCTTCAGGTGTGCTATTCTGATGTTCAATTTAACCACTGGAATTTTAATATTGGTTATTTACTTTTCATTTCTAGAAATTAATTTTCTCAAGTTGGCTATGTTACATTTTATATTTCCTGTTTATTTCAAATTTTAAAGCTAGACTCTTATTTTGTAAGAGTAAGAATAGGTATTTTGATTATCTGTAATCTCTTTTGCTGAAAACCATTGTCAACCTATTTTTTGCTATTTCTTTTGTGTCATGCCATTTCTTACTCATGGTTTTTTGTTTCTATTGTGCACTCTATTATTTTAGAAGGATACTCACTGGTAAAAGAACATTTACAGGGCTCTTTCACAACTACGTGAAATTACCCTCAAGAACTTTTGGGGCACCAGGAACTAGAGAAAAGGTTAGATCAAAAAGAATTAACCTAGAAGGTAACACCCAAGCACAGGAAATCAATGTGAGTCAATGCCCTGTATAGCTATCCTTATCTCAACCAGAAAAAACCCATGTTCCTACCTACAACAAAATTAGAAATATGCTTATACTCTCTCTACAACAAAATTAGAAATAAGGGCAAAATAGTTTCTGCTGGGTGGGGGGGAGAGGGAGGGGGTAGAGTGGGTGGTAAGGGAGGGGGTGGGGGCAGGGGGGAGAAATGACCCAAGCCTTGTATGCACATATGAATAATAAAATTAAAAAGAAAAAGAACTTTTGGCTTTTTTTTCTGGGGACACTGGCATTCTGAGAATTTTTCAATTAAAGTTCATAGTTTGAGGCTACTGGGAACGCTTGTTCCAGGTGGGGATGGAAATCCACAGTGACTGCCTTTCACCTTTTGTTATCGCCTGTGTTAAAAAATGCTCTGTTTGTGCTGTGATTTGAATATATTTTGTCCTCACCAAAATTCATGTTGAGGTTTGGTATCCAATGTAACAATATTGTGATGTTGCAGGAAGAACTTTAAGAAATGACTGAGTCATGAGGTATCCACTGTTATGAAAGGATTAATGTCGTTTGGTGGGGTGTGAGTTCTTGCTCTTATGATACTGGAGTAGTTATGTCAAGCGGTTATTATAAAGGAATTCTGCCCCTTATGTGTTTCACTCCTTCTATAAATGTTCACTGGTTTTTCTTTCTGCCATGAGTTGAAACAGCACAAAGCCCTCACCAGAAAAGAATCAGATACCATACCACACTCTTGGACTTCCCAGCCTCTAGAACCATTAGCCAAAACAAGCTTCTATGTTTTAATAAATTATGAAGTACCTGGTATTCTTTTATACAATAAAAACCTGTAGTAAAAAAGTGTGTGACTCTTTGATGATCCAGTTTAATGATGGGAGGATCTTTAATACATTTCCCACCTCTGTAGACCAAGGACCTTAATTTTGTCCTCATATGTCTTTTTAAGCCACCAAATCTGAAAATCGCAATTGCTTAGACTGGTCAACACCCTTAAGGCAAAAATGGGTTTATTTCTCTGCTTCCCCTTATAATTTTGTTTTCTCATTGACTCATATTCTTCCCAGTTCTTGTACAGAGACATTTAAAAATATATTTGTTCTTCATGGTTAATGTCTTTTGCAAAAATTGCTAGTGAAAATTAAAATAACTTTTAAAAATGTATTACCTTACATCTTTTGCTCAGTGACTATCTACAGCTTGTCTTTGAGTATAAATTTCTGATATACTTGACATAAAGTCATGTTAGATGTACTAAGATGTTAGGAGTTTAATTGGTAGTTATTATTATGAGTGTTCAATGACAAAATAAGTTGCTATCATCATAAATATATTATTAATATGTTGGGATGGCTAGTAATTTAATTTCTTACCTAATGACAAATATTATCAACTTTATTTAGCTTTATTTTTCTTAAGATAGCATCTTGCTGTGCTGCCCAGGCTGACCTCAAACTGTTGGACTCAAGCAATCATCCTCCCTTAGTCTTCTGAGTGCAAGAACTACAGATGTGTGCCATCATACCTGGCTTTAGTTAGCTTTTGGCACAATAATTACTGCCATAGAGCTGGTGCTTTCCCTATGCCAGAAACATGCATTATTTCATTTGATCATCAAACCTTCAGAGATTAGTCTTTACAGAAGAAGTACTGGGAGCAGGGAAGTTACATTGCCTAAAGTCATGTACATAATCAGTAAGTGATAAAGACGAGATTTGTCCAAGATCATGGCTATTGAGTCCATGAGCTGTGTGAGACTATTTTACTTACAAATGAGTTAAATACACAATTTTCAAAGGAAGATGTTCAAAGGACTAATAACTACATGAAGAAATGTTCAACCACCTTAGTCATAAAGAAATGTAAATAAAGGGGACACTGAGATTTCATCTCACCATAGTCAGAATGGCTATCATCAAGAAAACAAATAACAAATGCTGGCAAGGATGTAGGGGAAGAAGTGACCATTATACCTTGTTGATGGGAATGTAAGTTAGACCAGTCATCTAGAAATCAGTATGGAGGGTCTTTGAAAAACTAGAAATAGAACTACTGTATGATCCTGCTGTATTACTTCTAGGGATATATGTGAAGGAATGTAAGCTTACATATAATCAAGATACCTGCACAGCCATGTTTATAGCAGTACTATTCACAAAAGCCAGAATATGGAATCAGCCTAGGTGCTTCACCAACTGATAAATGAATAGAGAATATATATACCTTGGAGCATTATGCAGCCATAGAGACAAATGAAATCATGTGTCTTAAAGGAAAATGGATGGACCTACAGATCATCATGTTAAGTAAAATAAATCAAACTGAGAAATACAAATATCACATTTTCTCTCTCATATGAGGAATCTAGTCCCTAAAAATTAATGATAGGGATATAAAACAGGTTTTGTTTGGAGGTGGGTGCAAGTGGCAGGGGAAAGGTTGAAAGGACAGGGTGAACGTGGCTGAAGTATTTATATATGTGTATGAAATAGAATAATGAAACCTGCTAAAATTATTTTTTTAAAGGGATGGAAGAAGGGATATTAAGTAGCAATAGAAGATTTGAATTTGATCAAAGTACATTGTATGCATATATGGAAATATCATAATGAAATCCCATTGCACAACTAATACACATTAATAAAACTATTAAAAAAGAAAGGATGAACCTATTTTAACTCCAACTCCATGTGTTAGCTTCTATGGAAGCAATTCTATTAACTCCCAGGAAGCTGGCAAACCAGAAGCTCATGACAACAACTTTCATATCCTTGAAAAGCCCAATAAATATAAATATATAATTTCATTCTATGTTAAAAGAATTATTTGGACAGATGTACAAAATAAATTATAAGCCCCCAGAGACTTTTATTAATTTTATAAATATAATCAGCAACATGTATGGAAAGGTCACTAAAGTAATATGAAATTAAATCTTATAATTTTAACAATTTCAACTACCATAATTCTATATTTATGTTTTATAATTTGATGAGTAGAGATCTTTTTTTAAAGTGTATGATTTATATGAGAACATTCAAGACCTCAAAGGAACATTTTCAAAAGAACTTTTATCAAGCACAATTAAATCTCTGCACATAAAGAAAAAGTTTGCAGAGTCATCTGCTTGGCAGAATGACAGCTGCATAAGGGAAACATGGATAAGTGTTCATTAATTCTAGCCAGGAAAATAACGTTACACATCATGGAAAAGAACAGTGAACTGAAACAGTGGTGTTATTTTTATTTGTAAATACAGAAATCCTTACTGATTAAAAATCATGTGTATATATAGTGAAAAATGAAAAATTTCCCCAGGAATTTGTCATCTACCAAAAATAATCAGTGCTTTAAAGGATGAGAAAAGGGTAAAGGAAATAGAAAACTTCACATTTTCCAAACCTTTTCCCAAATCCTCAAATACCAAGATATTCGAAGTAGTTCCTGCCATTTGGCCAGTAAATGAATTGGAATTATTTTGAAACAAATTGTCAACAGACTTATTAATTTCCCAAGAATTGGTCAATAGTTTACTTTTTTTTTTTGAAACACATGAATAAAGTTTACTAAAAGAAGTTGGATTGAAATCATGTTGACTGAAATATTTGTTATTTGTTTTCCTTGAAATTTTGGGGACGGAATCCATCAGGATGCCCTTAAGTCACTTTTTTTCAGTTGAAATAAACCCATATAGATATTTTACGTTCTGGGGATCAAACCCAGGGTTTTTGGCATGTAAATCAGTTGATCTATCCCTGAGCTATATCTCCAGCCCCTAAATATGAATTTTAAACATTACCCTACATCAATATCATAATCTTTGATTAACATATTTATTTTGCCTCTACTCCATGAGCTTTCTTTTTTGACTCCATCTGCATCTAGATGATGCTACATTTATTTTTAAAACAAACACCGAAGTAAGCCTGGAAACACAAAATCCAGTCTTGTTAAAAACTCCAACATACACTTTAAAAAATGTAAATAACCTGATGTTATTGCCTTTTTAAGCCCCAAAATCCATAAAACTGACATATTTACCTTCAAAGACAAACTTCAATCAATAACTCTGATGATCTCAAAAGATGTTTGACTGTACTCACCACACTGGGAATGTTCAGGACACCTATGTTTGTTGCTGTTGCTATGGTTTGGGTTTTTTCATTTGATTTTTTTAACTAAAGAAGTTACCCAAAGACTTAGCTACATGTGCAATAGAAACTTCTTTGAATAGTAATTAGAACATGGATAACTGGTAAGTGTCTGTGATGATATTGCTATAGTCTCTTAGAAGCAAATAAATGGTATGATGTTCAGAATATTAACTTTAATGTTAGAAACAATTGTGCAGTACACTTTTGAGATTTCTAGTCAGTAATAAAGAACAACACATTTTTATTTTGGGTTTTACTATATCTCTGTTAGAAAGACAATGTGATGGTGTTATGAATCTTCAATTTACCATCCATCTCAATTGCAGGTTACTAAGAGAGATGTAGAAGGACATTCAAGTGAATTCATGCAGCTTGTTCTAACACAGTATGGTCTTAGGACCCAATGGGACTAGTGAGTTATAGCACGTTTGAGCTTCCAGGACTTCTTTTGTCCAATAGATTGATGGTTGGTATATAAACAGCTTTGACACTTTCCCTCTATGTTCACAATCTCATATTTGCCAAAACATAACATAAAGAGACTTGAAGGTAACTCTAGGAAAAATTACCCTCAGAAACACAGAATAGCATGCTTTTTCACTCCAGCTAGTTCAAACCATCCTCTGCTAGCCGCTTTTAATGTGGTCCACCCTGTTCTTGCTAATTATCATTTGAAATTTTCCACCATCCTCACCTCCACCAAAATCCTGAACATCTTTCATAGTTATCTTTGACAGTCTTTTCTCAACCTTAACCTCAATCTCTGCTTTCTCAAAACTATCACATCTGTAGCTATCAAACAAACATATGCTTACAGAACTTAAGGAAAAGATGAATGAAGATGAATGGTGACTGAAATATTAAATGTCATGGCCCTGTAAACGATGCAACAGGCAAGAAAAGCTGTTTTAGGAAAGAGAAAGACATAGGTAAAATTTCTCTTTTAAACTTGAGCATGAGGTGATAATGGATATATTCAGAATGTAATCCAAGAGGATTAGAAGCATAAATTTAAATTGCTAATATTTCCTCAATCATCTTCATTTAGAGTCAGAGAAAGTGATAATCTGGGTATTTTAAAGAGATGAGTGGTTAAATGAATACTATTTTTTCTATACAATTCTTTCAATATTATAAATGCTTACTTACACAGGTGAATACTACCACTAGAAAAATACTCATTGGCTGCTTTTTCCTTACTTTATCAAGACTTTAGAGGGACTTAATTTATTTGTCCAAGTGACAATATGACCTGCAGCTTCTGTATATGAAGCTGAGAATGGTGGTACCTACAATGAAGGCCCTTATAGGTCTAGATACATTACTCATTCTTTTTTGCCAGCAGGAAGTTATAGCCAAATTGAACCTTCTATTATCTAGGGAGATGATTAAAAAATTACAAGGCTTGGGCATAATCATAATCAGAAGACATAGGATACAGTACATCTGAAGGCATTTCCAGATTAGTTTCAATGAGGAGAATGGAAGCATTGAAAAAAAGAAAATACACAATATACTTTGAGAGGTTCCATATGAAGAAAAAACAAAAGTAAAAAAAGGTAAAAGGAAGACAGTAGAATTGGTAGTAAGCTATAGCAGATTTGTTTGTATTTGTAAAAGTCATGGGAGGGTATATCAGTAAAAAAAACATGGATTGAAATTACCAAAGATGAATGTTGGTATCTGGGGGAGAATAAACAAGTAACCAAAAAAAAAAAAAGAAAAACAAGTAATCCATGTGGTATAAAGTAATTACAGAGATGAGGATTAATATGCAGCATTATCTGTACTAATGTGAATGCTTAGTGAAGAAGTAGTTTTTTAGATATTCAAGGGTAGGCAGCACAGATGTTTTTTCCCTCACTGTCCTACAGGACAAATCTACCAATGGAGAGCAGAGAGCAGGTCACACATTGCATCTTGTGCACAGAGTGGGATCCCCAATGCTAGGGTGCCCCAATAGACTCCCTGTTGATTTTTTCCAATTTATCAATCAAATATCTCTTTTCAGGAATGAGGGAACAAAGAATATAAACAAAGGACAAATTAAAATAGGAGAAATAGTGACTAGGTGATTCCATTATCAGGAAACAGAAAAGAAGAGAAAAAGAACAAGATGAGGCAAACAGACAAGTTAACTGACTTTGTGCAGAATTCTAAAATAGCTTCCTCATAAGATTGGAGTTATGGCATTTGTTACTGGTTTTCTCTCACTTCTTGCAAATTTTTCCCCCTTTTCTAGGCTTATCATTTGCTTGGAATAATAAATTTTGCTTCTAATGTTTAGATATTATTGTAAATGAATACAATGGGAAAACACAGTAATTTTATATCTTGTATTACACAGATGGAAAGAACAGATACACATAAACAGATACTCATAATGTCAATTCTATTAAGTAGAATTTGGAAGAGGTCTTTAATAGAAACAATGGTTTGGCAATAGACTAAATGTGGAAATTTAGAAGCAAATAAACAAGATGTCAAGAGGTAAAAAGAACACTTGGAATTATGATCTTGAAAAAATTGATTACATACAAATTTAATAAAATTGAAAAGTTATAGCAATGTTATAAAAATAATCTCTATTAAAGTACAACTGCAGTGACAAACTAATGAATTGGTCATAAAATTAATGTAAGGTAATAGCACTTTTCAATGTACAGTTTTATTAGCAGATATTTACATAACTCATGGAATTTGTGATCACACTCAAATCATATTCTTTTGCTTGTTTATGAGCTCCTGCACTGTATATACTCAGAATGTTAGCAAAAGCAAAGCCACCTAGAAATATAGTCTGTGTCTTTCTGCGTGATCATGAGACTAATCCTTGTGATACCTAGAGAGGATGAAATTTTTATTGCATAATAAATAAACAGAAAATAAGAAGTAAAAATTCTCCCAGATAGTTCAAAACAGATTCTCTTGCTTTTAAGTTTTAATTTGGGTTGTATATTGAGTGAGTGAACAAATGGCAGATAGTTGGAAGGGTGGAGCTCCGAGCTTCAGACCAGGAATGCAAGAAAAGTTGCTATTTCTGAAATTATTAGAAGTTGGTCTTCTTATGATATCTAAAATTACAACTCACACATAATGAATATTGATTGTATATATAAAACAAAACAGATAATTGACAATGTAACAATTTTAGCATTTAGATGCTGCAAATCTAATTAGATTAAAGAAAACTAAGTGCATTAAGTGATCAGTATAATCTCAGTATTTAAACTGTACTTAACTTATAGACATAGATGAACCTCTCAAGAATTTAGAAAGGATGGGTTGGGTACCAAAACTTTCGCCACTTTCTCTTTTTTAATTATCACATCACTAGACTTATAATAACAACTTTTAATGAAATATTCTTTTAAATTTCTCATGAGAAATAACAAGTTCTTTTTTAACCCATGTATCCTCATTTTCTTTTGGAACACGGACTGATTTTCATTGCTCTCACTACTTTGATTTTCTTTAGAAATCTGAGCTTATATATTTTCACCAGAGATGAACACACAATTTACAGTACTACATTTAAGTGAGGATTTTTTTCAATACCTGGAGACTTTCTGGTAGAGTCACACGAGGTCAACATAACAGAATGTGTATTTCCAACTATCATTACAAATGAACATGTTTGTAATTGTTGAGAGCTGGGGCTACCAAGGCAGCAAGATCTGTGGCTCTCTATTGTACTCTGCCAAGTCACATGACTTTCAGCACATAACACCTGTAAAATGGGCACACTTACACCTACACCCCATGTTTTGGAGAAGAGTTATAGATAGTTTTTCAAGTGGACAACACACTAATGGGCTTCTTGATAGAAAAGATTTTTCTATTATCATTACAGAATTCTGAGAAAATCAGCTGTTCTCATGATGACATATAAGCCATATCCTAACACATCCTTCTCTAACCTCAGTGTGCATTCCACCACATAGACACCTTCAATTTAGTAATAAGCCACAAAGCTTTCATTCTAAGGTTAGTTACCTAGTATTTAGAGGTATCATTAGTTCTAGAAAGCCTTCTCATATCCTTCAGGATGAAAAATTGGATCCAAGAATATGCATGTACTAAGAAAAGACATGAAAATTGGTCTGAAGAAAATCATGTCAAGGTGAGTCCATCAGTCAGATTCTCCAGAGAGCCAAGGTCAATATGCTATATATCCATACAGCATACGTAAAATATGCACGTATATGCACATATCATATAGAGAGAAAGAGATGGAAAGAAACAAAGAATTTTATTTATTTACTTATTTATTATTTTTATTTTTTTAAATTGTTATGCTGGGTGGGGGCACATGGTGGCCTTTACAAAAGTTCTTACAATATATCGTACTTGAACTCACTCCCTCCACCATTCTGCTGCCCACCATCCCCATTCCTGAAATACTTTCAGCAGGTGTCATTTTTCCATTTGCATACATGTGTTCACATTATTTACACTGTATTCACTCTCCCATGCCCTTTCCCCACCCCTTCCCCCTCCTACTGTTACCATCCCCCAGGCAGGGCATTAATTTATTTGAAGGAATTGATTCATATGATTTTGGATGGAATCTTTGAAATCTATACAGCAAGCCAAAATATTGGAGTCTTAAGGAGAATTCCTTTTTTAGGAATCTTATCTTTGCTCTTAAGGCCTCAGATGATTATCTGAAGCCTACATGTACTATGGAGGGTATTCAAAGTCTATTGATTCAAATCTTAATCATATATGGAAAAACGTCTTCATAGCAACATCTAGACTAATGCTTGACCAAACAACTGGGCGTCATACTCTAACCCAATATGACATAAATTTCACCCCAGTGAGTTTCCTGAAAACATGCCATTGTATTCAATAAGTGCTGTATAAGAAAGATTTGAAATGCATAATGCTAACACTACTCTTTTATTTCTTTAGCAAATAAGTAGAATCCAAATATTACAAATAAAATGCATTTGTTTTGTTCCTATAATTAAAAAATACTTTCATTATAACCATCTTAAAACAGCTTACTTAGTAGACATTAAATAAACCCTTCTATGTTAATGCTTTGAATGCTTGCTATTCAGCAAATTTAAAGCCTTTCCCTGAAATTTGGAAGAAAACTTAGATAACTTCTTTTTAGTTATTAGTAAACAAAAATATTATACTAAAACAGGGCCAAAGAAGAAAGTTTAAATAGTGATCCCCCTCAATTCATGTATCTTCACTTTAGTATATTGTCAAGTTTTAGAAATAGAAATTGAAGTTTTATTCCAATTAACATGTGTTATTTAGGCCTGGAGGTATGACTCAATCTGTAAAGCACTTGTCTAAGAAGCATGAGGACCTAAGTTCAAGTCCTAGTACTGAAAAAAAAAGTGTTATTTATAATCTTCAAAAGAAGCATTCATTCCTAGTGTAGTAGGAAAGCGGGGAGGCAGAAAAGAAACAGACAGACTGTGTTCTGATGACGAGACAGGGTAAGGGGATGGCAAAGCAGAAAGAAAAAACTTAAAGAATTGAAACATGAAGTTCACATAGCACTGGGGAAATGAAATAGCCAATGAAGTCACATGCAGCCATATGCGGGTTGAGCTTTGCTTTTGCTTCTGTAACCTGCTTGCAAAGATATATAAGGTAAGACCCCTTTGTTCATGAGGCTCAGCCTTTGGACACAAGTCCGCTGGTGCAATAAACATTGTTTCCTGCTAATCTGCCTCAGAGACTCCTATTTCAGCTCATAATTTCCCACAATACTAGTCCTGCAGCAACACAACTGATGAGATTAGAGGTATCTCTGGTCTGCTGTAATTGTAGGTTGAGCATATATTCTTGTACACGTTAACAGGTTCAGGAGAAAAGCAAAGTGTACATAAACATTTGGATACTTAAAAAATTACCTTTTCAAATTTAAAAATGCTCTTTTTAATCAAATTGATATTGATTAAAATTTGATTCAGTCTTAAAATTTTTAAAGCAAAGCAAATATAGCCCATCTGAACCATCTGAATAACAAATTTCATGGATTCCAACAAGTTTTCCCAGCCAAGCTAAAATTCATCAGCCTTATTGGCAGACAAGGGATAACCCAAGTCATTTTTCTGTGACATATTGCTTATTAATTAATGTTTTCCAAATTGGGTGATAGAAAAAGTTTACTCATGGAAGTATAAAGCATCCTATTTACAAAAATCACCTAATAACCAATGTAGCTTAGTAAATGATTCAACTCCTTTGCATCAGATCTGGGTTCAAATTTACATTTTGCTACATATTACCCATATCATCCTAAAGAATTTTAACTTTCTCATGTTAGGATATTTTTGATATTAGTGATAATTTTTCTGTATGCAATACTTACTCTGATATTAATCAGATGCTATAAAATACTCAAAACTATTACTTTTTGAAGACTTACCATCTAAAATAAGTCTTGAGTGTGTACTTTGTATATTTTTTGGATCTGCTGTTTTGGGACAGGCTTATAATAAAATGCACCAGTTTTAAATGAGTAGTTCAGTGTCTCAACTGTTGTGTACAGTCATGTAACTTACACCACAACATGACACAGAACATTTCCATTTCCCCACAATTTCTCACCTGGCCCGCTTCAACCAATGTCTCCCATCACGTGACTCTTGCGAAGTACTGATCTGTGTTTCACAGCTCTAGTTTTTTTTCCCTTTTCTAGGATGACATACACATGGAATCGTTTACCACGTAACATGGTTCTTTAGAGACTTATTTGTGTTGTTCCATTTATTATTTTATTCATTATATATATATGTAAAAACTGTACTGGGGTAATTGGATATCACTGAATTTTTAGAATTTTCTACTTCTGTGGACATTAGCAATCTCTAAGGTCAACAAGGATATGAAAAAACTAGAACTCTTACACTGCTAATGGAAGGATAAATAGATACTTTGGAAAAAGTTTGGTATAACAGCATTTCCTACATTCTTACTATTTCACCTTCCTTATTCTTTGGCTATCATATTTAAGGATTTTAATTCTCATTCTTATGGCTAAGTTATTTCCTCCATAGCTAACCAAAACAAGTAGTTACATCAACCAATATATGCATATGAGAATGTGCACAGCAGCTTTATTTAGCAAAATTTAAAACATCCCAAATATCAATGAATAGTTGAATTAATAAGTATGTATAATGTGTTACATATTGACAGTATAGAAAGAAACTTAAGTTTTAAACTCCTTGTCTTAAAGCAGCAAGTGAGAAAGAATGAACTATTACTGAAAACAATAAATGGATTCTTACAGACATAAAATTAAATCAAGTCAGAAGACAGTACATTTATTACAGCATACATATAAAATTCAAAAACAGTAAACACATAGATGGTATTCTTCTCCACCAGAAAGGAGTACATGAGACCGCTTGCTACTGTACTCCATGTGCCCTGTACCTTGCTTTATGGTGAACACATGGGTGTATCCATAAATAAAAATTAACCAGGAAGTTCATGAAATATTTTTGCATTTAAATGCATGTAAGGTACCTCAATTAATAAAACCTTTTAGGAGAGGTCATCTGGTCAGGCTTTCTGAGAAACAACAAAATGATTTTGATTAGATGTAGATTGAACTCCTGGCTTTGAATTCCCTAGCATCTGCAGTTAAAAGCAACAGTCAGTGATGATATCTATTGCTACACTTAAATTTACAGCAGTTATTAAGATAGCACAACTTTAAATATGAAGCTATGAGAAATGTAATAAGTTAAGTTCACACTAACGCTTTATTCTAGTTAAAAATAAAATTGTAAACGTGCTTTTTTATGAGTTAATGGTTCCCTAATTATAAATTGACTTGCTGACATATGCAAAAGCATGATTGTACTTAATTTAACTTCTTAATAACAGATTTCACAATATTTTAGATTTTGGTATGATAAAAGCAATGCAAAATGGCAATTAAAATGTAAGAGACATATATTTTATTAAATATATTCTCATTCCAGGTGCTATAAGAAATAAAAAATATACTGTATATGAGCAGATAACCCCTCTGTCTGTCTATTTCTACTTAGGCTAACATATAAAACAGCTACCTTTTATTGAGGACTTTCATCAAAAACTTAGTATGCAACAAGGTATTCATGAGATGCCAGGATACAACAATATGACAGAATTTAAATCCTCAAGGATTCAAGGATTCATAGCGAGAAGACAGACACTCAAAACGATAATTGTAAGACAATGTTGAAACTGGGTCACAAAAAAAGACTCTGTGCCAAAGTCTATAAAACATTGTTCCAGCCCAAGAAATTAAAAAATGTAACTACAAAGTGAAATTCTTATCAAAATTAAAAACAAAACAATCTTAATTTCCCTAAATTATTTAATTCATGATAACTAAGGCTTAAATGCCCTATATTTTAAAGATGGTATAATCACTTAATTTTCAAGTGTTTGTGTGTGTGTGTGTGTGTGTGTGTGTGTGTGTGTGTGTGTACATGATGCAAAAAATTAAGTGAAAGACATAAGGAAGCTGGGTGCTGGTGGCTCACACCTGTAATCCTAGCTACTCAGGAGGCAGAGGTCAGGAGGATTGCAGTTCAAAGCCATTCTGGGCAAATAGTTTGAGAGATCCTATTTAAAAAAACCCTTCACAGAAAGGGCTGGTGGAGTGGCTCAAGGTGAAGGCCCTGAGTTCAAGACCTAGCACCCCCCCAGAAAAAAAAAGATGTAAGGAAGGTAATATGTTATCATGCTTTCTACTCTCAAAGTTTAGTGAACGCCTTACAGTGATTTCAGTCTTAAAAACCTTTTTTGTAGAAAGCCAGTGAGCTTGGTTAGTGACCCACACTTTTGGACTTTATAGCCCTCTGATGCAAACCAGACACCTCGCATCTGCTTTGCTTCACACTGATCACTCACTTTTTAAGTTAGATAACATCCACAGTATTCACAAACAGATCATATATTGCATGATAATTATCTGTTCTTAATGATAACAGAAAAAGCATTTTCTTATTATGCTTACTCCACACATTTTACAATTCAAAATAGCTGTTCAAGTAAGAATAAATTCAACATAAAATTTGAGCATTCACTTAGGGAATCTGGCATATATTTTCATACAATATTTTTCTGTAATTGTCTTTGTAACATAATATTACACAAGAATAAGGTTGTGGGATATAAATAATGTATTCTTCATAATGTGTGTGACTGCCCCCATAGATGTACTATAGAACCCATGCACCCTAGAAGCTCCTCTACTGTAAATTCCTATAACAGTAATGTGGTATTTAATCCCAAAATATGATTTTTATGGTGAAAACATCAAGAAGAAACTTATTAAGGAGCCCTCTTTTTGCCAAAAATAATATTTTAGGAAGAAAAATGACCTGAACTATAGAACTTAAAAGCAGAGATTTCAGGTCTCGCATGCCTCGCATTTGGAGACCGTGTAGAAATAACCCAGGTGATATGGTGCCTTTATTTTATGCCACTTCCCTACTAATCCTCTCTAACATCAAGGTATCTTAGACCTTAGGCATTAATCACACAAAAATATGGTATTACTTATAAAACTACATTGCTCTTTTTGAATTTTTATTGCCCTGGAAAAAACACATTCATTACCCTAGGATGTATAATGCTTTTTTAAAAAATAAAATCACTATATATTTCCTTCATATTTCTCCAGTTGCAATTCTATAGCTCGAACTGCTCTTAAAACTCAAACTTCTAGAAAGGCTTGTCTATACTTACTGAATAGAGTAGGATGTCTTGGTTTTCCTCCTCTGTAGCTAATTTTCCTGTCTCTTTTCAAGCATCCTCTCTTTGTCATTTAATTCATAGACATATCTAGATCTCATATAGTTGGATCTCAAATGGCCCCAACAGACCACATGTTAAAGGTTTGATTCGCACAATGGCAATATTGGGAGACTGTAGAAGTTTTAGGAGATGGGAGGTCATTAAATCATTGGGGGAATGCCCTCAAATGAAATTGTGAAACCTCAATCACTTGATTATTTGCTTCCCTGACTTATAGTGAGCAACTTTGCTACGTGCTCCTTCCAGAGCATGTTGCCCCACCAAAGGCCCAAAACCCATAGGGCCAACTGACAATGGACTGAAACTAAAATAAGCCTTTTATCTTTATTAAGTTGATTGTCTCAGATATTTATTATAGTCATGAAAGCTGACTAACACAAAACCCTCTTCTGTTTTCACTTTATACTCTGTCCATTGCCAATTGTATACGTGACTAAAGCTTCAATAACAGCCTTCATAGATATCTTATGAATTAATCTCTAGTTCTATTTATTCAAATACCTGTTTAATATCTCATAAATGTATAAACTTGGTTTAATTAGCTTTTTATTTTATTGTTTTTACATTTTCTCACATGTATCACTTCCCAAAGTTCTAATGCTCCCTACTTCATCAGTACCCTCCCAATAATAAAAACAGAAAACTAAGAGTTATTCTGTTTAATATATGAATAACAAAATAGAATGTGTGAGATTCCAGAGAGGGTAGAAAGAGATAGAACCTCAAAAATTAGTACAATCAGTCTTAATCAGAAGGTACAGGAAATTCCTTTGTTATAGCAAGAAAGCCATGTTTGGTATAAGAAAAATGGGAAAACATCCTAATGACTATTATTTTAATCGTAAATCACAACATGAAGTCATCTACTAAAAGCAAAGAGAAAAACAATTTGGTTTGTATTTTGATGTAAGACCAGAGAAACTGGGTGGAATTGCCAGGCAATTTCATGGCCCCTTTAAGTTCAGTGATGATTACAGTGAAACCTGCTTGTCCTGTGGTTACAAATTTCTCCAGCAGGACTCAGTTACTTTATTAAGTGCAGGGAGGTGGAAGGGAAGAAGAAAGAGGCACATAGATTCACAGTCCCTTAGCTATGATTCTGAAATCCTAAATGCTCTGAGAACAATTTCTTCCTTCAAAATCTTTGGGCTACAAACAATGACCATCCAATATGAATTTATTCATAGTTTAGTTTTATTCATGTTAGGGTAAATATAATAACACATCTTGCTACATATATTTATTGGGTTCGATTATGGGTTGTTGTCTCAGACCCTGTTTGGGATGCTATATATTTTTTAAATTTGAATTCTGAATCACAAGGGTTTTTGGTAAGAGATTTTAAATTCAGCATAAACATCCATTTAGGTTTGAAATATTTGCAGAAATATTTTGAGACAATCCAGTCTCAAAAATGATGCTATGTATGTGCTGTGTTGAAAATTAGAAAGAAAATTGTTAGGTTTGTGCAGGTGAGTCCATCTACTATCTATTTTATGAGAAAATAAAGAGATCTTCTGCTATGTCTTAGAACACAATGTAATCAAAACTTTATGGCAAAAAATTTAAAGTAGCAATTTAGCTAAATAAGTTAAATAATTTGAAGTAGTTCTGAAATTCCCTTTTGTGCTCTTAGGTAGAGTGGCTTCATACAATGTGAATATAGTATCTTTTAGCACCAGTTACCTCATGTTTTGGTGAGTGTTCTCATGTGAAATAAGTTAGTGGTTTGAAATACTGACACTTATTTGATTATTTTTCAAGACTTTTGTGAGTCAGGGGAAAGAGTATGACTGAGTGGTTTTGAGTCATGCTCCCTCATTTTGCTGTCAGATGGTGACTGGTTCTGGAGCAGTGAGACCTCTAAGCTGCCTTTACCCTTTGCAGCCTTCCACATTTTCAGTTCTAGGCCTTTTCCACATGGACTGTGTGGGCCTTTTGAGCTTATTCACAGCATGGTGGCCCCAGAACTTTGCATGAGGGTTCCAGCAAGTCAAGTTTAAGTAATCTTTCTTCAACTATCCACAAAACTCACACAGCAGCATTTAGACTACATTCCACTTGTTAGAAGCAAGTCGTAAACATGACTAGTTACAAAGGCGGGTGTAGGTTTACACAGAAAGATACTGAACCTCTTATAGTGACGTTTATAGTCATAATTAAACTTGTAATTCCAGTTTTTCTTTCTATTTTATACCTATAGGAGTTCTATATTCTCTAGATTAGCTCAACCCAAGAATAAATATTTAAGGCTCTGCTACTTTATACTTCAGAGCTTTTGATGTAGTGCTCTACTTTATCCTTTTTGAAGCATTTTCCTTCCTTGGCTTTATGATATCACATTTTCTTTCCTTCTCTGTTCCTCCTTTCTTCATCAACTTTACTCCCCAAGTAAATTTTACATATTGAAGGTGCTAAGAGACTCAGTCCTCCCTTTCTTAACCTAAAATCTTATCCTAGGCATTTGTGTTCATTTCCTATGGCTACTATAATGAATCATCACAGACGTGTAGCTTGAAATGGAGCAAATATCCTCTCACAGTTATAGAAGCCCAAAGTCTGAAATCAAGGCGTCTACTGGGCCTTGTTTCTCCCAGAAGCTCTAGGAGAGATTCTGTCTAACGTCTGATAGCTATTGCCATTCCTTAGCATCTGGCTGAATCACTCCAGTCTCTACTTCCATGTACACATTGCCGTTTTTCTTGTGTCTGTGTCTTTTATAAAGACAGAAAGATTACAAGTTCAGTCTGGGCTATAAGGATAAGATCCTGTCTCAAAAATAAATAAATAAGTAAAAGACAACTGAAACAATTGTCATTGAATTTACACCCCAACTGGATAATCCAGGATTATTGACTCATTTCACGATCCCTAACTTAATTATACCTACAAGGAACCACTTTCCAAACAAGATAACATTCACAGGTTCTATTTGAGGAGTGGGCACCATTCCATCCACACAGTCTTTGAATTTAATTGACAACTACTTAGAAACTCAGCCTTCTGAATGCCTCTTCTAAGCTTCTTATATAATTATGTATTTGACTCCTGACACACATCTGTTCCATGAGTATAAGAAATTCTGCAACATTCAGCTGTTTAAAAAGTAATCTTTGTGTAGGTATGCACAAATCTGTTCCTCTCAAGCATGGTATTATGATTCACATAGTTGTATATGTCTTCAGGGATGTTACCTGTTTTATCCACAGCTTCATAAATAAAGAGATGTTCTACCTCTCGCACTTCTAACCAATCTCCCCACTTTTAATGATTGCCCTGCTACCATTCTACCAGAACGTGAAGTCATCCACTCAGAGTAAAGGAGAACACTGCAACTTCAGGTATGAAATTAGTCATCATCAGAGGCCTGGGTCCATCAGTACCACCCACTTTCTGCAGCCCACTGGAAGATAACACTTCCTGTCACTATATTCAAACATCTCTTGACTCTTTCTACTTCTATTGGTTTCTTCTTTCACTGTTCTAGTACAAGCTACTTTTTATCCTTCACCTAGACAGCACAATAGTTGTTCACTGACCTCCCAAAATGTACCATAAGCCCACCACCACCATCAAGCCACTCTTCACCTTGCAAACATAGCAAGCTTAAAAATGGTTCTTGTCATACCAGTGCCTACAGCTTTCCATGGTTTTTAAATGATCTTATGTTAAAGTCCAAAATTTCAGGAAGTAGTTACTGTCTACTTCTCAGGGTCCATTGCCTAAAATCACCCTACTTGCTCTCAATCTCAACAACCTTCTTTCTTATGGGCCTCTGAACAAAATGTTTTCTTTGCTTTGAAAGGCCTCCCTTCTGTTTTTTCAAGAAGAGAACTCTTGACTATCTGCAAAGTTTTTCTCCCTTAATTATAAAACTAAATTTATCTCCACATTTCAGGGTTTCATAATATTGCAAATACAACTATGAGAATGATCACTATACTTCATTGAAGCCAAATACACTGATTTTAAGATATATTATTTAATTAAAGCACTGCCAATTTTAAAGTATGAAATTTGCATTCTTATCATTTAGAGTCTTTGTTTTATTCTTACTGAAAAAGTTCTCCAGCCTTATCTATAGTTATATATTATAATACCCTAATCTTTTGCAAAGAACATTCATTAAAATATTTATTAAACATCTTCATAATCCCTCAGAAATCAATTTGAAATACTTTTCAAATCACGATGGTTGATGCCTGTGTTTGCCCATGTGATAGCATTTGCTGTGTTATCAGGTATATTGAAGGTATAGTATGATTTAAGACAGTGCTACAGTTTTGTGTCAGAGAATCCACTATCATTCGTTGTGTAATCTTCGATGCCTGTGCACAGGAATGAATTACAACTACTAGAGAGCAAACCACTGGTGACCCATCAGTGATTACAAGTTTTGTTACTATTTTAGAGATGTTAAAACATAAGAAAGAATAATGTAGATCTTAAAATTAAGTGATTTGGCTGATAAATATTTAGAAAACTATTTGATTAAGTCTTATTTCCACTGTTAGATTTCCACATCCATGCAAGTTTCATTTCCCCATCCATGGAAGCAAGTATATGTATATTTCTATTCCATTCCTGTAGCCAGGACTCTGGGTCAAACTTTCCCTCCAGGAATATTACTGTAATCTGTTTCAGGTAGTCCTGCTTCTAGAGCGATCTCCTATTGGGAAGTTTCTAAATACAAGACTACTACAGAGAACAGTTAACACCCCTCAAGGACTTCCTGTGAGACAGAATCAGAAAAGTTTCATTCCGTTGTGTCCTACTGAGCAGGTCAAGGTACAGGCTGAGCCCTTGTGCACATAGCACAAGTTTCTCATAAAATAGCACAAGCCTTCTTTTTTCACCCCACCTGGTGTTGTAGCATCAAAAGTAGCACCTGTTTCTCTCTCAACACATTACTATGTCTTCTCTCCTGGATACTGCATTTGTTGCTAGACACCTCTTTCTCCCTTATCAGTCTTTCTAAACCACCAATGTGCCTGTTTCCATGTCTCTTCATATATGTATATATATATATATATATATATAAATATATATCAGGGTAGATCTCCATCCCCAGAAGATGAGACAGGACCTTCTATTGATCAATGTTGGAATGATGATCAGAAACAAGCTCCCCAAATGCTGTTATTAAAATTTAAGACTGAGGCTGGTGTTGGGTTAGGAAAAGACTCTCATTCTTGTACTCAATCAGGGCCCATAAATTGAGACAAGAAAGCCAATTCTTTGGAAAGGAAGGTTGTCAATACTTAAGGCCATTGGAAGATGTGATAAATGCTAAGACAAAGGGAGCAAATTGAGATTGCTTAGCTTTGAAAGAGTAAGGGACTTTTATTATCCATTCCAATACCAGTAACATACTTGGTGCATTAACTTGGGATATTATAATGAAATATCATAATACTCATAAACAACACAAATTTATTTCTTATGGCTATGGAGTTTGAAGACTAAGACCAAGGTGCCAGCATAGTTGGATTTTGGTAAGGACCTCTTCCATGCTGATAAATGCAAACTTATTGTGTCCTTACATGGTGTAAAGAGAACTAACCAGCTCTCTGTCCTATTCTTATAAGGACAATAACTCTTATAACCCAGAGACACTATCTCCTATTGCCATCACATTGGGATTAGGATTAGGGTTTCAACAAATGAATTGCTAGAGAGTCAAACATTCCTTCATTGTATTTGGCTAATATTTTGTGAGTGAATCAAATTCTGAAATACCATTGTTCAAAATGCTAAAATTTCAGTGAAAAGAAAAAAACAAGCAAAATATTTGTATGTGTTAGAATGTATGTATTATGGAAGGCTGAATATCTTCTCTACAAAATTCATATTCATCTGGATTTCAGAAAGTAACCTCAGTTGGAAATAAAGTTTTCCTGATGTAGTTATTTAAGAGTCTTGAGATGAAATAATTCTAGATTTAAAGTGGGACCTAAATCCAAGGATTAGTACCCTCTTGAGAAGAAAAGACACAGGTGAGCAGGATGAAGTTAGGAAGCCATGATGTTGCCACAAGGTGGGAAACACTGGAAGCCACCAGAGATTCCAGAAGGAGTGTGGCTCTAATGATGCCTTAATTTCAGACTTCTGGTCTCTAGAATTGTGATAAAATAAGTTTCCAGTTTTTAAAATTTCCAAAATTTAGTAATCTGCTGCAGGAACCATAAAAACCTAATGAGGCTGTTTTATTTTATATTTTTCCTAATGAAGTCCTTCAAATCACTCTAAGAGGTGAAGGCTACTATTCCCATTTTTCAAATATGGAAGTAAAGCTAGAGAAGTTAAGAATGCTGAATGTTTCCCAGCTAAAAGCGAAATGATAATTCATGTTTACTTGACTCAAAAGTCCTATCTCTTTTATGATATTACACACTATGTGAGAGAAATGTTTCCATAATACAATGTAGAAAGTTTCCATTTTCAAATCATTGCAATAAATAAGTAAAATTAAGAGCTTAAAACATGAAATATTGGTTACATAATAAGTACTAACCTGGGGAATATTTTATTCTGAGGTAATATATAATAAAGAAATCACTGATCAGACTCTGACATAATAATTCCATGATAGGGAATACCCTATATATGCTGATACATGTTTGGAGTTTACTTCCACTTTGGGAGTAAGACACTGTTTATGGCCTACATTTTAGATTTTAGACATGAAGAAAATGAGACATAGAAAATATGATATACAGAATAATGTTCCCCAAGGATATCCATGTCCTAATAGCCATGGCTTCTGAATGTTTTACTTTAGATGAAATAATTTTCTTTGTAGATATGATTTAAGTCAAGGGTCTTAAGATGAAGAGGTCTTCCTGCTTTATCCACATATATTCACTGTAATCATAAAAGTCTTTATTCAGGAAAGGGAAGAAGGAGCAGGTATAATGATAGAAGCAGGGAACAGAGAAGAGAGAGATTCTAAGTCACTATACTGCTGGTCTTGAAGATGGAGGCAGAGAGTCTAGGGAGACATATAGACATGGAAAAGACAAGGAACAAATTTCTCCCCAAAGCTTCCCGAAGGAAAGCACCTCTGCCAACACCTTAATTTTAGGACTTTCAACTTTCAGAATCATAAATTAACAAATCTATTTTGTGCACTAAATTTGACATAATTTGTTGCAGCAATAATAGAAAATTAATAGAAAAAGTATGAAGTTTTCTCAATGGCAATTTCTCAGTGAGTGTATGGAACCCAGGAATTGCCTTTTTTTTTTTTTTTTGAGGTTTGTGTCATTTTTTTATTTGAATAAGAGACACATTCTGGCCCAAGTTGGCCTTGAATCAAGATTCTCTTCCATTAGCTTCCACAGTGTAGGGATTATTGACATGCAACATGATATTTGGTCCTCATTTCATTCTTTCTTTCCACTTCTTCTAATTGTTCCTTCTCTATGTTACTGCATTAGCTGAATGTTCCACATATCCGCAAGGGTCACAGGAAATACAACCAGTTATAGGCATGTAAAAGCAAGGACTTCTTAGGCAACAGACACTAGGATGATCCATAACAAGCAAATGGGGAGAATACAGAGGACAAGAAATGCACAATGACCTGTCCATAGTCACATACCTGGTTAGAAGGAGAAGCCATATGTGAATCTAGGTCTGTCCCTCAAAGTTGGAACACTTGCTGGCCACATCTGCCAGGGAACTTTATGGTGGAGGGTGTGGGTATGACTGTGCCTAGTTTTCTGCATGGAATGGTCAGGGACATGTGGAACCCAGCAATTTCTAAAGGCAAGTTTTACCTTTCTTGTCAACTTAGTGTAAGAGGAGCAATGACAGAGGTGACACCATTTTGTATGAGAGAGGCAATTTAAAAGCAGACATCTAAAGAAGCATAGGACACAACAGGCTTCTCAGAGAAATAAGAAAACCCTTATCAAAATAACAAGATGCAGCTGCACAATGTGGGTAGGAACCCCAAAGCCAGGACGAGTTGAGCAGACCTTCTTGGAATGCTCAGTTGATAAGGAGAGTTCAGCCAGAAGCTGACTGTGTGCCAAACAACCAAAAATGTAGTTTCAAGGTATAGTAGTTGGACCTAAGCCAGGAAACATCCTATATCATTTCCCTGACCTCAGCCTTTCTTTGGCTTTGGTATTTCACTAAGTCTCACCCTCAGAGTGCTTTGCTCTCCTTTCAAAAAACTTTGTGCTTGCTTTATCTTAACTCCTGGTCCAGCATCTTCAGTCATTGATTTCACCAGGACATAAACTTGGGAACAATAATCCAGAATCATTAGGAATGGGAAAATCACATTCAGAAAGAGGACCAACCTATGGAAATATGACAATGAAACTCCTTTGTACAATTAATACATGCTAATAAAAATTTAAATTAAAAAATTTTAGGTTAATAAGAGAATGTATTTCCATGAGTACCTCACAGAACTTGATTTTTTAAAAGATCATTAAAGAAATAGTGTCTTTTTGCATCCTTTTTTGATAATACTGGGGTTTGAACTCGAGTCCTCGTGCCTGGTAGGCAGGCACTATACCACTTGAGCTATGTCCCCGCCCTTCTTTAGTTACTTTTCATATAGGGCCTCACGTTTATGTGGCTGGCATGGACTGTGCATGACTTTCTCATTAACATTTCCTACACAGCTGGGAGGACAGGTGTGCACCAGCACACCTTGCTTTTATTGGTTGAAATGCCTGGGGCTGATCTCAAACAAGGATCCTCCAGATCTCTGCTTTTCTAGTAGCTATGATTACAGGCATGGGTCATTTCATCCAGCCTAAGAAATAGTATCTTTAATTTTTCATTTTGCTACTAAGTGTCATTTAATAATCATTGTTTTGTTTTTACTGTTAAATTCTAGTTGAAAACTTGTCCAGCTCATAATTTATTTCTAAGTTAAGTTCTATATCTTCAAAAGAGATAATAAATGCGTACTTGTAAGCATAAGCATATTTTTGATTAATAAAGACATTCACCATACTTTTGGCTTTCTTCTTTTTCAATTTTTTGGAGGTTCAGAGTTTGAATTCAGGGTCTTACATTTGCTAAGCAAGTGCTCAACACTTGAGTTACACACACATCCCTTGTTGCTTTAGTTTATTTTTCAGGTAGTGTCTTGAGTTTTTCACCCAGGCTAATGGCGGACCATTACCCACCTACCTACACCTCACATGTAAGTAGGATGACAGGCATGATCCACAACTCTCAGCTTCTTTTCTGAGATAGAATCTCAATAACTTTTACCCAGACTAAACTTAAACTTCAAATCTCCCATCTCTACCTACTATGTAGCTGAGATTACAGGTATGTGCTACCCTACTTAGTTTGAGACTTTCTAATATATACAATGCCAAAGTGTCATGGGTCTTTCAGCACTAGCCACAAGTAGTTAGCATTTTCTGGCCATAAAAGACAACAAATTTCCTTGTCGTTCAATCTCACCATGATGATGTTCATCACACTTTTAAAATTCTATCATCATTTCACAAATTCATGAGTTAAATCACTTTCACTCTTTTTCACAGCTTCATCATGCACTGTAAACATTACTTTCACTTGTTTCCAGAGTGGCTGCACATTACAGATTGGTAGCCCTGTTGTGTTAACGTTCAATCTGTGTGAGTCAGCACTGTGACTCATGCCTAAGTGAAGCTTATCTAACACATGTCTTTCTCTAGAAGACAGAACTCATTTTTGAAGGGCACTAGAGCACCTCAGCTTTGCACTTCGGGGACCATTATAAACAGTAAAACTGCACTCCTTCTCTTCAAGAAAAAGCACAGAAATGTGAAAGACATGACAATAGATGAGGGAAAAAACTTGCTTCCTATAAGAGGTTAAATAAGAAGGCAAGGTGCAATGTGCAATGTCAGCAGGGAACCTGTGCATGGACTGATTTTTTTCTCTACATATGCCAGAGAATGACTGTAAAAATACTGTAAGTATTAATCAGATATTACAAATAAATTTTAGTAAGCTGGCAATTTGTGGGATAATAAGGATCAACTCTTTACTGATGAATTTTTAGGTGTAAAGATGTACATTTTGAATAGGAAAATGAAGGATGAAGATTTAGCTAGTAAGAGAATAATGGAAATGTCACTTCTGCAGGTGTCTCTGATTCCCATAATGACTGAAACATTAATATTAAATAAGATTAGCTGTAGTGGAACTCATTTGCATGTGATTAGACTGTAAAGGGCACATTGTAAATGGATAGGCTTTTAAAGTAGTTGGTCAACTGACTGATGGCATACATCTATAATCCCAGCATTTGTGAGGTTGTATCAGGATGACCATGAGTTTGAAGCTAGCCTGAGTTACAGAGTAAAAGTCTGTCTCAAAAAGTAAATGAAGTTATCATTATTTTCCAGGGACATCTAATAACTGCAGAGAAAAATAGCTGATAGATGAACAGATAAAAACAGCATTTTTAGCTTTACTAATCACTTTTGTAAATGGTCATATCCATCAAGAGTTACACCATTAAGATGCATTGTGTGGTTTTTAGTCTAATCTTCTGATATTTAATTTGTTTAAAACAAAAATCCAGGCACAATATAGTTTTGTATGAGTTCTACACATCTAAAAAACAATTCACTGTCCATTGTTAAGAATTGTGGCTCAAATATGAGAAAGCAATTTATTAGACATCAATCTGCAGACTGTATGAATATAACTCATAGGAAATAATACCTCTTAAGCTGATGTTATCAGCTTACAATATATTTTCCAAAGAGGAATTGAATAGATAATGGATGCTGCATTTGGTCAGTCTCAAATATTGTTTCTAAAACATTTCTCAAGTCAGTCTCTCATTTCCAATCCTGTTACCACAGAAAGTTAAAAACACATCTCTGGTTTAGACCATCTGTAGCCCTCTTCTGCTTCAGTTCTATGGTTTACCACAAGTTGGTGAACACTTGGAGGGCAGAGATTGTCAGCTTTCCTGCTTACAGATCTGTCTGCAAAGATATATCCTTGCTTCCACTTTGCACTCTGAGAAAGAAGTTTCCAACAGTTAAGGGTCACAGAACACATCTTCATTAAAAAAGCTACATACGTATTCCTTAAAGACTACAATATTTAATGTCAGTAGGCCTGAGTTTTTATATCTGTAAGCCAATTATAGTAATATGGACCCAGCCTGCCCCTGCACCTCTCTGTGCTTGTCTATTTATATATGAAATGGAGAAAAGACGTTCAAAGCTCATTAGTCAACTGAGTTATGGCATGACATTCACTTGCAGGATTTGCATTGGCTTCCTATTCAGACCTTTGGAATGTTAATCTCTGCCATTCAGGCACTTTCACTCTTCAACTCCAACCTCCTGGCTATGATCATGAAGGTAAAGCCCCATTTATGTAGGCATTGGTAGCTTATGTTCTGGTCATGTACACAACATTCAAGATTCCCCATTTGAATCTTGGCCTCTGGAATTAATTAGAATCTGAACTAAAATATTTCTGCTTTAAACATGTACAGGGGGTACATTTATTTATCTTTAATAAAAGTACCAACTCAGATGCCCTACAATGGATGAATGGATCATGAAATTTTGGTACATAAACACAATGGAATACTATTCATCCACAAGAAGTAATGACATGGAGTTTGAAGGAAAATGGATGCAATTGGAGGACATCATATTAAGTGAAGTCAGCCAGATTCAGAAACACAAAAGCTGCATGTATTCTGTCATACATGGAAGATAGATCCAAAGATAAACATATACACAAAAACAAGCCTGGTCATATACAAACTCAGATGTAGAACGTATTTGTAACAATATAATCTACTCTCTGCAGGTCAGGAAAAGAGGGTGATAAAGCAACAGTAGTATCACATAACACAAGATGTGAAAGTAGAGGATATAAGACTATGCATTGAAAGATGTTGAAAAACAGAAGATGAGAGGTAAAGGGGTGAGGGAAAGTATCCTAAGGGATTGAACAGACCAAAGTAATGAACACCCACAGAGGCATACATTGAGACACCTCTCTGAATGTCAACTCAAATATTGATTATGAAAAACAGGACTGCAAAATAGGCAAAGAGTATACAGGGGGATGTGAATAGTGGGATCGGGGAAGGTGTGCCAAGGAGATTAAGGTGACAGTATATGGTAGATGGACTTCATATACCTATATGAAACAGAACTAGAAAACTTCTTGCAAATGCTTGAAGTGGTATGGGGAGTGAGCATAATAACTAATGTACAACGTAAGTCTAATCAGAATTGTCACTATGAACCCCGCCCCCATCATGAATATATCCTAATAAAAAATTTTAAAAATAGCACCATAACTGGTAAACTGCTTAGTTTAACAAGAGCAAAAATTTTCTTTTGTAGATTTTTTTAAAGGAAGGCATCTCACCATCAGTTATTTCTAATCCAAGTTTCTTCTCACTTCACAGAGTTATCCTACCCTTTCACCTCTACCGTTTTCTTCAAAGCAAGAAATATCTTTAACAAAGACAGAAACTATTTAGAGAGCAGACAGATTGACCCAGTTACAAAATAGCTTTTCCATTTGAGTTTGCTTTAGGACTTGATTTTTCATCATTGACTAGAGAGAGAGTTTGTGGGCCCCTTAAGTGCCTTGCTATCTATCTTTCCGAAAGAAAGATAAGCTGTGCTCTGGACCCTAAGATGAGATAACACTACCGGTTATGAACAATAGGCTAAAAGCTCTGGCAGATTTGCTGGTCAATCCTTCAGTAAATTCAAACAGACTCTCCGGGCTTGCTTTGATAAGCACAAAAGTTCATTCTGCAGAGGAGAGCAGCCTAACGCTAGACTCCCCAGGCATAATATGTGTGACTTCTTGACCTTGAACACAGGCAGTCTGGGAAGCTGGGAAGAAAAACTCTTGGCAAATTCCCTAGAAAAACTTATTTAATGGTATGTTTAATTTGGGATATGTTATTTGCTATATTTATTTACTTGGCAAAAGTATGAATTCCATAAAAGCAGAAGTCAGTCAGTCTGCCAGCACAGTTGACTTGACGGATTGTCTGTCTACTGTACAACATTCTAAGCACCAGTATTTTGATGAGGTTGGGCAGAAGATAAAAAAAATCTAGATTTAG
This sequence comes from Castor canadensis, assembly GCF_047511655.1. NCBI lineage: Eukaryota > Metazoa > Chordata > Mammalia > Rodentia > Castoridae > Castor > Castor canadensis. Next base: position 15,739,384 of record NC_133390.1, on the reverse strand, counting down.
AAGTCATTGTTGCATTGAGGTGCCAGCCTCTAAATATTTCAATAGTAAAGAAATTGAGGCCAAAAGAGCAGGATTAAGGGGCTGTCAAGACTAACTGACCCTCTGTCAGCATGGTATTGCAGCTGTTTATGTGATGGAATAAGTCACTTGGAAACAGGTCAAGGTGAAGTCAAAGTGCTTGAAATGATTCTTTGTACCTTATCAAAAAATGGTTTTGCTTCTTGTATCAGTCAACCTCCACATGAAAACCATTAAGATTTAAGAAAAATCTCACCCCTACCACTGGCTTCTAGTAGCTAAGTCTGAGCTTTTTCTGATAGACTATAATTCTAGAAATAGCAAATAGAAAACAGTGATGCTTGGATGATGGCATTTTGGCAGGGTGTAAATTTATTTGGATCTTCTAAGAACTTCTCTTTCTTTGGTCTTTGTTTTGACTACACATTTTTATTGGAAATGGCACATTTCTTTGTTAATTTTGTTATAATCCTTTGTCAACCTGTAGTTACAGTTACAGTCAGCTCTGTATTCTGAGAGGCCTCAAACTACAAATAGAGAATAGTAAACCTGGATTTCTGCATAACAACATACACACAAGTGATAATAATATTAATTGAAGACTTAAATGAAAAAGTAAAAACTTAAAACTTGCAGAGAAAATTTAATTGAATATCTTATGGCAGGATCTTGGAAAGATATCTTAAACAAAAATAACAAACTTACAAATGCAAGGCAAAAAATGATAATTTTTATTATACCAAAATTCAGAATTTTAGTCAATGAATCAACATACATACAAAATTACAAGGCAAATGGTAAGATGGCAGATGTTTGAAATTCCTAAAAATAACTAAAGTTCACACAATTATATGAATAAACAAGGAAATAAAGACCCCTCCCCCAGTTGGAGAGTAAAAAAAAGGAACAAATCATGGGAAAGGAAACCAAAAAGCTAACAAACAGACATTTAAAACCATTAGTCATTAGTAACAAGATAAATGTAATGTACGTGAGAGAGTCCCCTTGCACCTTTTAAACAAAACAAGAAGGCTTGATGATACCAGATGATTCTATAGGGTAGAGGGAATTCAGAGATACAGGAGCCCTTGCACTGCTGATGAAGACAGCCATTTTGAAGAACAAATCTATCTTTCCTGCCTATGTAGAACAGAAAGTTTAGTGCCAGCATAACTCAGCAATGCTGCTACTGAATACATCAAAGATATTCTCACACAGGTCCATAGAGGACATGTGTGTGATGTTCAGTGTAATGCTAGGATTTGGAGGCAATGAGAGAATCCACTCTCTGGAGAATGGCCAGGTAGAATGTAAAGCATGAGATATCATGTAGTGATTATAAGCAATGAATTCATTGTATTCAAAATTCCATATTGAATCATAAAAACACAGTCTTCAGTGAAAAATAATAATAGTACATATGCACACCATACATTTACATAAATTAGAAAGACATGCACACACCAACTGATACACATTTTGCTAAAACACTTTTACAGAAAAGATGCACATTAAACACATTACAAAGTTTGCCTGTGGGAGCTGGAGCTGGGTTGAAGTAGAAAGATAAAAGAGAACAAATGAGTCAATAATTAATTAAAAAATATACAGGAGTAGGGGAAGTTGGAGGAAAACAATGAATTCTGGCAGGATGGATAGAAAATATCAATATTACCTTTTGGTGAGTGACTTTGCTTATATGGTGATGTTTGCTTGTAGAGTATGAGAGCCCACAGATTGCATTGTAGCTATGATGTAAATCAGGAATTCTATTACAACTTTTTTCTTGGAACATAGGCACTCTATTTTTTGATCCTTCTATGTATCTTTTATACATTTATACAGCTCAGACATCAACCAAAGAAGTAGGAAAATGATAGGAAATAATTGTTTTTAGAGAAGGAAGCAACACTATATTAAATATTTAATACTTTAAAAGCACAGAAACACACAAGACGTCCTATAATAAATAGATATACTCAGAGCATCCAGAATTAGAAAGCGTACATTTTTACATATTTTCAATCATTCTTAAAAATTAAAACTTCCCTCACCATAATTTTCCAATCTCCTAATCTCATATAGATAGAAAGATATAGACAGATACACAAACAGATAAGAAAAATCTCCTAGAGGTTTTTCTCTGCATCCTTGTAGTCCATTCTGTGTACTTTATATCTACACAGACATTACACACATCCAAAATCTACAATTTTTACCAGGTGTTTTGGTTTGTGTATAAAGTGTTGACCCAAAAGATTGTGTATGGAAATCTTGGTTCCAAATGCATCCGTGTTCAGAAATGGGGCTTTTGGGAAGTGATTGGATCATGAGACCTCTGACTACCAATGGAGGACCCCACTGACAGATTTATAATTTGACAGTATTATGGGGAGGTGATAGAAATTAGGTGGTGGTGCTTAATTGGATAAAGAAAGTCATTTGGGGTGAGCTCTGGAAGGATATACTTAGCCTCTGACCCCTTCTTTGTTCACTCTCTGCTTCCTGGCTGCCTGCGTGAGGTGAGCAGCTTCCTTCATAGAAGCTTCCTCCACCTTTATTTTCTGCCTTACCACAAGCCCAGAAACAATGCAACCAGAGAACCTTGACCCGAAACCTCTGAAAATATGAGACAAAATAAGTCTTTTTTCCTTCCAAATTATTTTTCTAAGGCATTTATTTGTCACTGTCAAAAATATTCATGAATATCATCATATTACTGCATCAATCTACACCTTGCTATTTCAACTCAATTTTTAAAAGTGTATTTTTAATAATAATTAATAATTTCAAATAGTACATTATATACATTTTTAAATGTACAAAATGATATATACTTGGATTTAGATCTCCTATTTCTGAACCTCCATCAGTCAGTTTTTCCCTGTACTCTTGAGGAATACTCTTGATAGAAGTATGCATGTGTTGGTTAAAATGTTTAAATCAGTTCATGACCATCAATAGTCACCTCAACCAAATGGAATTGGTTTTGATTTTCTTTCCTTATTCCTCTTTTTCAGCTAATTTGTTATTATTCATATAGCAATAATATTGAAACTATTTTTGTCCCATCTCAAATGTATAATGCAGATTTTCAGACATCTTTAAGTGGATTTGCTCAAAACAAGCCTCCCACAAGCTTAATGTGGGCTATGCATGTAGATGATGTCCTGGAAGATGATGAGATCAACAGCAGGTCAGGACATCTTGAGAAGTTGTTATTTGTTAGTACTGAGTAGGAGCCTACAGTGAGTTACCCTAAACCTCCATGCAATTTGCTTTATTATCCCATTAAATTCAAGCCTGTAATCACGAGAAGGGAAGGACACTATCACATCCTGCATAGAAAATTTAGCTACTAATTTTAGTCTACTCTTGTTTGTTGGAAGCTTAGGATCAAAGACACACAGTCAAGAGGAACAGAACTGTAAATAGATCTTTGTTTTGCCTACTGAAGAACTATGAGAGCAGAGACAAATAATGAAGAAGGAGAGAGGCTATTTCTGCTCTCTGAGAACTCATAGATCCATTCAAAATAGATTCCCCCACCTCACCCTAAGGGTGGTGAGTCACACAGATTGTTCAGGTGGACTGCTGGAATGAAAATTACAACACCAGACTGAATCCATGTCCCCCATCTCTCTCCTGTCTGCTGCTCAAACAAGTCCTCAGTGCTGTCACGCTGATAAAGCTCCTCTCCTAGAAGGTGAACGCACCAGGCCAGCTCTCAATTGTTAACCCCAGGTAGAGCTGGTTCCAGCCTAGCACTGTCATAGGTTTATATTATCTATGTTCCCCTTTGTCTACTATTTTATCTGAATTGGGGCTTGGATTCCTTTTTCCACATCTCCTTCCCCAGTGACTGGATAACTTGTACAAGTTGCATATCTCCCCCATCATTTCTTGTCCATTTTCTCACTGTTTTGTTTTTGGCCATATTGGAATTTGAGTCTGGGACCTTGTGCTTGCCAGGCAGACACTTTACCTCTTAAGCCATGACTCCAGCCCTAAGTTTCTGACTTTTATCAAGGTGTTTTATCTTTGTGTCTTTTTGGTAGGTCCTATGTACCTGCTTGTTGTGCTGTTCAATTTTTTAAGCTCCAATTTTCATTTACCAATATAGTTTGATTCAATAATTTCTTCAATGAGCACTGACTATCACACTCACTGAATATCTCAATCCCTGCTTTTACTAAAAGGTGTTCAATCAGAGGTCATTCTGCCTTTAACAATTAAATCTACCGCCCATCTCCACTCTGGGCCTCCGTGCTGGTCCCTAGTTTGGTACAAATGACATGATTTCCCAAAATCTCTCTGTTGGACTAATTTCACTTCTTTCTAGGGGCTATTCACATTGTGTGTCCACTCTGCTTACTCCAGTATCTAAACCTGGAAAGACATATCCTAAAGCAAGTTACACATCTCTGTGTTTCCTATTTCTCCCACAAAGAGCTATGTTGTAGAAGTTAATCTACTATAGAAACAAAACAGCTTGATTTTCCTCCATGATACAAGAGGATGAACATGGAAATATAATAAGCAAAAAAAGTGAAATTATAATCACCAGTTGTTAAAGGTAGAATTTTGCCCAACCACCCACACCTACCACAAATTTATATGTGTATGTGTTTATACAAACACAAACATATTGCAATCCTAACCTCCAGTAACTCAGAATGTGACCTTATTTGGAAACAGGTCATTATGGAGGAATTAAGATAAGGTCATATTGGACAAGAATGGGCTCTCAATGCAATATGAGTGTATTCCCTTATAAGAAGATGACCCAGATGAGACACAGAATCATGAAGAGAACTTCACATAAAGATGGGGGCAGGGGTTGGAGGGATCAATATATAAACCAGGGACTACCAAGGAGTGCTGGCTATCACCAGCAGCTAGAAAAGCAACATTTGCCCTCAGGGCTCTCAGAAGTTGCTAACAATGACTGACATCTTGCTCTTGGACTTCTGGCTTTCAGTACTGTGAAACAATACATTTCTGTTGTTGAAGATACCAAATTTGTGGTATTGTGTTACACTAGCTCTAGGAAACTAGCAATTCAGCTGTGATCAATGTAAGAAACAAATAAATAGAGCTACTGCTATTGAATTAATTGATTATCCAATTTACATGAAAAGTAAAACTGTTAACAGTATGCATAGATACAAACAGGTTGTTGGTGCTCCAACCAAATGACACTGTTGAGGAAGATCAAATGTCTTTTCTTCTTTAACAAACCTATTTTCCATGTCAAGAATTTATTATGTTATCAAAAAGTAACTTTCACAGCAACTTCCTTGGTTTTATATAACATCAAAGCTCTGAGTAGAAGAAAGAATGTGTTTTTATGATTATATGATAAGCTTTCTAAATTGAATTCATCATATAACTAATCTGCAAGCAATAAGAAAAGAAATACTAATCAATTTTCAGGTTTCCCAACTCTTTCAGTTTCCCAACTAAATGCACTGAGCACATATATATGCTTTTCCTTTTCCCCATCTATGTCCCTCACAGAGAGAGAATACTTTTGACTAATTGGTTCAATACCCATCCCTGGCTTTAAGATATGCAAGACCATGTATAATTTTACTTTAAAAAAATTAGAATTGCTAGAAAGACTTTATCTCAAAAAAAAAAAAAAAAAGGCCAGGCATCAGGCATGGTGGTACACACCTGTGGTGCCAGCTATTCAGGAGACAGAGACAGGAGGATTGTGGCCTGAGGCCAGCATGGGGGAAAAAGTATGAGATCCTCTCTGGAAATCTAAAAGCAAAAGAGCTGGGGTCCTTTTTTCTCAAGTGATAGGGAACTTGCCTCTCAAGTGCGAGATCCTGAGTTTAATCCCCAGTACTGCTAAAAAAAAATTATAATTGTAGATAATATTTATTCCCTACATAGTCTGAACTGATTCTCACAACTTTCTTTTGTACTACAAACTTACTGCAGGATTAGAAAAAGAAATTGTGAATCATATTGCACAATTTGTGTGACTATTTCCCATTTCTCCTTTCTTTGTAAGCTGTCCTAAAACTGGGTCCTTAGTGACAGTAGTGTAACACCTAACATTCCCTGAATACTTACTATGCATCAGTCACAGTGTTAATCATGCTCACATTAAATAGAAAAAGCAACAGGTTCAATTGGCATAGATACCAATTTTTCCAGGCAGTAATACATAGTTACCAAATCATTATTTCCATTAAATATTGAGTTGGAGACCACTTCACACAAAATGATTGATACCAGATTAAATATTTCTTTAATATTCCAACGTATTTTTAAGATAGTGAAGAATACCAGACTGTTTATTGTTCCAAGATAGTGTTTGTTGTGCTTTACAGACACAGTCTGACTTTCAGTTCAACAACTGTGAGACTTGGAATCCTCTTTCTGACCACTAAACTCATTTTACAATGTGCAATGGCCAGTAGCTGGCAGTCATGTAGCTTTGAATTGATATTCAAAACACTTGTCAATTTGGGCCAACAATCAGTAAATGGGAGAAATATGTTTACTCATTTTTTCTTTTCCAAAAGAACTTGAATTTCTCAAATTGTGACTTAAGAGGAAATTAAATGACATCCAAATCACAGAGTTTTTGGTTTTCTGGGTTTTTTTTTTTTTTTCTAATATTTGGGAATACTCACTCTTATTCCTTGGCAGACATATTTCCTTATTCTGAAGTTGACACAAATTCTAAACAACAATAACAATAATCCTAAACTTTATAAGTCCGTAGCAATACATTGCAATAAAACAGTTCACCTTATTAATTTATCCAAAAGTAAATTATACTATTAGAACCACATACAATTGATGACCAGATTTGTGTCCAAGTTTGATTTAAATTACATGTAGTTACAAGATGTGTTTCAGGAATTTCTTTCTGCACAACTAGATCAGCATTCTTCACGTTTAATTGCTTGTCACATCAATTTGTTTTATCTTACTAATGTTGCTTTCCAATTGAACAAAGGCTTCAGGGGTCCAATTTTCTTGAGAACTGATGGAATTCATGTATTTTTATACTATAGAACTTTTCTGGTACAAAAATGACTGCATATAATTGTATTTAGTTCTCTTATAATCCTATCCCTACTATATCAATGAAGAAATTGAGAAAGGTTGAATTATTTGCAATAGTCTCCTACTTTATAAGTAATAAAACTGGAAGATGAATCCAGTTTTTTATTCTATATGCTGTGATCATTGTATCACCTCGAATCACTGTTCTCTGTTACTCAAACTCAGCTTAGCCATAGAAATTTAGCATAATGCTTGATTTTTTTTTTCTTTTATGGGGTTATGTACTGGGTTTGAACTCAAGGCCTCATTCATGCTAACCACATGCTCTACCACTGAGCTACACTCAGTCTTATCATAGTGCTTTATCTTCAATTCATGGAAAAAAGGTCTTGGGAATGAAAGAGATCTTAATATCCTCCTTTTCCTCTAGCAGGTAAAGTATTGTTCCATATTTTACAGAGAAGAGAAGTCCGAAAGTAATTGTGAGTTGTCTTTAATTAGTATGCAGTGAAATGTTAACTATATTAAAATTTTCTTTTGTCTGGCCATACTCTGCACTGTCATCATTTGACCCAGTGTCTCTTCTTGTTTTAGGCCTATCAGTAACTGTAACAGCATTTATTATATTGTTCATTCTTCATAAAGATAAGATTTCAAAAAGGGAATTTATTTCAAAAGTACAAACTATACATGTTACTTTAACTACTTTTCACTGGCAGTCAAGCTACAGGGGGAAAATATTAAACCATGAACCAATCTGAAGTGTCAGCCTCCTCACCAGAACAACAAACGTGTTACAAATGTTGAGGTAATAGATGTGCTTCCTGATCTGACCACTACACGTGTTACACATATTGAACCATCACACTGCACCTCCAAAGTATGTACAACTATTTGTCAATTTAAAACTTTTTTTAAAACCTTATGGAAATTCTTGCTTTTGAAAATTTTATGGCATGAGTTTTTATTGTTATAAACCAATGCTTTTAAGACAAAAAGATTAATTTACCCTCCAAACAAAATTATCCTGTTGTACGTATTTTCCTTCTTTCACTTTTTTCTGTGTTTTGTGGAGCCTCCTGAAATCATAGTGATCCTAAAAATAAATCACAGATATTAAGAGAAAGAGTAGGAAGTCCAATTGTCATTTATCATAAATACTAAATGACATCCTAGCTTGTTCCCTCTCCTGATTTTTATTAATCTGGAATATAAAATACTTTCAGCATGAATCTGAAGAAATTTGGAACAAAAGTCATGTGGGAGTCTCTGGGGTTGGGGATGAGTCAGCGAACATGGCTTTGAATGCCATCTGCATTACAGCTGCAAATGAGGATCAGATCCTAGGGATGGAGAGGAAATGCCGGTTGGTATGTCAGATAATGAAAGGTAAGAGGAAGCATTGATGGGTCTCCTTTCCTCTATCTCCATGATCTTATATTTCAAATTTTAGAGATTTGGAAAATTACTGCAATAATAGGGGAGAGTATTCTTCTCTCTCCTTTAAGTGGCATAGTTTAAAAAAGGTAGAGCATTCATATAGAGATAGAGAAGAAGTCTAGAAATTGTATTAGTATTTGGTGTGAGATGTACACTGGATGGAATCCCTTAAGATTTTTACACAAGTTATTATGAAAAACAAGTTTGTAAGAGGTACACAAATATCCATGAATTTTAGGAGAAATGACTGGAAATCTATAGATGACAACAATGACTATGGGAAGAGGTTGGTTTTTGTGTGAAGTAGTGTTCTGGAAGAAGCAGAAAGGAGTCAGGAAAATGCTGACCACCTCACCTAACCCCTGAATATATAAGAATGGAAAGCCAAAGCACAGAACAAGGTTAAGACATAGCAGTGACCTGGGAAGTCTCAGGTTTCATTTAGCTAAAGGAGATAGAAGGGAATTGTCAGAAATGCCAAGGATGCTGAAGATTTTATTCAAAGCTAAAATACAGGTTTAAGGATGGGGAAGGAGGTAAGAGTTAAAAAAAATACAGAGCAGGTACAAGTAGGGTAGGAAGGTGCAGATAGGAAAGAATGTTTCTTTTGCTTGGTTACTAAGAAAAACATTAATTAGAAAAGGTGGTTATTGCTATTCAAAGTTCTCGAACTTTCAGTTGAGAGCCCAAGTTTTTATCCTTGAAACAGAATGTTGAGGGCTGCTATGTTTTTTGAAGAAAGACATTAGCAGGATTGGCTTATGCTGCTCAGAAGTAGCGATAAGACATTGAGGAAGGAAGATCAAAGAAGGCTTGTTCAGACAGGCTGCCTTGAAGTTTGTGGAGCAGGAGATCTTGCTTAGGAATGGGCGACAAGGGATAAGGTTTGAGCCCTGGGATAGCATCCTGAAAGCTTTGTTTACTAAAGGATCTGTGGTTCGTTCTTGCAATAGACCAGCACTGCAGTACATTTCATGAAGAAAAAGACAATCTTGATTACAAGGTATTTCTTCCAGAACCAGGGAATCAATTTCAACTTCTAGAGGAGGTAACATTTGAAAAGAAAGAAAGAGAGAAGGTCAAAGCTGAACAACAAAAATAGTCCATAATAAAGAAAATAAAAATTGATACCTGAAGGACTAGCTCATTTTCTAATGTCATTAAAAGTCATCTCATAATTTCATGACATTTTTATTAATTAATATGGAATCTAATGTGATAAACCAGATATATGTGAAATGATTTATATAATAATACAGGCATACATTCACAACTTTCTATCATTAGGGGTTAATTTTCATAAGATACTTAAATATTAAGTTGGTATAGAAAAATAAATCAGTAGACACTATTGAAAATTGACGTAAGCTTCAATAGACAGTCAAATCTTCCAGATATAGGAAATATTAGATAATGGTATAAGTTGAGTTTTAAGAAAATAGGCTCTATATTATCTGAGTTATTGTACCAAAGGTTACTTATTTCAGAGATGTTAGTAATGGAACTTCATTTTGATGGGAGGTTGAATCAGATCAGCAATGAGAATGGAATAAGGGGAAGATATTCAAGTTATGTGGTGCCTACCATGTGCTGAGCACTTTACATGTCCTGTGAAGCAATGTTCTTTTCCTAGTTTTAGCAATACCAAATAAGCCTTAGAAAATGGAAATATTTTTTAAAGCTGTTGTTTCTGAGATTGCAAGTCAGGTACAATTTCCTTTCTCTCTTTTCTTGATCATAAAATTTCTCAATTTTTAGCCAAGTGTATGGCAACCCATAATACAAAAAAGCTTTTTCCAGCCTTTTTTGTAACTAGTTGCAGTCATGTGCTTAGACTCTAGCCAATAACAAAGAAGGAACATGGCAGGGAGAGTTCTTAATAGTCAGCATTGATCTCTAGTTCCTGACAATTATATCCTTGTGCAGTTCATAGTACCCTTCCCTGGCATGGGGACTAAATCTAGTTACTTGTTTCTAATAAATAGAAGACAATAAACATGATGGGTCTCACTTCTGTAGCATCTCATCTTATAAAAGATGAGATGATTGGTTAAAATCTCAAACCCTTCCTAGTTCATCTTACAAAAGATGACACACTAGCATGATTTCATTCTCTCTTACTGGCTTTATGAGCCAAAGAGACCCATATAGCAAGAAATTAAGTCTTTCACTTCAACATCCCATGAGGAACTGAATGAGGAACTGAATCCTGCCAACACCATAGGAATAGCTTACAAGTGATCCCTTCCCCAATGGAACCTATGAGATGATAGTCCTAGCTTACAACTTAATTCAAGTTAGTGAGAGATCCTGAGAGGACCCAGCTACTGTCAGATCCATGACAGAAAAATATACAAATTTTTTGTTTTAAGCTACTAAGTATTGTAGTAATTTGTTACACACACAGAAATAAATAATATAAACAGTAGTTGCATGATTAAGGTCTATGATTAAATCTGGTGGAGGTGATATCATCCCAAGATTATGAAATTTGATAAGAAACATTGTGTAAGACTTTTGGTTTGCTTCAGTTGACAGAGACTGAATGTCTTTTATGTGTATGGAGATGTAAAAGAATGCTAGCCAAATGAAATGTACTGTATCTACTTCTACTTTAGTAAAAAAACTACACGTTGAATAAAAATATTATGATATAGATAAAATTATTCTACATTTATAGTAGCTAGTATTTTTTTAAATTCCTACACTCTCCATATTATATCAAACAAATACAATGCTTATAACCATACCACAAAGAGTTGGATATCCAAGAACTAAGCAAAATGCTGAATCTGAGGGTACAGTCCCCACAAGCCTTCTCTCACTTTAGGCAGCAGCTCCTAAATTCGAAGTTTCCCAGGGCCACACTCATTTCAGACCAGCTGTCTACAAATCCAAAAATGACCAAGAACACATTCAGGCTTAATAATTCACTAGAAAGTCTCACAGAGGTGAAAATGATGATGCTCACAGACATGCTTCTCACAGACCAAAGATAGACATTAGAGCCAGCCAAAGGGAGAAATGCATAGCTCATCTCCATATTACTGTCATGATGAGGAAAAGGAGAGAAAAAAGTAACATAATTATAAACCTCAGGCTGCTATAGAGCCATGAATTGTAATTTCCTTCATCTCTGACCCAAGATGCTCATGCCTTCTTCCATCATCTGGAAACTGTGATTGGTTAAATCTCCAACCCTTCACAGATCTTGACTCTAGTTACTACAAGCATAATCACGAACCAAACAGAAAATAATCTCTAAGCTCATAAACCTTTATTATAGCTTTAGATATTTTATATATACACTGTCTATAAATATGAAGATGATATATTTCAATTTCTAATTACTCATCACCAGATTTTCTTCTCACTATCACTCTAATAAAATAACTCTCAAAGATTACTAATGGTTTCTCACTTGCCAAGTCTAACAACCATTAAGTCTCATCCTACTTGACTTTGCCAGGTTATTAATATGTTACCTTTTTCTGTTTCTTAAAATCTCAGCTGATTCTGAAAATGTTCTCATGAGATCCAGTGAAATAAGTATTCTACTTTCATATTTTCAATACATACATCAGAGTCCACAACATGTGGCCTTAATGACGATGTATTTGTTTCTTATATTTTGTTATATAAGTTTAGTTGAGATCAGTAACTAAATCCCAGAACCTCTTCCCCATATTGTTCTGGATTTTAATTACATAGATGAGGAGCTTGTTTGAGTGAAGAACCCAAAGACCTCTGAGACTGTACAGGATTCCAGTGTGTACATTGGACTACAATTTGAACTCAACATCTTTTTACCATTTTCACTAACCAATAGCAGTCCCAAGCCACCAATCAAGCTCTACCAATGTGATAGCTTCAATCTATCTCTTTCCAAGCCAACCCCCCTGGTTTAAAGTCCCAATTTATTGGTTAAGTACATAAATTTTCTGGAAATTTTGTACAGTCTTCAGCCTGCCCAGCCACCATATGCTGTCATGGTTACTGGCTTTGGTGAATTATTACTTATATGTTCCAGACCTTCATATTCTAAGATCCTTCAATATGTTGGTAAACTTTAATTTCTATACTTAATCCTTTCTACCTATAATACTTTGGCACTCTTGTTTTAGATGGAACCCTAAAGGATAAATGTATTACACAAAAAAAATTATAAAGTAAGCCACAGTCTACTACTAAAAGCTGTGTGTTCCTCTCAGTAATCCTCAGAAAGAAAAACAAGAAACTAACTCAAGAACATTCATGCACATTTGAAACTTCTACAAATAAAATATTTCAATAGGTTGTTACAGGACTGCACACACAATAAACACACTAGGACTCCTAAGAGTTATCTATACCAGTTACATACTCTCCTGCTATGAACTGAATTGGGCCTCACTTCCCCCTCAAATTTGTATATTACAACCCATAGTTTGATGCAACATTATCTGGCCTTAAAAGGTAATTGTGGCCAATATAAATCCTAATATGGGGCCTTTGCTTATTAAAAAAGAGAATTGCTTTTTTCTTGTTGTTTCTTTCCTGCCATATGAAGGGCTGTGAGAAGGCAGCCATGAGCAACGAGGAAGAAAACTGCCTGTTCTCAGACTTCCTCCCTCCAGAGCTATGAGAAAATAGGTTTCCGTTGCTTAAGCCACCCAGTATATGAAATTTGTTATGGCAGCACAAGCTCACTAGCAGACATTTATAGAAAAATATCTGAGATTCAATTAATCTGGAGAATTCACTACAGATATCTTAATTAGTATTCTTAGCTAGGATTATGTCAGACAGAGGAAATAAAAATTTATTGTATTTGTACATAAGTTTTCAGACAATTCTTTACAATCAGTACCAGATTTGACCTGATGTGCTAAAGAAATTCTTACTCCATGTCCTGCTTTTCTATGGGGTAAAGTATCTCACTTTCCATTGGGAACTTTTGCAATATTGAAATCTCCCAGTAATGGCTCCATTCTTATTCTTTCTGATTACATAGTTTTCAATTTTTTTTACATTCTCTATGGAGATGAGAAGGAAGAAGCAAATGTGATAGCATATTGCTTACTTGGGAGTTCTAATTTAATATACACAAGTCACTTTAAAAATTATTCTTTGGTTAAATTATAAGAATTGCATACTTAACCAAAATCTTGGTTCTAAAAATGTACTGCTGCATTTGTTGCATTACTTTAGAATTAATATAAATTATTTAAATTTATACAAAGAACTTCATAGATGAGAAGACTAAGACAACATGAATCAAATCAGGGTCCAACTTTATTCTTTCTCCTAATTAATTCAAACTCTCTGAGCGCTACCTCAGTTTTAATAATACAAAAATAAAGATTATTATATTTTATTCTTCACAACTAATGTTAATTAAATACAAAGTATATTTGATAAAAATATTTTTCTTAAATTTTATGAGTCATATCTAATAACTCATATTGTAAGAGGTTATCTGATTAGATTAAGTGTAGGGAATAAAAACTTGCTTTCCAAAAATAAAGTTTTTCATTTAAAAAAAATCACATCAATTTCCCTTATTTTTCTAGATCTCATTTCACATGTTTTTAAATAATTAATTCATTTTGCTTGCATAACAAGAAGATAAATCTTTTAAAAATTGAGATTATAAATACAGTACCCTAATTTATAAAATAATTCCTGGGATTCAGATATAGTGCCACATGCTATAATCTTAGCTGCTGGTAAGCAGGAGCGTTGTGGTCTGAAAGCCCATCTCTGGCAAAAAAATATGGAGACCCTACCTAAAAAACAAACGCAAAGCAAAAAAACTTGGGACATAGCTCAAGAGGTACAACACTGTCCTAGCAAGCATGAGGCCTGAGTTCAATCACCAACACCACAAAAAATAGCAGCAATAATAATACTGATAATACTTCCCGAAAGAGCAATAGGTTCTTTGGGAGCCCTTCAACTCTTTTCTTCTCTAATCACTTACAACTTTCTATTGTCTCCCTTCCAAGTACTAACCAGGCCCGACCCTGCTTAGCTTCCGAGATCAGACGAGATCGGGCGCGTTCAGGGTGGTATGGCCGTAGACCAACTTTCTATTGTCTATACTTCCCAACCCCACACTCATTTGAATCCCACTAGAAAGGATTCTACCTGGAAATCCCTAACACATTAATTTTCTATTTCTTCCCTTTCATTTATTGGTCTCCAGTACAGTGGTATGAACCTGTATGAAAATATGTGCCAATACTGATCTTCCATGTGCAAATCTGAAAAACAAATAATTCACATTTTAAGATTTCTTGTGCTCAATTTATATAACCTCCTAGAGATTATTATTGATAAGAAATAGGAAAGCAATATCACAGGGTATTTCATCATCTGGGCTTCCTTATCTCTCTTTTAACTACCTTCATATGGTCATAAAAAACCATGCGTAATTCTCTTCAAACATTCTATGTACTATTTTCTCTGCCTGGAATACACTCCTGCTACATTTATGAATGTGTTACTCATCCTTGAGATCTCCACTTAGCTATAGTATTTCGCAGAAGGATCCTGTAACTGCTCACCTTCCACTTCCTGACCAAATCTTAACAACCTTTCTAAAATTCCCTATTTTTTTAAAGCATCTTATTTATTTATTTCCTAGTGTCCTCTTCAATTTATGTATAGGAGATTAGAGAGACAGGCTGTAAACATTTGCAGAGTATTCATTATGTATAGGAGATTAGAGAGACAGGCTGTAAACATTTGCAGAGTAAGGGTATCTTTGTCTTATTCACTATTTGGGAGATTCCAGTTCCTATAAAGTAAAGGCACGTTATACACTGACTAAATGAAGGACTAAATAAAGTAGTGGGGGATGATGGAATAACTAAGTCACTAATATCTATAGTAGTGATTTCCACATTACTTTGAAATCACTCTTTAGCAGTTAATCTCACACATTAGACACCTTTGAAGCAAATGCTGTGTGTAGTTAATTACTTTATCACCTATGCCAACAAGAATCATAATTCATATTCACAGATACTATGGTATTTTTAGAATAGCTGTTCGTTATCCCACAATCATTCATTTTCTCACTTTACCTATCCCAGTTTATTTACTTTTTTCTTCCATAATTCACTTTTCATTCTTTGTGGATTATACTCAATCCTATTTTCTCCATAAAATCTATATGCAGAAACTTAAGCTCTGGTGACTTTTTCCTTCTACTCAAATCCTATTTGTTGCAGATTTTTTTACTTGGTGATATTCTGTCTTTCAACACTTTGGGGAAGCTATTGTGTTACAATATCAACCTGTAAACATGTATATGTTTTCTTACCTTAATTAAGTTATAATTATTTAAGATATGAGTTATAACACATGACTGCTTCCTCCTTATAGTCTTAACAATGAAGAGAGTAATGCCATGCATGCAATGAATTTTTGCTGAATGAATGAATGATGAACTGAATCACATTTTTATTTTCAAAATCAAAGCAAAGAAACTACATTATTTGATTTTGTCAAAGTTTCCAAGAGAAAATTATGTAACTTTACAAGCCATACCTTTCAATAAATGACTCCCTCATTCTCATTAGTGACCTGTAACAGTTAATTCAATTACCAATAAGGCCAAGCTAGTTTCAAGAATGTAACCAATACATTGGAAAAACCTGACTCATTGTATACTGGACTTTTCACTTTGGTGTTTAACATGGAACAAGCAGGAAGGAAGCATGAACATAGTGCTTAAAGTCAAGGACTTGGTATTTAGTGTTCTGGACAAATTTCAAGGTCCTCTGGGTTATATCCAAGCAACACAACCTCATAGCTAGATCATGAAATCAAGACACCAGAATTCTACTTCTATGTCCAACATTTAGTGTAATCAAATGGAATGCAACACTGAAATATGAAATGCAATGTTTCAGCTGAATCAGTGTTCAAGTTGGCAATTTATTCTTTGCAGTCTGTTCAGAATGAAGGAATTTGCTGTTGTCTAGACCATACTTCAGACAGTGAGCCACAAATCCCAATTTAGAGTCTATTATGTGGTTGCATAACTTAAATAAATTTCTTCTCCCAAAATCATTGAAGAAAAATGCTCAAAAAAACCAATCTCTAATAAGTCAGAATTCATCAAATAGAATTGTCTATAATCATATATTATGATAGATGGCCACTGCAAAGCACATTTGATATTAAAAATCTAAGATCAATATTCCTGAGTGCAAGAAACATTCAAGCAAAAAGGCAAATAACATATACACTTACAAATAAATGCAAAAATGATACTGTTCCTGGAATCAGTGGAGAAGGGATGAGAGAGAGCTGGAGAGTGAGTGAATTCAAGTTTGATTTATTTGATACATTATTATAACTTTTGAAAATACCCCGGTGTACCCCCGCCCAGCACAATAATAAAAAAACATATTACTCAGCATTTGTTGGTTAACTATGTTCCATGCTAGACAACCACAAAAAAATACAAGCAAGGTTTTTAGTCTAGAGCAGTCATATTTATTCACTGAAGAACTCCAATTTTTATAAATAGATAAGTTTTAGCCTAAAAATAGACAAATAAAATGAAAATTATAGATATTATGTCGATAAGATTATACAAAGAAAATGATAATTTTTCATCTTTCTTTTGTCAATAGGTAATCATCGAGACATAACAATGGCACCAAAAGCAATTCCTTTGTTCAGCTAATCAAATACATTTTTCTGCCAGCCTTGATGGTTCATGTCTGTAATTCTAGGTCAGCAGGAGACAGAGGTAGGAAGGTCAGGATCCAAGACTAGCCCAGGCAAAAGTGTGAGACTCTATATGAAAAAGAAACCAAAGAAGAAAGGACTCAAGTGGTGGCACAAGTGGTAGAATGCTTATGAAAATCCCTGAGTTCAAACCCCAGTACTGACAAAAGGACATGCCTTTTGCTTCTAGTAAATTAGAAAATATAATTTCTACATCATTAAATGATATATTCGGATCATTTGCAATAATAGGAAATAAGAAGTGTCACAGAAAAAGACCTGAACCACAAAAATCATCAATTGGAATATTATTGTCCAATGGAGTAAGAGGCCATTAGAACTCTTCTTGCCTTGCCAAGAAAGGAATTATTACCAACAATAATTTGGCCAATCAAATAACCTTAAAGCTACTGAATTTAAATGAAAAACTGAATGAAATAATCTCAAAGCTATTTTCAAACTTTAAATTTTATATGACAGTCTAGAAGATTTGGAGCTGTATACAAATCAGACAGAGAGAAAGGAAAAAATATAAAATTTTTCTCCATAATGCTGACAATATTTGTTTGATTTCATAAAAGCACAAAAAAGTAAACTTGTCTCCAATGAACTTTCTTTTTATGTCTTTTCA